>NC_137454.1:363196169-363524727 GCF_964235325.1 Thermobia domestica
CACCTACTCTGCCCACCTTCCGCGCCACTAAGATCGCAATGTTCGAGCCAACAATCATGGCGAAACGAGAGTAGCCAATCAGACGTGCCGGCTCAGACGATGCTCAATTGTTTTTTGGTTTCACTGAGTTCATATGATGAAGATACGTATGGGCAGATCCTCTTTGGTGGGATCTGTATCACAAGAGCCCCCACCGGAAATCGAACACAGGTCACCTAATTCGAAGGCGAGCAATTACATAGAACTTCTCTTTCAGTTGAAAGAATCAACCTTATTGTTTTGGAGTTGTGAAATTAGCCTAATGAATGTGTAAATTATAACATAATAAAACAAGTAGCAGCATCACGTGTACACCACATGAAGGAGTTTGGTTTGTATGGTGTGATAGCAGAAAGCCGGTTCTGCAATCTGTTTTCTTTTTTTTTTTTTTTTTTTTGCTATAACAATCAACGTTAAAACCGGAAGTGATTCATCTCAGCTACTTCTGGTTTGAATAGAGGTTAAGAGAGAAAGGGTACCTATTCTAAGAACGCTAAATCGACTCCAAAAGACACACTTCTCCCTACCTCTTATCGCTTATGCTCTACGTATATCAATGTTGAATCGGAAGTTGTAGTGGATTTATATTCACTTCCTATTGTAGTAGAGAGTTACAGATGAAGACGAAATGTATCTTGAGTACGCTTAATCGATTGCAGAAAATTAATTCTTGCTGTCAGTGACCGTTTTGCTACATAGTGATCAACGTTAAAACACAAATGATCGACTTTTAGCACTTCTCGTTTGAATATGAGCTCGATCCGATTCCTCGAACTCGATTCCTAACCTCTGACCCTCTATATTCTGCCCACAATTGACCGTGATCCATCAAATAGTTTCTGAGTTTTTACTCCAGGGCGGACGGACATAATGACAGACTTTCTTCTTTTTCCGGACAGATTTTCAACTTCTTAAAGGACGGACATAATGACAGACTTTTTTGTCTCCCGGACGGACAGATATAACGACAAACTTTTGTCTCCCGGACGGACGGACATAATGAAAGATTTTAGTCTCCGAACGGACAGACATAACAACAGACTTTTTGTCTTCCGGACGGAAAGACTTAATGACAGACTTTTGCCTCCGACGGACAGACATGACAGACTTTTTTGTCTCCCGGAAGAAAGGACATAATGACAGACTTTTGTCTTCCGGACGGAAGGACTTAATGACAAACTATTTTGTCTCCCCGACAGGACGAACATAATGACAGACTTTTATGTTTCCCGGACGGACGGACATAATGACAGACTTTTTGTCTCCCAGACGAAGGTACATAATGACACTTTCTTGTCTCCCGGATTGGGGGACACAATGACAGATTTTTTGTCCCAAGGACGGCCGAACATAATGACAGACTTTTTTTGGCTACCGAACGGAAGAACATAATGACAGATTTTTGTCTCCAGGTTGCGGACAGGCGGACAAACAGGGTAAATGTATAACGGAGCTTTGATTATTCAACCAAATTCCTTAAATGAAAAAAGAAAGATATTTCAGGGAAATTTTCGTCTTAAAAAGTTGTCGTGAAGATGATGTTGATTTTCTATGAGGATTAAAAATAATCTTATTGGTCGACTTTGAAATTCGTCAAAGATAATTGGTGGAATCTCCCAACTTCTTTCAAAATGAAAAAAATACTTGCTTACAGTACAGTACTTCTAGTTAGACTCTGATTCAGTGGGTAAAACTTTCGCGTCAACATTTTTAAAAGCATTTCTGAATATTAAATGAAGCGTAATGAACGGTGGGTGAAAATTACTGCCTTAAAGAAGAAAGTCCTAGATTATGCGACGACAGGAAGTTGCTATTCGTCTTAGATTATGAAGGTTAACTGCTTGAGAAGTTTTAATTTTTTTCAACTCTAGAAGAAAAGAAAATGGCCATAGAAAGACATTTAAAATATTGAAAACTAAAAGGGAAATGAACGGTCTTCCATAAATTGTATAGATAGATGGTTTGGAAATGCCAAATTTCGATGCTGAGGCACCAACAAAAAAAAAAAAAAAAAAAAAAATCACCGCTGAGTCGTTTCTCTTTTGTCTTTCATTAGCACTTCCTTCAGAGCCCTCTTTTGTTTCGACCACTCTTTTCATGTTGACGATCTTTTCAAAACAGATTGAAAAGAAAAGAGATTTTCGACTCTTTTTAGCTTTTGTAATTTCCTTTCTTTCCTCCTCCTCATCATTTTCTTCTTTCTGTCTCTACTCTGTCTTTACTTCTTCTCCTCATTGTGTTTGCTACTCCTTCTATCATTTTCTTTTCAATACGGCCCCCTCTTATTGCGTTTACAGTGTTGCCAAAATCGAAGACTATGTAGGAAAACTTCTAACCTAAACTAATTAAACTCATTATATTTATTTTAGAAAATCTACAAGATCATAAAGAAATGTCCCAGTCAGGCGCACACTCAGAAATATTTGTAGGAAGAGGTCCGATACTGCAAGCCACATGTCCATGTAGTATTGAACATGTGTTATTCTGCGCCCGAAAATTCAATAAGTAACTGTAAAATACTTCCACTATATTTCAGAGAAGAAAAAATTAGGAATGCTACAAGAGCATTGCCAGAACCAACTTAAAAAGAATGGAGAGATGGAACGGGAAGGATAATTGTGATTTTTCCTACATGTAAAAGTAAATCTTTTTATCCGCAACTTCTTCTGGTTCTAGCAAAAATTCACAAAATACCATCTCTCTATGACTTACGGTTCCCGAGATATGGTTCCTTAAATCTCCCGAAATTCGAAATATTTGGCCAATATATAACGAACGGTGGCCAGTTAGCCAGTGGCCTCCGGTTACTGTTTGGTACCAAAATGTTCACTATCCTCTTAGGTATTGATCAACATCAATATGATCTCTCTATGACTTACGGTTCCGAGATATGGCTCCTTATATCTCCCGAAATCGGAACATTTTTGCTTAATATCTTGGGAATGGTAAGAGTGATGTAAAAAAAAAAAAAAAAAATCACTTACTCAGATAGCTTTTGATGCTCCAGCGGATGGAGTGCTCAAAATTGAAAAATCGGACACACACAGATACACATACACACAGAGAGAGAGAGAGAGACAGAGAGACAGAGAGACAGACATAGAGAAAATCCGTTAAATAATATTAAGTTATGCATAAGAGAATTAACACTTTCTTCAATATATGAACTATGGAAAAGGTCACTTCTCTTAGCAATATTTTGAATATTATTTAACGGGTGATTTTTTTTTAATCCGTTACATAATTCATATTTGTTACCACTAGTTACAGTGAAATAGTTACGTATTTCAACAATTCTTTAAAAATATGTAGAACTGCTGTTAGTTAAGGATATATAACGACTGTGGTTGTAATCTCCGTGTACCTTGTAAAGGACCCCACATTTCTCTTATGGATAAACGGCTTCGTTTTTTCTTTCTTTTTTCAATTTGTAATATTTCAATTCTTTAGATGAACCACTTGGATACAAAGTGATGTAATTCTTTTAAAAAATGGAAATTTTTGAAAAGAGAATATTGTAGTTCAATAATATCATTAAAAATTTACATTTCCTTTATGGTTGAAATTAAAAAAAAAAAAAAAAAAAAAAAAACTTATGTAGTTCTTCTCCGGTACTGATAGTGAATAACATTCTCTTGATGCTAATAACATTCTTTTGATGCAAATAACATTTTCTTGATGTGAATAACATTATGTTGATGCAAAGAACATTCTCTTGATGTGAATAACATTCTATCGATCAGATATTGAGGTTTAAAGTTGTCTTCTGAAAAATTTCAGTTTTGAAATTAACCGCTTAGCATCCAAATGGTCCAATCTTTCTCAACAAAATTCATAGCGTGTTTAATTCCTCTAATCGAGTCCCCAATTACAGGGATCATTAAAGACAGACTTATAAGATTGTTGCTGTTAGTACACTACTCCGCACGACTCCGTTTGTTAATGCAGTCAATCCCGTGCAGATCAAAAACATGGAGTCACTTCTTTACGTTTTTCGTGAGGCTTCTGAATGAAAACCTTAAAAAAAATGCAATCAAATACCATAAAGTTGGACGATTGCTCTCAATACGTGGCAGTAATGTGCCTTGAGTTGCAGTTAATGACCGACAAGTGGCTGGAAGAAGAACGAACGTGGCAGTGGCAGTATCAAGATGGCCGCCCCACTGTCCACATGCATCGCGTTAGAATAGCGTTCGGTGATCTGGCTATTGAGCAGTGAAAGTGTGAAACCAATTAAAACTCATCGCAGGATGGCAGCCAAGTATGGTGATTCGTGTTCCGCAATGCAGCAAGTACACGAATGGTGTAGGAAGTTTAAAAGTGGCATAATAGTTGTGGAGGATCTCCTCGACCGGGACAGGCTCACTGTGTAGTGATTGACGAAAACATTGCTGTAGTCGACAGCTTGTAAAGAACAACAGGCATATTACGCTGAAAGAAATCGCCACAATCATGAATATTAGCTTCAGCTCAACTCATTGTGTAAAATGCTCTTCAATAAGGTGTCTGCAAGATGGCTCCTATGTCAGTTGACTGTTGAATCGAAAGATCGTCGCGTCAACGCCTGTAAAGAACGTTTGCGTCGTTTCATCGCCGAGAGTGATGCATTTCTGGAAAGGATTGTTACAGGCGATGAGACCTGAGTTCACTGTCATCAAAACCAAAAAAGCGAGCATGGAATGGCGGCATAGATCTTCGCCGAAACAAACAAAAAAAAAAATCCGCACTCAACCACCAGCTGAAAAGGTCATGCTTACTCTTTTCTGAGATGTAAAGGAAGTAACTTTGGAACAGTACATGAAAAAGAAGTGACAGTAACCAGTGCCTCGTATTTGAAACCGTTGAAAAATCAACTTTGCCCTGCAATCAGGCGTAAACGACGAGGACCTTTGTCCTCAGATATCCTCCTACTGCATGACAATGCCTGACCGCATCTGGCCGTTTGGTCGATAAGACATATCGCATCAAATTTGAGTTTCTCATTCATCCACTTATTCACCAGACCTTGCCCCAGTGACTTTCATGTGTTTGGACCCACTCAAAGAAGCAATGGAAGGTAAGGATTTCAATGGTGAGGAAGTGGAAAAATGCTGTGCAAGAGTGGCTACAATCTCGACCAAAAGAATTCTTCCAATGTGAGATCCATGCACTTCCATAGCGGTGAAATACTTGCATTCAACATCAAGGGGACTAGTTGAAAAGTAAGAGGTAAGATTTCCTATTCATTGTTACATTCTAAGACGTATTGCACTTTTTTTTTTTAGGTTATTTGATCCTCCCTCATATTTTAAGATCATCAACAAATAATACCTGTTTTGATGTTTTGACAGAATTCATTAAGTTTTTTTTAAAAAGAATTAATAACAGTTTTGATGTTCGATTAAGTCTTGATTAAGTATTTTAAAAGAATATAAAAAGTAAGGATCCTAGATTAAGTCCTTGAGTTACTCCAGATCGAACGTCTATCAACTTTGAAATGTACTCACGATAAAGGGTAAACTACTTATCATATTTTGAATATAAATCGTTAGAGAGCTTTGGTGGTCTTTCAGGCAATTGTACCCATTATGATTTTTGTTAACTAAGATGCAAAGAATTGAAATATCACAAATTTTAAAATATGAATTTAGAAAGTGATTGAAGATGTTTTTTTATAAGGAAAATGCAGTCCTTTAGTAATACATTCACGTATTCGTAAATACACACATATTTTTCTGCTACCCTAATATGTTTTTGTAGACTACAGAGTTTCCGAAGTTATACACTTAGCGCCATCATTAGTAAGAATAGTCATGCAATAATAATGTAATGATGCATGCTTCAATATGGTCAGGAAATGTGCCGCTATTGTTCCACGAATAACACTAAGGCCCGTCTCCTGAAGAAACCAGGACAGATAGAAAAAACATGAAACCTTTTGTAACCTTCAAAGAACATAAAAGATAACATTATGCTGATAAGGAGAATTATCCATTAGGGGAGCCCAAGATAGTTAAGGGGAGTACTTACAAAAGTTTAAATAGCAACCTCCATCGTGTGGTAGCTCGTTTGAAAGATAATGTAGAGACCAGACCGTGATCATAACCAACTCTAAAGTCTAACATAGACCTGGTTCGGAACGAACGCACAATACACGTACCAAACGTTTAGCACTGGAACAGTATTGCAAATACAAAACATGCAAATTGAACTGAAACGGATAGAAAAGAGAGTACCATAATATTCACAAAAAAATGGACCCTCCTAGGCTCAAACCTAGGATCGCACGCGTACTGAAAGCACACGTTATCACTGCGCTACTGTCGAACTGCTACTCTTGCGAGCGAGGAGATGTAGTTCATGATGACGAGTTGCCCGTGATGCTGCTTTGGTGTTGGGCACACGTACTTCAGCAAAGTCACTCTGTTTACTCTTGCGCCACTATCAGATGTGGTTTTCCGACCAACAGTGTGCTACATTACAACCTGAAGCAGTAGGTCTGGAAGTGTGTTTGTGCTGGTGCGTTTGACCCTGCTACATAGCAGACATAATGTGTGTGGTCTCTTGGATAGAGAATTGAAATTGTGTTACTCCTTGGGTGCTAACAATTGTTCGTACAGTGCAAGAGCACGTTTGTTCAATGAACAAAACATGCGCAACCCGATTAGTGTTTCTTCTGTGCGCTATTTATTACTTAAATTCTATTTATTACTCTGTACGCCATTTATTAGTGTGACCAATGCCTCAAAGCCTCGAAACCCTAGTGTTGCTAAGGGGGATACAGATACAAGTGTTGGCGGAGCTCTGACTGTGCATCTTAACAGTCCATATCAACGGTAGCTCAAACGTGCGGTGTGTCACGCACAACGACATACAGAGTCTTAAAAAATATATATATATATATCTTCCATCCCTTCAAACCACGTATGATCCAGGAGTTAAGTGAACATTATCCCGATATGCGTATCGAGTTTTGTGAGCAGATGTGTGATCCATTGGTGCACGGAACCATTGTGCTGACAAACGTGTCTTTCAGCGAAGAGAGTACGTTTTATTAGAATATCAAGTTCAACGGGCATAACTGCCGATAACGGTATGATACAAATTCTGATGAATTTCGCGAAGGCAACACGCAACACCTTTGGTCGCTGAATATCTGGGCGGGTATCTTCGGTAATCACATAATCGGGCTCCTCTTCATCGATGGAATATTAACAGGTTAGAAGCACCTGGCGATGCTGCAAGACTTGATTGTACCGCTGATTGTGGGAATCCGCAAGAATTTGGAGAGATTCTGCCTGTTTTTCAACATGACAGCTGTCCTGCCCATCTTCACTGTTTTATTCGTGACTAGACGATGTGTTTCCGCGACGATGGATTGGTCGTCTCGGCAACATTGAATGGCCAGCACGTTCGCCAGATTTTGTCCACTCGACTTTTTTCTCTAGAGCTATTTGAAGACTATGTTCCGCACAAAGTCCAACAGCATTGCGGAGTTGATGCCTGTCATTACATACCGGTAATGACTTTTACTCGTGTTCGAGACGAGTTCATCCAACGTTTACATTACTGCCAGGAGGTGGGCGGTACACACTTCGAGCATCTCCAGCATTAATGTGGTGTGTCCCAAGCTGTACCATGTTCCTCTCTGCTTACATATTTGCAATGTTTCTTCGACAATACTTTACGGATGGCTGCCATGTTAACTAGGGATATGCTAGCGACATGCAGTTTCCAAAACTGGTCTCTACACGTTAATATCTTTCAAACGAGGTACCACACGATGAGTGTTGCTATTTAAAATTTTTGAGTTGCCCCCGTAACCTCCTTGGTCCCTCTTATGGAAGATTCCCCTTATCAACAAAATGTTGTCCTTTATGTCCCTTGAAGGTTACAAAAGGTTTCATGTTTCTGTTTGCCTTGGTTTCTTCAGGAGATGGGCCTTAGGGTTGGTCGTGGAACGTAACTGTATAAGTCGAAATATTCTGTTAGTTATGCAGTTCATTACATCAATATATATATTGAAGTCTTTAGGAAAAGAGTTACTATTTTTCGTCGAGCGAATCACGTTTGTTTTAGTAACGATCCGCCACTGAAAATTTTGGTTACAAATCTCTGCAATCAATGCTTTAATACAAATTATTTGCATTACGGTAATTACATATATGGTCTAATGCAGAAACTATTGAATATTTGTTGACACTATCAAATTGAAGTATTTAGGTATATTGTCTTATGCATACTATGGATATAGCGTAATATAAAGTATTTGTTACATGACCGTTATTCAGGACTTCCCTTTAATAGTTTTGCTTATTTTCTTGGTCCACAATTTATTTTATTTTTTAATTATTATCATTATTTATTTTCACTCAACATAGCAACCAATTGGTTTAAGTTCACGACAATTTCTAGAGGATCTATCATTTGAGATCCTTTGAAAAAGAAACCGAATTTTGCCTATAATGTTTATTGCTCATTGTACACTATTTTAAGCACTGTTTCCTTCAAAGTAGTCCCCTCTACTTCCAATACACCGTTCCCAACATGTCTTCCATTTTTGGAAAGCTTCCTGAAACGCAGTTTCTGGGATGGCGCACAGATCTCTTGTCGCATTGTCCTGAGTCTCCTCTGTGGTTTGGAAACAATGTCCTTTCAACGTAGTTTTAAGTTTGAGAAACAGGGGAAAGTCTGCTGGGGATAGGTCCGGAGAATAGGGTGGATGGGTAACAACGAGAACCTAATGTTTTGCCAGATAAATGCGGATGAGAAGCGATGAATGAGTAGGCGCATTGACACGGTGCACCATTCAAGTCTTGAGTTTATCACGATTCAGGCCGCTTCCTGTGCACAACATCAGTCAACTCCGCTAAAATGTTCTGGTACAATTGTTTCTTTCCAATTTCACCACGTGATACAAATTCATGATGGATGATGTCTTTCTAATCAGAAAACACAACCAATATCACCTTGATCTTTGGCCGAGTTACGCGTGCTTTTTGTGGACGAGGAGATCCTGAATAAATTGAAAAGCAATTTAAGTGTTTCGGTAAATATTTTGTCAAGTTTGTAGCAAACTTTCATACATACACGTTGTCCTTTAAGTTCGTTCATTTACACTGTATCATTAATCCGACGAACAGCTTGTGCACGTGCTCAATGAGTGTAGCTTTGCGACTAACGGAAATTGCAATGTGTTGTCTAAACCTGCCGATAGGTGTCCTCAGAAGCCGCAGCGCACTCACTCTCTCTGTCGGTTGGCGTGCTATTCCAGAGTTTTATTTTTGAACACACTTCTCGTGACCAGGGGCGTCATTTAGAGGGGGGGCAGGGAAGGGCACTTGCCCCCCCCTGAGTTGGAGATTTCTATAGATTTTATCAATTAAATAGTAGTAAATCAGTGAAATACGCGAAATTTTACTTATATCAAAGGGTCTTGCCCCCCCCCCAAGCAAAATCTGAAATGACGCTTCTGCTCGTGACGGGGAGATATAGCCTCGATGCTGAGGCCATCATTGATCCCCCTACTCATTACTCATTACTCATTGAACACACTTCGTATATCCTATCACCATGGCCATATCTCTTAGCTTCTGTGGATAGTTATTGGACGTTCAACTAAAAAGACAATCCTTCTACTTATAAATTAATAAGATGTAAAACAAAGAAAGCTTAAGCACCCAACAGTGTTAAAGAAATAAGCTTCCTTGAGGCGATATGGTTTGCGGAGCCGCCTTTGGCGTGAGAGATCCGGCTTCGATTCCCAGTAAAAGTTCATATGGATTAGATTTCATGTTAAGCTGTATGTCTACGTTTCATACAGCCCCATTGCTTGTAAGGGACACTAAAACCAATCCAACGAAATGTTTAAAAAGAGCGGATCTATTTATTCAGCCTACATTCATATCGTGGGAAGGATGAGCATTGGCAAAACTTGCTAATTGACTGGGCATTAGATAAGTCCATAAGATTTATTCTTTCGCTAGCAGGCTATACAGTAGCATCATTTCGGAATTTACCATTGGGAGGGCAATATTGTTAACCAACACAAGAATTTCTAACTAACTAATTCAATCTATGGCTTATGGAACCCAAAGGTTCAAAGCCGCGTTCACAAAAGCTCTCCATTGACTTCTGTCCTTAACCAATTTGATCTAGTTTCTACTTTGTATTACTACTTCTGCGAGATCCATCTTAATATTGTCCTCTCATCTGCGCCTACGTCTATTTAGTGACCTTTTCCCGATTGGATTTCCAGTTAAAACTTTGAAAATGTCCCTACTTTTTTTTTTCTTCTGGAAAGATGACCTACCCACCTGAGCCTCCTAGACTTGATTACCCTAACAATGTTTTGTAAACGGTGTAAACTATGCAGTTCCTTGTTATGAAGTTTCCGCCATTTCCCATTCCCGTTCTTCTTGGGTCCGAATATTCGTCTCAGGATTATACCGTATTCTCTTCAAATGTTTTCAGCCTACGTTTTTCCCTCAGAGTAAACAACCATGTTTCGCAATCATACAGAACAACAGACATGAGTATCGTTTTATATATTTTAAACTTCAAAATACTCAACAGAATTCGCGAAGACAAAAGATTTTGAACTGAATAATAGCACGAATTCCTTGTTTTCAGTCGACAATTAATTTTTTCGTGAATATGGGTTTGGTCTGTTAATATTAATCCTAGATATTTGAAAGTATCCACTTTATCGAAAGTATTATTTGCTATTTTAACATATCTACACAGGAGTTTCACGTTTTTTGTTAGTCTATTAATATCTTAATATTAATTTCTTAAAAGATATACGTTTATCATACTCATGGGTGGCAAGCACCACTACCCAAATTACGCCCCTAGGCATACAATTCTAACTTTCCCAATAATATTCAAAAACTTTAAAATGTTCGTTGCTGAATTCTTTGTATTTGTGTGTGTGTGTGTGTGTGTGTGTGTGTGTTATTTGCGATTTTTTTTTTTTTATTTTGAGCCCTCCATTC
Organism: Thermobia domestica; assembly: GCF_964235325.1. NCBI lineage: Eukaryota > Metazoa > Arthropoda > Insecta > Zygentoma > Lepismatidae > Thermobia > Thermobia domestica. The sequence goes on from NC_137454.1 coordinate 363,207,185, forward strand.
GATTGAGCATTAAAAACTATCTCAAAGAAGTGATGGAATTTTTCGCGTCACTCTACCATACCCGAGATTTTGGCCAAAAAAATTCCAAGATTTAAGAAGTGATATCTCGGAAACCGTAAGTCATAGAGAGATCATGTTGATGTTGATCAATACCTAAGACAATGATAAACATTTTGGTAGCAAATAGTAAACAGTAACTATTGGCCAACTGGTCACTGTTCCCCAGATATTGGCCCAAAAAGTTCCGATTTCGGGAGATTTAACGACCCATATCTCGAGAATTGTAAGGTATAGAGAAATGATATTTTGCTAATTTTTTCTATTTTAAGCATGTATTTTCGTAAAACAACATATCATAGAACGTTTTAACAGAACTCTTAAACAAAACATATGGAAAAACTTTAATACTCAAGAAAATTATAAATGGATAGATATATTACAAGAATTGTTTAATGAAATGAAATGAAATGAAATCTTTGAGTTTTACGTCCCACGGTTATGCCGGTTAGGCTAAAGGAGACGGTGATTATGAGAGATGAGTGAAATGGTGGAATGAAGAAAGTGGGAGGAAACGGGAGAACCCCGAGAAAACCCACGAGCACGGTGTTTGTCCACCACAAAGTTCACTTGGCGGGGACTGGGATCGAACCCGAGACCCCAAGTACCAGAGGTGAACGCTCTACCACTGAGCCACCGCGCCCCCCAAGAATTGTTTAATGTGTATAATAATAATAATAATAAAGTACATAGAGCAATTGGTATAAAGCCTGTACAAGTTAATAAGAAAAATTAAATTCTTTTTACATTCGTTCTGGCAATGCTCTTGGAGCATTCTTAACTGATTTATTAATGTAAACTCTTCAAGTTAATTTCTATTCAATAAGTTGGCAGCACTGCTCCGTCTTTATCCTTTGTACTTATTCTCTCGTTGTGTCTCTATAAAGCTCTTGTGTCTTCCTTTGTGTCGAACGCCATCTTTTGAAGAATCTGATGAACAACTACTTCTTCTCTTCTTTTGTTTCTCTTCTTCCTCTTTAAACTGGGAAATGTGTCTTAATTCTTATCTATGAGCTTAATCACGCCCGTTTGTTTTTCTCACACTTCGATTTTTAGAGCAATTTCTTTTGATGTTTATAAGAAAAAAGAAAAGCTTTTACAAATAAAGGCAAAAGACAGAAAGTCATTTTTCTTACTTGTTTTAATTAGTTTGTCGAATCATATAATTAGGGTAATTAACCTCGCTGAATTACTATTCGTCTAGTCTACTGGATTCTTTGCCAGCCAAAGGCCAGATTCCTTGCGAAGATTTCTTCCTATGTCAGGGGTAGACTCTTAGGCCCTGGTTTGGTTTCCACCAAGGATATTATAAAATAGAGGATCTGTCTTTACAACAAAATCTTGAAGCCATACGTCACAGTTTCGCCATCGCTACTCTGCCCACTCCGCCCAATAAGATCGCAATGTTTTGAGCCAACAATCATGGCGGAAACGAAAGTAGCCAATCAGATGATGGCGGGAAACGAGAGTAGCCAATCATACATGCCGATGCTCCGTTGTTTTCGGGCTTCATTGATTTAATAGGATGAAGATATATATATGGGCAGATCCTCTATTTTATAACATCCTTGGTTTCCACTTACTATAGTTGAATAGCATGTCGAGATACAACTAACCTTTTCCGCTTCAAGATCTAACTGACTTCTCTAGGTGACAAGTTTTCTATACCTAGTTAGTACTGTATTATTAGTGATGATATGAGATGTGAACGTGAAAAAAAAAAACAAGGATAGAAATGGCGAAAGAAACCTTAGAAGAAAACGAAGAAAATTGAAAAGAACTAGCTGAACGTCCGCTGTTTATACACAGCGCACCGTTCTAATGTGAATCTCTCTCGCGCTTCTCACTCTATCTGTAGAAGTCCATTTACAAACACATATAAAAGACAGAAAGACTCTCCGAGGGATTGAATTGCTATAGACTCACACACACATAGTATAAATGTGGTATTTCAATATACAGAATGTTGGGTTGAGTTTGCGGCAAACTTGGATAAGTGATAGATGATACCAATTGCAAATATTTTTTCTTATAATTCCATATCCAAGTACTCCTCATTGTGGGTACACAAACCTTTGAAGTTCTTAGTTTGCAGTAAGTTTTGTCTCTCAAGTCAGATTAAAGCAAAACGCCTGAAATGTCCCTCAACCCGCTATACATAGCTCCTCTACTGGTTGTCTTTCACAAGGATATCTACCTTGTGACAACATTAAACTAATAGAATTAAAACGACGCCTAAAATGTGGAACAGAAAATTTGAGTTAGAATTGGCAGATATGCATAAAATTTGGAGTCGAAACGGCACTTTCTAGATCTTGTGGTTCTCGAGATATCATTGTCGAAAGGAACTGGCCACAAACATATAAACGTAGCCTTTTAATTTACAGATACTATTTTGTGGAACCTTGAATAAAGAGTTGAGAAAAACACTCGTAAAATGCTTCGTATGGAGTATTGTATCAATACACGCTTTCCCCTCATACCTATTCTGTCTATCAATACAAAACTTGATACAAACATTTCTTATCTCCTATATTATTTGTCAAGATACAATCGGATTCTATGTTTTTGCCCGGGGCCACTCCAGACGGGTCCAAAGTTGATGGGAGGGAATTTTCCCGACATTCTCCTAATTTTTCCCTGTTCAAGTATGTTATGGACCCCAATACAGAGAACCTTTGGAAAGCTTGTTTCATACTGAAGAGTATGAATGAGCCATGACTTTCCAATGAACAGTGTTGATACAACAGCTGTATCATGCGAGTTTATGATTTTCTTTACACTAACAGAATCAATGGGCCCCAGGAGATTACTTCGTTGTCCATGGCACCTAACTTTTGTGCAAGAACATTTATTTTTGTATGTTTATCGAATGGACTAAGTTTGATTCGGATGTCCGGATGACAGGATCATGTCCATTCCTTGTGAGTATACGGCCTCAGGATTTTATTTTCAAATACTTTCAGCCTGCGTTCTGTCCTCAAAGTAAGCGATCATGTTTCGCGACCACAATTAATGGACGATATCAAATTCTCAACAGAATTCGCAACATTAAAAAGCTTGAACTTAATAATAACCCGAATTTTCCTGCTTTTAGTCCACAAATTTCGATTTATAATATTAATTTTGCAGTGTAAAATGGTTGAACAACTATTTGAATTAATTGATATTAAAATAGTAAGTTAGAGATTCAGAAGTCACATCATTTGAAATCTAGTCTAAAAAAGACCATGTGACACATACATCGATCTATGTGATAATAGTTCTTCGTGACGTTAGAAAGTCAGAAACCACATCGTATCAAACCTAGTCTACGACCATGTGTCACACAGATCGATCTATCTGATAATAGTTCTTAGTGAGATTTAATGCCAAAATGCTTGGTTTTCTTTAATAGAACGTAAAGTTAAGAAATATTTCGTTTTTGTTCTTTTGTCTTTTGTGTTATATGTATCCAGGATTAGGATATTCAGTGGCGGTTTACATACCAAAAAAGTGCTGAAAACAAGGCGAAAGAAGCCTATAAAAGATGCTATTTCCCTCAACTACTTTCAGTGCTACTCTTCTTCTAATCAAAAACAAGTTAATAGAAACTACGTACATTGATCCCTTTAAGACAAATTGGCCTCCAGATCTTAGCTCTAATGATCTATACTGTGTCGGTAGGATAAGGTGTTATCTCAGGTTTTTAACATGCAATTTTCAACAATGTCAATAAACATCCTCAATATTATTTTGACACAAATCTGAATCTATTGCGAAAGGATCATTTTGCCTTAGGGGGTAGGTAAAGTAATCCTTCAATTGACAATAATAGAAAAATCTTGTGGACTTAAAAAAATAATTATATTTTAAAAAATGGAGTATAGGTTGTGTGATAGTGATACTATATTAAAGTATGTTAGTAATAATAGTATTTATAGTTTGTTAAAGTAGGCTAATATATTGTTCAATATAGGAAACGGTTTTTGAACACTTAATTCTGTTACGCTTTTTCTGGGATCAGCTTTCTTGTAACCTAAGTGGCAGAACACATGATGTCACACACAAAGAAATCTTCGTCTTCATCAACACCAGTGCACTGATCGTGGGCCCATTTTTGGAACCGCTGACACATTATCCAAGTCTCACTTCCAGTAGACTTTGAATATAAGTCATGACAATAGATACACTCGGTATCTGTCATGGTTTTGTCGCTAAAAGCAGATAATACTTGATATTTTTGGTTTTTGCGCCTTGCAACTAACTCGTTTTAAAAAGCATTGCCTTCTTTTTATATTCTTTAATTTTCGAACAGAAGCTTCCACAACAGCAGGCCTAGAATAGTTCTATGGGATTTGATGAACATTACTTAAATAGGCCAATCTCCAAGGATTTCAATATCATGCTTATCTGGATTACCTTGAGTCAAATAAACAAAAACGGCAAAATGATCCCTAAGGAAATAGAAGAAACCTAAGGCAAAATGATCCCGAGATGGGTTTCCTTTTTTATATATGGCTTCCATTAAATACGTTCTTATGTGACAAATGTGAATGTTGTATCCTTTCCAACTAGTAAGCACGGTAGCCTAAAACTTTGGTACACTCCGCATCAAAAATATTTCGACAGCTAACGCCGTGCAGTTAGGCCACCCAACATACACCTTCTTATCACATCGTGCCAGGTAAAGACACCCCCTCTCTCTCCTCCTTTCTTCTCTCCCATACTAAAATTAGCTAAAAACATGACCGTAATTCTAATTTCAAACTACACATGTATTAGATTCGATAAAATGAAATAACAAAACCAAGACGAAACAAGATTCGTAGGTCGATGTAGGGAGAAACTGAAAAACACACAATGAAAAAATGAAACCAATGAATGTATATTACACAGAGATTCAAAAATGAGGTAAAGAGAGAGAGAGAGAAACAAGAGGAGAGAAAGAAGAAAAAAGAAAATGGAGAACAGATAAAACTATGGAATTCAAACGTAGTAAGAAAAGAACCTAACATTATAAAGTTCCGTTTCCAGAAATACTACAGTAACATAGAAAAAACGTTTGTTTTTACATTTTTTCAGAACTATTCGAGTATATAGAGGATGTTTTAAACATTCATTATGTCACTTTCATAATGGATAGCATACTCAATTTCCAGTAGAACTGTATATCGCCGAGACACATATAGGAAAATGTCAAAAGTTTAACACATATGCTTTGTTTCCGCGTGGTTCGATTGCAAATTCGATAGTGTTCATTGGACGTACTTATCCAAAACACATTCTAATATACCAAGTAGATAGCGTTGGTATAATTATTATTTCTCTTCTGTCAACATCCTATAAAATCCTTTCAAATATTCTGTTAGCAAGATTGACCCCATACGCAGATGAAATTATTGGAGATTATCAGTGCGGATTTAGACGAAATCGATCAACTATCGACCAACTATTTACCATTCGCCAAATACTCGAAAAGAAGTGGGAATACAATACCCCGGTACATCAACTATTTATTGATTTTAGAAAGGCTTACGACTCGGTTAGGAGAGAAACATTATACAACGTTCTTACAGAACTTGGAATACCGAGAAAGCTAATTAGATTAATTAAGATATGTTTAAGTGAATCCCAAAGTAAAGTCCGGGTACAAGAATTTTTGTCCATGAGCTTCCACGTCGAAAATGGCCTGAAACAAGGAGATGCGTTGTCGCCATTATTATTTAACTTTGTTCTGGAATACGCCATAAGGCAAATCAAAGATAGCAACCAGGGCCTAGAGTTGAACGGCATTCACCAGGTTATGGCATACGCTGATGGTGTAAATTTAATAGGGGATGATAGGAGAACAGTAGAAATAAATGCAGAGATCTTAATAAACGCTTGCAGGGACATGGGTTTAGAAGTAAATGCAGAGAAAACTAAATACATGGAAGTGCGTCGGAACCGTAATACGGTAAATTGTGGAGGCGTTAAAATATTAAATAATGCTTTTGATAAAGTGGATACTTTCAAATATTTAGGATCAATATTAACAGACGAAAATCATATTCACGAAGAAATTAAATGTCGACTAAAAGCAGGGAATTCGTGTTACTATTCGGTTCAAAATATCTTGTCGTCGCGAATTCTGTCGAGGAATTTGAAGCTTAAAATTTATAAAACGATAATCATGCCTGTTGTTCTGTATGGTTGTGAAACATGGTCGCTTACTCTGAGGGAAGAACATAGACTGAAAGTATTTGAGAACAGGATCCTGAGAAGAATATTCGGACCCAAGAGGAACGAGAATGGGGAATGGCGGAAGCTTCATAACGAGGAACTACATAGTTTATACGGTTTACCCAACATTGTTAGGGTCGTCAAGTCTAGGAGGCTTAGGTGGGCAGGTCATGTAGCTAGAATGGAAGAAAGTAGAAACGCTTTCAAAGTCTTGACTGGTAGACCCATAGGAAAACGACCATTAGGAAGACCTAGGCGCAGATGGGAGGACAATATTAAGATGGATCTCGCAGAGATAGGAATACAAAGTAGAAACTGGATGCAATTAGCTAAGGATAGAAGTCAGTGGAGAGCTTTTGTGAACGCGGCACTGAACCTCCATTTTCCATAGGCCATAGAGTTAGTTAGTTAGTTATATTATCCATTTCAGACTACTAATGCAAACTGAACAAAAAACAACAAAAATAAACCCGAAACGAAAAGAAAAAGAAAGAAAGAAAGAAAGAGAAAATTGAAGAGTGTTATTTTACTGCTAAATTTCTATCAGAAGCACCCTATACTAAAAGTCCGAAGATGTATTTATTCCGAACACTCAGCACTGATTTAACCTCTTCTGGATATAACGTAATTTGCACAGATAGAATGAACACACTAAAACCACAAACGGACCATCGTGTCAGTCGGATAATGTAGATGTACCTTTAATAGTGGGCATTAATTTCTCTCTAGGCCCTCGAATAAATGAATTTAGTTGTGCACTTTCGTTCGTTCCAAAGATCAGGAATATGTTCTAATATTTGGCTTCGAATTTCAGGTGGTATGATAGTGTAAGGGTAACGTAATGGCCTTATGAGTAATACAGGTATGTAACATCGGTTCAAATCCTGTTTACGCCGAAGTCAATTATTTAGAAGGCGATTGTGAAGAATCAACTTATCACACTAGAACTTACTGGACAAGCAATACATAAAAATGTGGAAACAAAGACCTGTATCATGATAGAAACGATTTACGAATGTTGATTGGGAAAGGACAAGAGAACTACCAGGACATTACAAAGACACCATTGATCTGCAGTATACACTTTTCCTGTTATCGTTCTCAGAAAGAAACACTACACCATTCGTTAAACAAAGTTTTGCTACAGCAATCGGTGGTGAAGTGGTAGCGTGCTGGACTTCCAAGTGGAAAATCTTGGTTCGATTTCCCATCAGGTAGTATGTTCTTTTCGCATAAAATGACTGCAAACAGAGATTCATCTTCTGATGGAGAACTTACAAAGCATCACTGAGGATAATTCGAGTAAACAGTGTGTGTGTTCTACATGATACACTGCAATGATAAGTATGTTTCATATTTATATTCGTCCCCTTCTCTCTCTTTCTTGACATTTCCCTATCCACTCTTTGCACTTTTCACTTCCTCCCCCTTCTCTCTCTCTCACGCACACACGCACTTAATGTTCCAAAGTTAAAACGGAGCAAGAGCGCCATATATTTGGTCTGGAGAATCTAATTAACTGGAAACTTCGGCGTCGTGTTTTTCGTGCTCTGGAGATAACATCTTCAGTCCTAGTCACGTCTGACAGAAATACTGTTTAAACGCAGGAGAATAAGTAAAAGTTCTGTTTTATCCTCTGAGTTACCGAGTCTCAGTCGAATTACGGGTCACTACGGATTTGAATCCTCGGCCCAGTGGTGGTCTACATCATCCGACTGACACGATGATCAGTTTGGGGTCTTATGGTGTTCATTCTATCTGTGCAAATTACGTTATATCCGGAAGAGATGAAATCAATGCTGAGTGTTCGGAACAGATACATCTTCGGAAAAGACTACAAAATGATAACCTCTTTGGTTATTTGAAAACAAAATTTTATTCATACTAGTTCGACACAAAACTTGTTCCCATCCTCTAATTCAATGTGTTTTATTCACGTTGAAATTTGGAACATGTTACATCTATTAAGAACATAAACTTTTCCTTTCGAAAATTTGTAATTCTTCATTACGATACAGTTTGGACTTTTAATATGGGGTATTTCTGATAAAAATTTAGCAGTAAAATAGCACTCTTCAATTTTCTTTCTTTCTTTTTGTTTCTCTTTTCGTTTCGTTTCGTTTTTTGTTTGTTTGTTTGTTTTTTTGGTTCAGTTTGCATTAGTAGTCTGAAACGGAGAATATAACCAACGCCGTCTACTTGGTATATTAGAATGTGTTTTGGATAAGTACGTCCAATGAACACTACCGAATTTGCAATCGAACCACGCGGAAACAAAGCATATGTGTTAAACTTTTGACATTATCCTAGATGTGTCTCGGCGATATACAGTTCTACTGGAAATTGAGTATGCTATCCATTATGAAAGTGACATAATGAATGTTTAAAACATTCTCTATATACTCGAATAGTTCTGAAAAAATTGTAAAAACAAACGTTTTTTCTATGTTACTGTAGTATTTCTGGAAACGGAACTTTATAATGTTAGGTTCTTTTCTTACTACGTTTGAATTCCATAGTTTTATCTGTTCTCCATTTTCTTTTTTCTTCTTTCTCTCCTCTTGTTTCTCTCTCTCTCTCTCTCTCTCTTTACCTCATTTTTCAATCTCTGTGTAGTATACATTCATTGGTTTCATTTTTTCATTGTGTGTTTTTCAGTTTCTCCCTAGATCAACCGACGAATCTTGTTTCGTCTCGGTTTTGTTATTTCATTTTATCGAAGCTAATACACGTGTAGTAATTGAAATTAGAATTACGGTCATGTTTTTAGCTAATTGTAGTATGGAAGAGAAGAAAGGAGGAGAGAGAGGGGGTGTCTGCCTGGCACGATGGGATAAGAAGGTGTATGTTGGGTGGCCTAACTGCACGGCGTTAGCTGTCGCAATATTTTTGATGTGGAGTGTACAGTCAGCGTCGAGTATGAACGAGTTGTGACATGTTAGTAGGCTTCTAGAGGAAGAAGAGTGAGGACGAGTTAAGATTGCCTGCCGCGTGCCAATATTCAATTTTCTTCTAAGCTGTAAAAACGTGCCAAAGAATTTCACGAAATGTCAAAATCAGTGTATGGCGATAAAGCGGTGGTATTGTAGACTAATTAGAAGTGGTATGAGTGATTCAAAAACGGCAAGGAGTAGGTTGAAAACTAGCAATGATTGAGATATTCTTCGACTTCAAAACGGATGAAAACATTCAAAAACTGGGACAAACGATATGTTCAAATAGATGTATGACTATTCGTGTTTTTCAAACTAAACTTCTCGTAATGCTTCCGTGAAAAGCATATTTTAACTGCTGATTTAATGGGCAAATGGTTTCCTTCTTCACAATAAAAACGCATCGTGTTACACTTTGGTTTTGATCCTCGAGTTTTTGGCGGGAAAAAGTGTTCATGTCTGTTCACATCCTCCTTAATCACCAGATTTAGCACCATGCGACTTTTGGCTCTACTCAAAAATTAAAATCGTGCTTGAAGGAAAACGTTTTGATACCATTCCTGACATTGAGAGCGCAACGACAGAGCAGCTGAACGCCCTTTCAAAACAAGCCTTCGAGAAATGCTTCCAGTCAGGGATTCAAGAAGTCCATGTATTGCTAGCCAAGGACAAGACTTTGAAGGAGATTACATCAATTCCATGTAAACTTATTAGCCTGTTTCTAACACAATTATTCACTATTTTCTTTATCACACCTCGTAAAGTCAGAGTAGGCAGCACCTAGATAATCAGTTAGAATCAGGAGCAAAAGTGAGGGGGAACGCGGGGAGACGGCGTCTCCCCACCTCCAGAAAATATGTTAGGCGTCCCTCCAGTTCCTAAAAAGATCACAATGGGCAAGGGGACGGCATGACGTCAGGCCGCTACCTACCGTCCCCCTTACCTTTTCAGATCCACTTTTAACCCTGGTTAGAACCAAGGACGGAAAAAGACTAAGTCGTTTGTTGATCGTTGCACAACTTTCATTCGTTGATACGTACATCACTTACGTTAGTTAAGATTCAAGTCAGTAATTGATTGATTGATTGATTGATTGATTGATTGATTGATTGATTGATTGATTGATTGATTGATTGATTGATTGATTGATTGATTGATTGATTGATTGATTGAATAAATTTTAATGGTGACGTTAGCAACAAGATTATTGGTCCCCGTCACAATCAACACGACTGCTCAAAAATGCAGACTGTCGTAAATAAAATTTAAAAACGAATATATTAAACAAATAAAGAAAAACTGCTGCCAAATAGATATAAAAACCTTTGTAAAAAGAGAAAATAATAAATATATGAGAATAACAAATATATAACATTAAAAATAAATAGTAATAGCAGTAACAAGAAAGAAAATATATACCAATAATAATAAATAGTAAGAAAAAAACATGTCAGAATAAAATATAAAAATTCAGCAAGAATAAATTAAAAAATAAACTACTAACAAAACTCAGAGAACGTGAGCAGTGTTGCAAGCGTGCACAAAAGCAAGTACACGCTCAATAATATCAATATAATTGTCCAATACACGGTCAAGTGTAAGCAGCAGTTCCTGACGCTTTCTGTTATTTGAGCATTCGACAAAAGTATGCTGCATATTCAGTAGGACAATACGTTCCTCACAATACGTACGATTCAAACTATACAGCAAATAATTATGAGTCACATGAGAGTGTTCGATACGCAAACGCATCAGAAGCACTTTATCTCGACGAGAGCGAACTAAAATGCATTCTCTAAGGCATGGCTCAACTGCATGAGCTTTATTTTCATTTGCCTGGTCCCAATCTGCTTTCAAATGAGAGCACATCAATGTATGGAAATAGCTATAGAGATCGGAGCGACGAAAACTATGCTCCAGTGCAACCCTCTGCCAAGGTGGCATGATTGGCAGCTGTGTCAGCGCGTTCGTTTCCCCAAATACCGACATGACCTTGCACTCAGTAGACAACGACGACAGAATCCTGTTGTTGCAGTTTGATGGCATCTCATAAGAATATCTTGAATAATAGCGTGCTTACTGAAGACACTCTGTAGGCTCATAACTACCCTTTGAGGGTCAGTGGAACACCAGCACACGACGCGACGTAACGAAAGTGTAAGTGCAGTTAATTCAGCAATATATGCTTAACACTGGCGATGCGCATCAGTAATACAGAGAAAGGTATTACGGTACCAGCCCAACACTTCTCTTGTCAGATTGCAATAATAATAATAATAATAATAATAATAATAATAATAATAATAATAATAATAATAATAATAACGATAGCCTGCTACTGGATTCGAACTACGTCCCTGGCGATTAAGAAACAAGAATTCATCTTAGCGTTCTTGGTTAGAACAAAGAGGAGCTCCGACTAACGCACAAAATAACATTAATAAGGTAAGTAGTGAAAAATCAAACAATAAAGGCCTAAAGCTTCTAAAATTAAAGTACTCGGCGAAAATGCAAAAAAAAAAAAAAAAAAATCATTATTATTCTCTGTACAGAAAAGTGCATTAAGTTAGCGAAGAATTCTTTTCCCTAAATGCCTTTTTTTCTCTAACTATTTCCTTTTCAACTACAATCTCTTTTTTTCTCAAAATATTTCCTTTTGTCTATTTAATTAAAGTGAAAGCACAATGCAATTTTTTCTTTACTGTTATTCTCCTATTTGCTTTTCCATTTTTCCCCTCTTCTATTTTCTTTGTTTTCTATCTCTCTTGTAAGTAATTACGCCAGGATGTACTTTAAAGAATTGGCGATTACGGTCTACAATCAAACAAGGAAAGAACAAAAGGATTAGCGAGAAAACCGGGTTTTTTCTTTTCAGAAAAGAACATGAAAAAAAGCAAGAAGACGAAGAAAAAAGGATTCGAAACAAATCAACGAACTGAATAAAGAACAAAGTCTGATGGCGAAAATAAAGACATTTAAAGGAAAGGAGAAAAAAACAAGATTTGTATACAATTTCGTCTTCAATTTAGCTATTTCTTTAGTATTATCTATTTTACTTTGTAAAAACAAAGTCTTATCATGTAAGATTCGATAATTTTTCACCAATGCTTTCCGATTCAAAGTTCTCGAATCAAAATGTCCTACCAAACTAAAGTCCATTACTGAAGGCAAATCTTTTCGTCCAGGTTTTCTTACCAACACAACGCTCATAACTAAACCCATGGCCTATGGAACCTAGATATTCAATGCCGCATTCACAAACGCTCTCCATTGATTCCTATTCTTAGCCAACTGGATGAAGTTTCTACTTTGTGTTCCTATTTCTGGGAGATCTATCTTAATATTATTCTCCCTTCTGCGCCTAAGTCTTCCTAATGGATGTTTTCTGTTTGGATTTCTTGCTAAAACTTTGAAAGCGTTTCTACTTTCTTCCATTCTGGCCACGTGACCTGTCCACCTGCACCTCCTAGACTTAAAGACCTGTAAGAGTGTTTGGTAAACGATATAAATTATATAGTTCCTGGTTATGAAGTTTCCGCCATTCCCCATCCCACTTCCTCTTGGGCCCGAATATTCGTCTCAAGATTCTATTCTTAAACTAGCGTTCACTACCCACTTGGCTGTGTTGAAGTAAAACGACATCGGAAGTGTCACTGTTCGTCTCAGTGACAACGAAAACTACGAATTCGACAATAATATCGATCATTTTATATGTCTCCTCCCCCTCCCCCAAGTTGATGAGGTATTGATCGAGGTTGGTCAGTGGTTCAACAGATATGAAGTCACAAACATAGTCACTTTTATTTTTATAACGTATAGATAGATACTATCAGTCTGCGTTTCCCCTCCCCCTCCCGAGAGTAAGTGACCATTTTTCGCAACCACACAAGACTACAGGCATGATTATCGTTTAATATATTTTAAGGATTACATTCATCGATAGAATTCGCGACAACAAAAGATTTTTGAACTGAATAATAACACGAATTCTTTGCTTTCAGTTGACACAACGTTCATAATAATGGAAAATTTATCCACGCTTAGATAACTTTCTAATTGCAGTTATTATGCTGCGAATGGAACTACTTTTAAACAAAGTCATCCACGGGCCACAAAATAGAAATAAAAAGTTAGAATATAAATATATGTAGGCCTAAGTATCCCAAATTTGGGGTCATTTATCTCACAGGGGTGAGGCACGAATTTAATCCTTTTCTGATGAACACTAATTAATATATCGGGAAGCTTTTTTCTATGCCAAATATGGTTAGAGCAAAGTTTGTAGTGAGTGTTTCTTGAGTGTCCTATTTCCCTCCCAAAATTTGAGTTGAGTTGAGTTGATTTTAGTTTAGCGTCCCTTTCAGCAGCGAGGCTATATGAGACGTGGACCTACTGATTAACGTGGAATCCGAACCACATGGGCTCCCGCCAGGAATCGAACCCGGGTCTCCCACGCCAAAGGCGCGTACGCTAACCGCTTAGCCACGGAGGAGCTCCCTCCCAAAATTTGAGTCCAAGTGTCAAAAAATAGGATTTTTTTTTCATTATTACTTCCTTGGTTTTAGAGATCTAATTACGAGTTTTCAGATTTATGTCTAATATATTTACTTATTTTTTTTAGACTATTTTGAACTCACGATCAGTGTTGCCAACTAAAGAAATTATTATTTTCCTATTTTCGGGTCAAAAAAATCAAAATTCAAAATCCCATTTTTTTCTCTGTATAATTTTCCTCTTATTGGCTAGATTCCAACAAACGTATCAGGATCTGAGAGCTTCGGATTGGAAGACACAACGCACCATACGAAGTTTCAATAGGGTTATTAAAGAAGTTGCAGCAGGGCATAAGTTTTGATTTTTGCTTCTGAGGCGAAAAACCTGTAAAAATTTCGTATGTACAATGTAAGAGAAGTTTTTTTTTTTTTTTAAATCTTTGTATTGCAATCAAGGACTTAACGCTTTCACTGTGCGTTGTTGACAGATTAAACAATTTTTTAGATGACTTGGACTTATACAACAACAGTGGTACCAGATACGAAAAAAAAACTTAAAATTCTGTTAGGATTTTTATCTGAATTTCCCCCCATACATTTTTCGCCATAATTTTCCTTCCTTTGGCAACACTGGAATCAAACTTACGCCACAAAATGGCCACACTTGTCACTATCTCTTACTATTTTTGCTCATGGAAATAGTAATGAGACACTGTGGCTCAGTGGCAGTGTGCTTACCTTTGGTGCTTTGAATCCCTGGCTCGATTCTCGACCAAGAAGGTTTGTAATCGACAACTGGGTTTTCTCCGGGTACTCCCGTTTCCTCTTATTTTCTCATTTCACAATTCAATCATCACTTGCCTAAATCATCGTATCCCTTAGCCGAAAGGGCATAATTGTGGAACTTTAAACTGAAATATTTAATTTAATTTCCAGAAATAATAGAAATTCCTACCTCTTTGGGTTTCAAGAGAAATGCGGGTGAATTAAGTGTCTTTGCTCGAGACACTGAATCGGTTACAAGGAACCACTTGATGTTATCTGCTATCGATTTTGTTCTATCGTTTTCAACGTTGAAACTGGAAATGATTAGTTTCTAACATTTCCTGTTTGAATAGAGTCAAAATTTTGTAGCAAAAATATGCACTTAGTCAATATTTTTAGCAAATTTTCTAGCAAAAGTATACATTTCCTCACTATTTTTTAGCAAATTTTCTAGCAAAAATATACATTTCCTCGCTATTTTTAGCAAATTTTCTAGCAAAATTATACATTTCCTCGCTATTTTTAGTAAATTTTCTAGCAAAAAATATACATTTCCTCACTGTTTTTAGCAAATTTTCTCGTAACTACATAACACATCAATGACTCACTTTGAACTATAACTCATCAATTTGTGGACACCTTTGTAATATGCTGAACAGGGTACAGGCGTACCCTCAGGCGGGTTTAGGGCTCAGTGTGCGCCCATGAAAATATTTAGGGAGACATAATTTTCCATTATTAAAAAGGTATATTTAAAAAAACTGGGGAGTGCTAAATTTTCGCGAAAAAGGTACTTTTTGGATGCAAAATAGTACACTTTGCGGAAGGGGATGGTACGTTTTGGGGGGAATGGTAAATTTAGAGAGAAGAGTGGTTAATTTAGGAGGAAGAATGGTAAAATTAGGGGGAAGACTGATAAATTTAAGGTAAAGTGGTAGATTTAGGAGGAGGAATGGTAAATTAGCAGGGAAGAATGGTAACTTTAGGGGGAAATGGTAAATTTGGAGGAAAGAATTGTAAGTTTAGGGGGCAGAATGATAAATTCAGAGGGAAGAATAGTAAATTTAGAATAAAGAATGGTAAATTTGGAAGGAAGAATTGTAAATTTAAGGGAAAGAATGGTAAATTCAGTAGAGCAATGGTAAATTTAGAGGGAAGAATGGTAAATTTAGAAGGAAGAATTTGGAAGGAAGGATGGTAAATGTGGAGGAAATTGTAAATTTAGAAGAATATTAAATTTAGAGGAAAGAATGATAAATTTAGGGAAAGAATGGTAAATTTGGAAGGAAGAGTGATAAATTTAGAAGGAAGAATTCTAAATTTAGAGGGAACAGTGGTAAATTTAGAAGAAAGAATGGCAAATTTGGAGAAAAAATTCTAAATTTGGAGGGAAGAATGGTAAATTTAGAGGGAAGAATGGTAAATTTTGAAGGAAGAATGGTAAATTTGGAAGGAGGAATGGTAAATTTAGACGAGAGGATGGTAAATTTAGAGAAAGAATGATAAATTTGGGGGAAGAATGGTAAATTTAGGGAAAGAATGGTAAATTTGGAGAAAGAATGGTAAATTTGGGGGAAGAATTGTAGATTTAGAGGGAAGAATGATACATTTGGAGGAAAGAATTATAAATTTGGGGGAAGAATGGTAAATTTAGAGGGAAGAAAGGTAAATTTGGGCTGGTTCACCCAAGCCAATGGAGAGGATGATTACCCCTGAGCTCATATGCATAGAATAACATTTATACCTTCTTTCTGTGTAAGCATCAAAGAATGTGTAAACGTGTTAATATTCAGAAGTCTTTTAGTTGTTATGCTTATAAACCTCTCTTCACACTCATATGGTTGCTTTAAACCTAAACAAACAAGCTAAGACTTTAATAATATAAATTTTTGATCTTTCCATATATCATATAATGTACTGAGAACAAGAGCAAAGCAACAGGTCTACCATATAAGTCTTCATGTATGACTAATCTAAGTGTATAAACCTCTGGCAATTTCGTTTGGGATGAAATGAAATGGATATATGGCTTTTGGTTACAGAGATGAAAGTTCAGAGACAGACAAATGTACACTCTCCCCCTCCTTCTCCCGAAAAACAAAAACGCAACCTTTATATTTAGCCACTGTGAATAACTGGCGCTTTTGGCTCCAATAAGAAGAGTTTTCGCATGTTCCCTTAATATCCACACAAAGCCTACTTCCGCTCACTCTTGGTTACTCTCACTCTCACTCTCTCTCTCTCTTTCACTCTGTTTGTTTCATACGAACACGCACATACACACACACGTGAACGGCAAAGCACACATTACAGAGCCGCATACACAAGAAACGCAAACTAAACCAGTACTACTAAAATTGCCTCCCTTGTACACAACTAAAAATTATTTAAACAAGTTGACATATATCATCGTACTAAGAAATGAAAATTAACAAAATTATGTTGCAAATCATTTATAGCTGAATGTTGAAGTTGTACAAATGTATAATGTGTAGGAATGTTTGATGAAGTTTGTGTCTATATTTCTGATATATTTATAATGAGTTTGTGTACCATTCTGTTGAAAGCATCTTAATTAATTGATGTTTGTGATTTTAAGGTTGTTGTTTACACGAAACGCTTGAAGAAATCATCTACGTCATCTGCACAAAAACACATTGTATTATTTTGTCAGTGATTATAAAATATGAAAGAAATAAAAGAAAAAGGTACGGGGCTAGCGCACTAAACTTTCTCTCTCACGCTAATTAAATTAAATCACGTTATACTGCAATTACGAGGGTAAGTCAAAAATTATCCGCAATGCAGCTATAACTTCTCGTACATTGTTCACGCTAACCTTTGTCCTCGTTTATTTTATTGTTATGCTGTTGTGGAAAGAAAATGTAGAGAGACAATCCAATTATTTCGTCGCGGATTTGGACTTTTCAACATTACTAGAGAACGGTACAAGTTGCCGAGAATTCCAAGTGTGATCCTGACAGCAAGTCTTCATGGCATTACCTACTAACGTAGGTCTGTCTGAAGACGGTAAGACCTGAGGAGTGAAATGATACAGTCCACGGAAGATTCCGACATATATCCGATCAGCTAGTTTTCCAGGCACTCTCTGTTAACATCGCTCCGCTTGAAGGTAATGAAGCCAGTTTATTGCTTGAAATCCATGCAATCTGAACTTCAAACCATTATACGAGGGTTATCCAGAAAGTAGATTACGTTTTGGAATAAAAAATCAACAAAGTATAGGAAACAAATTTTATTATATACAGATGAAAGCCACACACAAATACTACTTTTCGACATAGTCACCATTCAAATTAAGGCATTTATCGTAGCGATGTACGAGCTTGGAAATTCCTTCGTCGAAAAATTCGGCCGCCTGCGACTTCAACCACTTCGTTACCTCTTCTTGCAGCTGTTCGTCGTCATCAAAACGCTGCATAGCCAGCCACTTCTTCATTGCTGGGAATAGGTGGAAGTCGCTCGGTGCCAGGTCGGGACTGTACGGCGGATGAGGAAACAACTCCCACTGAAAAGATTCAAGAACTTCACGCGTGACATTTGCCGTGTGGGGCCGGGCGTTGTCGTGAATCAACAAGATCTTAGAGCTCAACATTCCTCTGCGCTTGTTTTGAATTGCTCTTCTGAGGTTTTGCAGAGTTTGGCAATACCTTTGAGCGTTTATTGTAGTGCCTCTTTCCAGGAAGTCCACCAAAATCACACCTTTTCTGTCCCAAAAAACAGTCGCCATCATCTTCCTTGCCGACATTGTTTGCATGCATTTCTTGGGTTTTTGGGGAGAACCTGTGTGCCCCCACTGCATTGATTGCAATTTCGTTTCACAGTTCACGTGTTTCTTAGTTCACGTGTTTCACAGTTCACGTGTCCGGCACAGCTTTTAAGGGAGTAGTGACTTCCGGTACAGAATCAGAAAAAAATTTACTATTCTAAAGATGTTACCTATTGTTTCACTATTTAATATTAAAATGAATATTCATAATTGATTTCAGCTTTGTATTTATGCTTAAATTATATATTTGGTTCCCCTATCTCTCATCAAGCACTCCGTCACAGATGAATTTGGCACTAAACCCTGCCTGTCACTGCAGTCAAAAATGTGTAAATAGATTGATTTTGTAACCGTTAACAATAATAAACTCAACATTAATTTCTTTTAATAGAAAATGCAAAATTGTAATTTGATGTACAGTTACAAATATTGTGTAATGATTTGTGTACCTTTAAACGTTGATAAATGATTTTCATTGTGTTCGTACCATTACTTTATAAATGTATGCTATTATATGTTAGGGTAACCAGTGTGCGAATTGAACATTAAGACTTAGTGTACCAGTGTTGCCAGCGACACTCTCAAAATTTCTTGTCTCGTCTGTATTCTTATCTCCAAAACGATACGAAAAATTTCGAGTCTCTTGGGCAACACTGTAGCATTGTGGCAAAAATCTGTTCATTGCCATTAACCACCATACAACTTTTTCATAACTAAAATGAAAAATCGATAACGGACGCCAAATATAATACAACAGATGTGTTGTCGAAATAATTTTAGGAACAAGGGTGTATTTTTTTATATTTAAAAGGAATAATCATGAGATAAAAAGATGAGGAGGGAAAAATTGGATACTGTTATCTTTGGTCTCATATTACAGTTTATTTCAATTTGAAGTAATATCTGCATTGTATGTTTCTTTTCCTAGGTGAAACATACAAGACTTACAAGAAATAAGATTTCTTCATTAACTCCCAGTACATCAAGCAACACATTTGATGTAGAAGACCATACATACGCGTTTCCTACAAGCCCTTCAAAGGCGAAGAGGAAGTATGTGACGTGTTGGAAAAATTTAACTGTTATGTATATATGTGATTTTATTGAACCAGAAAGTAAAGAGGCAAGTGAAGAAAGCTAATTCGTTAGAGAATATGTTACGAGTTTTAAAGGGGAAAGGGCTTATGAATGAAATCTTCTTAAATTTTTTTCTGAAATATTTAACTCCCTAGTTAATAGAAAATCAATGGCAGTTGGAAGTATAATGAGTGTATTAAATCGTTTGCATTAACCTTATACTTTTATTCTCCCAAGGCATATGATTTCGTTAGGGAGAGTTTAGGTTTATGTTTGTCTTGTGGAGTAAGTCTATGGAGAGAAAGCCTGGTTTGACTTCAGAATCTATGAAAGCTATTGAAAATAAAGTTATAGAAGGGGAAGGGAAAATGTATGGTTGTTTGATATACGATGAAATGTCTATTAGGGGGGAAAAATAGATTGGAACGGAAACAAATTTTGTGGGTTATGTTGATTGCGGGGTAGGAATTGAGCAAAGGAATCACTTGTCTTTATGATAGTATTGTTAAATGCTTCTTGGAAAGTACCAATAGGTTACTTTTTGACTGATGGAGCATCAGCTGGAGCAAAAAGTAATTTGATTGGCCAGGCTTTTACAATTCTCCATGAAATTGTACTAGAAGTTGTTTCTGTAACTTTTGATAATACACCAGCTAATATAAATTGCAGCTAAGAAGTTAAGGTGCATTGATTTGTGCATTTGATACTAAACCATGGTTTCCCCATCCTTGTGATGAGAGTAAAAGAGTGTTTATCATTCAAGACTCTTGTCACATGCTGAAACTGGTGAAAAATTTTTTAGGGGACAAGAATTTTCTTACAGATATTGATGGTAAGATTATTAAGTGGGAATATTTTGTAAAATTATATTCACTCCAGGAAACGGAAGGGTTAAGTTTGGCAAATAAACTAAAGAGCAACCATCTCTTATGGCACAATCAAAAAATAAAGGTAACGTTAGCTTTGCAACTTTTAAGTACCCCTGTTGGTGATGCCTTAACTTTTCTCAAGAACATGATATGAAACACGACGGTTTTGATGGTTCTGCAACAACAGTCCGATTCTGTTACATGCAAGTAATTATATTAATGTATTAACTGACAGCACAAATGGAAAGAAAATTGTAGAATCAAGTAGTAAAACAGGTTTGATAGGATTCCTTTGCAATGCAAGAGCCATCAATGAATTGTATGATACTTTGATGCACGATAATGTAGCCAGGATCACTTGGAGATGTTCTTTAGTCTAATACGCAGTATGGGCGGATGGAATAACAATCCATCTTGCGTACAGTTTCAAGCTGCTTACGTGAAACTCCTAATCCAGAATACTGTAGAATAAGGGTGAGGAGTACTGGGAACTGTGTTACACAAGACATGAACACATTATTAACGAGCAGAATTGGTTTTCACGAGATTGTAGGCAATGTGTTAAATTTAGAAGATGATGATGACATAATTCCAAATACTCACCAACTACCTCTATAAAAATTGTATCGGAAGTACCTCAGGATTAAGAAACATGGATATTTGAATAGCGCACATACTAGTTCCTAAGTGAAGTCTTGACCCGACTACGGTAGATTTCATGGTTTTGGATCTATGGACCTTTAAAATTCATTTTTTTTTTTTCATGTTTTCGGCAGCCTATAACTCCGAAAAGAAGCATTTGTGCACCCAGGTTGGTATATACTTTTCGTCTTATCTTGGTGTCAGGAATCATCTCCCAATCGTTGACGGTGTTGTTTTGAAACACCCCGTATATTTCAGAAAGTGGTCAAACCAGTATGTAAATTTTGTGGAAAACGAGAGGTGAATGATGTGAACAAAAGAAAAAAACGGAAAAAGAGAAATGATTACCTAAAGAAGAGTGAAGATGAAGAAGAAGAAGGAGGAGGAAAAGGCGTATTCGTCTGTCGGTCGTGTTAATCAGCTCAGACTATCTCTTACAGAGCGTGGACTTTAGCAAATTAACCAAAGTCGTGGTCGAGAGACGTGTGGGACCGTCCGTACGTACTGCATGTGGTTGCTTGTCTTCTCTTCGCTTCTATTTGCTTATGCGAGGTGAAAGCGCTAAAACAAATTCAATTAAGGAAAAAGTCTACTCTTGCATTTCTCTTTACCTTCAGAGCCACGGTTCTAGCAAATGGAGAGCCATCCATAAAGATCTTCCCAAGGCAAACCTTAGATAAGTCTTCCTCTCTTCTCTTCTTCCCACTACAATTATTTCTTTACTTTACCTTTCTTTTCTTTTCCCTTTTTCTCCCACTCCATTCTTTCCCTTTCTCCTTAATTTTCTTTCTTTCTTTCTCTTAACGCTTGGAGAGAAAATTCTCAAATGTTCAAGAAGAAAGGAGTAAGAAAACAGAAATGATAATGAATCAAGGAAGTAGAGAAAAGAGAAATAAAGAAAAATGGAAGATGAATGAGAAAATGCAGAAAGCGAGAGAATAAATTAAAAAATGCTGAGAGTAGTATGTGACTTAATCTAATGGTCCAACCTCATGAGATTTGGAGGCATTAGATCTGACCTCAATCTGTTTCCTCAGGAGTGTCAATGAACGCGGTCTAAAGAACAAAATTATTTTGAAGCTGAGCTAGATATTCAAGATTAATTAGGTTCATTGCGGTTAACAATTGTTCGTAATAAGTTTTGATTTAATTTTATTTGAGTCTAGCGTCCTTTTCAGCAACAGGGCTATAGAGATATGGTCCTACAGCTTAAAGTCGGATTCGAAGTACATGAGCTCCTGCCATCCCCCCGCTTAGCCGCAGGAGGAACTCGAACTGTTTCTTAGGCTATGGCTCTCCAAGGATGAGTTCCCGATGCGTTCCCCCCCTCCGCTTCACAGCGAACGCGATCTAGGTGGGTACTCGGTAATTTTACTTTCGCCAGAGTTATAAATCGTACTGTGAGCCAGACCGGGTTTCCAGGTCATTTTTCTATGTAACCCTATTGTGTTACATAGATTTTTCTGTGAGTAACTAATTTTTTTTGAAAATTCCTTGTATTTTGTGAATTTTCTTTTGTTATACACGAACATACTTCATAATAGCACAGTTCCAATACTCCGCACAAAGCATCTTCCAGCAGCTGTTTCTTGCTAAATATCCCCTTGCTTGGCAACACGTCTTTCCTCTTTTTACCCCCTTTTTTAGACATCTTTTACTGATTCCGAAACGGCAGGCGGTCTATTGTTCCGAACCACACCAAATACGCTCGAGCCGACGTATTCTAAAAATTTTTAAAGCTTTCGTGTTTGCATCGCATTGTGATTAGCCATCCACATTTAAATACATGGTCAGTGTATTCCAAGCGTACGCATGAGCCACAAAAACGCGATGCAAATGCATCTAATAGCCGTACACTAAATATCCTAAGTAATAAGCAACAATCGTCTTCGTTCTCCATTCAGTGAGTCCCGCTAATTCTAATAATAAAATACAGGTAATCGATAATTCTATCTGCACTATCGTTTGCTTGCCTGTGACGACTGTGTGTTAACATTTGTTTACTCAAACGTTTTGCTTCATCCTTATGGTTTCGGGTTTGTGCTTTTTTTTTTTTTTTTACTATTATTAAGTTTTAATTTATTTTTAAAGGTGAGTATTTGTTTTCAAAGCTAAGTACACTGAGTGCTTACTGAATTACGACCACCCCTCCACACAAGAAAGTGTGGGCAGCAGACGAGCTGGTTACATGACCACCCCGACTACTGTTGCCACAGTCCTAGCTCTGGAGTGGGCTGAAAAATAGTACCAAATTGAAGCAAAAAGGGCTGAATTCATTATTTTATATCAGTGTAATGCATGGCTCTATAACACGAAACTAAAAGAGGTAAAGTTCTAGAACACTCCCTCCCCTCTTCCAAGAGTCCAAATCAAGAAAGTGCTCTTTTCAAAACATCCAAATAGGAGGACCCTGATCAACCTTGCAAGCAGATTAAACTTTTTTCGCACGTAGGAAGTATAACAGAGGCTGCAAAATTAAATGGAAAAACAGTTATAATCTTCGGTATATATAGTAAGGAAACCAAACGAGCCTCTATTTCAAAGTGACCAATAAACCAAAACGGTAATATGCCCATATATGACAAAATATATACACGACGAGGAACAAACCGATCTTCTCCGAGTTCGTGTATAAAAAGTACGTTAATATTAAAATATAAATTATTGCACTTTATTCTTGCTTATTTCACGACCGACGAGGATAATAAACTCTAGGAACAATATAAGGTAAGTAAACTGACATTATAAAAAATGTAAAAACGGTCGAGGGTCCTAGAACCTTTCCTAAAAGATATCACAACATATTATTAATAAATGGTGCTGAATTGGGTAGAATTGTACCACCTTTTTCACAAAAGGAGTTGAAAATGCCAGTGTGGTACCATTTATTGTGATGAATGACAGAAAGGGCTGAATTTGGTACAATTGTACCAAATGTGGCAACACTGACCCCGACTAGTAGTATTGCAGAGAAAAAACACATTCGAGACTGCATGTTGGCAGACAGCAGCACTGTTATAATCGAAGGTGAACAGGGTTTATCAGCATTCCAATAGGGCATGATTGTGGGTACCCGAGCAGTAGATGCGTCAATAACCGAGACAGCGATACTTGTTTTATGCTCACCCGTTCCTGTGTAGTGAAGGTGTACAAGGAGTGGGAAGAAAATGGCGTAACGGACTCCAAGAGACGAAACTGCAGTTGCGTACGAGAGTTCAAAACATGGGGCTAACAGCTCGTAAGAGCCAAACGAACCATCAGTGACCGGGAATTGCGTGACCAATATACAATGGTGAATGCACAATACCCATATCCCATGCAACTATTCAGCGTACACTGACAAACATGAAGTTCCACAGTAGACGACCCACTCGTCACACACTCTTTACGACTCGTTACAGCCGACTTCATGGGGCACAGGAATAAGCTAATTGGACCGTGAATGATTGGAAAAGTGTGTGTTGGTCCAATAAATCATAGTTTGTGCTACTTCTTTCGGACAGGTGTGTGTATATGTGGCGCTAATAGCTATGGACTCTTTGTGTATGGTGCGTACTGTACAGGCAGGTGGGGGCGGCTTTATGGTTTGGAGGTGCTTCTGTTGGTATGGACTGGGACCAGGAATTGGTTTATAACTCAACGGATCTTAATCCTATAGAACATTTATGGGATGCTGTGGAACGATCTCTTCGCACCATGACTCCTGCACTAATATCTGGGCACATTATGGGATGCCATCAGGAATATATAGTGTCAGATCCCCGTGGAAACATATTAGCAACTAGTAGAATCCATGCCACGTGGTGTTCAAAAGGTGGACCAACGAAATATTAGGTAGGGGTAAAATTCAGTGAGCTCTCAGTGTATGTACATGCTTTTAATTTCATTCGGATATTAATTTGCAGGTAATTTTCCAATTTTAATCTACTTGAATGTCTAATGTTGAGACTTCGAACAAATGCAGATTAGCAAGGTGAAGGAAGAAGACATGGTGTGCTGTGAAAATGAAGTCACCAATGTTTTGAAGTGTTTTTTTCTCCTTCGTCTGCGTCGCGTCCCTGAGTTTATTGCTGGCAAGCGTCAGACACAAATCCGAATCTTGAACTTACAAGAAAGAAAAAAAGTCACTTTGTATTTGTTCCAACGTCAATCTTCACCCACACACTTGCATTAATCTCTGTGAAAATGACTTCCTTCGTTTTTCATATTTGCCTACGGAAAACAAAAAAATGGAACTGGTGTACCAACTACTATCCTTTTCATTTTTCTGGAATCCATTATAGTAAAGTGGAAATACAAAGGAGACTTGAGACTTTGAGATTGCACTAGAAAGAAAGCAGGGCTGCGGTGGCTCAGTGGTAGAGCGTTCACCTCTGGTGCTTGGGGTCCCAGGATCGATCCCAGCCCCCGCCAAGTGAACTTTGTGGTGGACAAACACCGTGTGCGTGGGTTTTCTCGGGGTTCTCCCGTTTCCTCCCACATTCTTCATTCCACCATTTCATTCATTACTCATCATTACCGTCTCCTTTAGCCTAACCGGCATAACCGTGGGACGTAAAACTCAAAGATTTCATTTCATTTTGCACTAGAAAGAATCCATATTTACTTCTAACATGGAGCTTTACTACAGCCAATTATATCATTAGCATTCCAAATTCTGAACTGGAGCAGTGGCTAAGTATTTTCTTTTTCTTTCCCCCGTCCAAGTAAGTCTGTCGTGGACAACATCGTGTCCGTGGATTTTCTCGGGATACTCCCGTTTCCTCTGACATTATTATTCCACCAATTCTTCCATCTTCCTTTTCCTCCAACTTTCGCATTCCACCAATTCTTCCATCTTCCGTTTCCTCCAACTTTCTCATTCCACCAATTCTTCCATCTTCCATTTCCTCCAACTTTCTCATTCCACCAATTCTTTCATCTTCCATTTCCTCCAACTTTCTCATTCCACCAATTCTTCCATCTTCTGTTTCCTCCGACTTTCTCATTCCACCAATTCTTCCATCTTCCGTTTGCTCCAACTTTCTCATTCCACCAATTCTCCCATCTTCTGTTTCCTCCAACTTTCTCATTCCACCAATTCTTCCATCTTCCGTTTGCTCCAACTTTCTCATTCCACCAATTCTTCCATGTTCCGCTTCCTCCAACTTTCTCATTCCACCAATTCTTCCATCTTCCATTTCCTCCAACTTTCTCATTCCACCAATTCTTCCATCTTCCGTTTGCTCCAACTTTCTCATTCCACCAATTCTTCCATCTTCCGTTTGCTCCAACTTTTTCGTTCCACCAATTCTTCCATCTTCCATTTCCTCCAACTTTCTCATTCCACCAATTCTTCCATCTTCCGTTTGCTCCAACTTTCTCATTCCACCAATTCTTCCATCTTCCATTTCCTCCAACTTTCTCATTCCACCAATTCTTCCATCTTCCGTTTCCTCCAACTTTCTTATTCCACCAATTCATCCATCTTCCGTTTGCTCCAACTTTCTCATTCCACCAATTCTTCCATCTTCCGTTTGCTCCAACTTTCTCATTCCACCAATTCTTCCATCTTCCATTTCCTCCAACTTTCTCATTCCACCAATTCTTCCATCTTCCGTTTGCTCCAACTTTCTCATTCCACCAATTCTTCCATCTTCCATTTCCTCCAACTTTCTCATTCCACCAATTCTTCCATCTTCCGTTTGCTCCAACTTTCTCATTCCACCAATTCTTGCATCTTCCGTTTGCTCCAACTTTTTCATTCCACCAATTCTTCCATCTTCCTTTTCCTCCAACTTTATAATCCCACCAATTCTTTAATCTTCCGTTTGCTCCAACTTTCTCATTCCACCAATTCTTCTATCTTCTGTTTCCTCCAACTTTCTCATTCCACCAATTCTTCAATCTTCTGTTTCCTCCAACTTTCTCATTCCACCAATTCTTCCATCTTCCGTGTGCTCCAACTTTCTCATTCCACCAATTCTTCCATCTTCCGTTTCCTCCAACTTTCTTATTCCACCAATTCTTCCATCTTCCATTTCCTCCAACTTTCTTATTCCACCAATTCTTGCATCTTCCATTTCCTCCAACTTTCTCATTCCACCAATTCTTGCATCTTCCGTTTGCTTCAACTTTTCCATTCCACCAATTCTTCCATCTTCCGTTTCCTCCAACTTTCTCATTCCACCAATTCTTCAATCTTCTGTTTATTCCAACTTTCTCATTCCACCAATTCTTCCATCTTCCGTTTGCTCCAACTTTCTCATTCCACCAATTCTTCTATCTTCTGTTTCCTCCAACTTTCTAATCCCACCAATTCTTCCATCTTCCTTTTCCTCCAACTTTCTAATGCCACAAATTCTTCCATCTTCCATTTCCTCTAACTTTCTCATTCCACCAATTCTTCCATCTTCCGTTTCCTTTTACTTTCTCATTCCAGCAATTCTTCCATTTTCCGTTTGCTCCAACTTTTTCATTCCACCAATTCTTCCATCTTCCGTTTGCTCCAACTTTTTCATTCCACCAATTCTTCCATCTTCCGTTTGCTCTAACTTTTTCCTTCCACCAATTCTTCCATCTTCCGTTTCCTCCAACTTTCTCATTCCACCAATTCTTCCATCTTCCGTTTCCTCCAACTCTCTCATTCCACCAATTCTTCAATCATCACTTACTTGCCTTAATCATCTGTCCCCTTTCACCTAAAAGGCATAATCTTTTTTTTTTTTTTTCGCACAGCAGTCCGTTCCGTGTGCAGCACGTGAAACGAAATGCAGCAATGGAAGCTAATATCTTTTTAATAGACAATGAACAAATTAATTGAGGAAATAGAGAAATGCCCAGCATTATATAAAATAAGTTTGTAAGAATATTCAGATATAAATTTAAAGAAGAAATTGTGGGAGAAAGCGTGTTTCGTTGTCATAAGAAACTAGAATGAGCTTTCCAGTCAAGAAGAAAAAATAACACAGATAGGTAAATTATTTGATAATTACATATCACTGTCATAGTACACACTAGAGACCTGCACGGGCCGGGCTTGGGCGGGCTGACTCTGTTATTTCTTTGGGCCGGGCCGGACCGGGCTTGGGCGGGCCGACACTGATTTCTCTTCCATTCGGGCCGGGCTGGGGCCGATTAATTGCAATTCTTTAGTAATTATTGACATTCGTTAAACGATAATTAGAATAAAGGCAAACGTTGAAGAAGTGTGCCCGTGAAAAACGTTACGAAATGAAACTTCGAAAATGTATCGGGCCCGGGCCGAGAATTTTAAAAAACTTATCGGGCCGGGCCGGGCTCGGGCCGAAAATCTCCAAAACTTTTCGGGCCGGGCTGGGCCGGGCCTACGTACATTCGGGCTGGATTGGACTCGGGCCGAAAAATTCGGCCGTGCAGGTCTCTACTACACACTACTATTTTTATTGAGTTCCCACAACTAGAAAAAATACAGGTAAAATTTTCATTCTCAATTTTCTTCCCATTTCAAATATGAAAAAGAAATCAACTGTACAGTATAAAAATGGCTGATTTTAAAGTGTAGAGAGGGTGAGCCAAGCCAATTTTAAATTGTATGGCGTCAATCTGTAGAAGCCAACATGAGGTTTCTGAGCGTGCATATGTATATTCATTTCTCACAGAAAAGCTCGGAGTCCCATGTAAGACAAGATTAAAGAATGACAAATGTCGTAAGTGATTGCACGCAGTCGTCAAGCTTGACCTTGTTCTAATGATTAGAGATGGCCACAAAGTTTCGGTTCTTGGAGACCCGGTTTTCAGAACCAGTTCCGGAACGGGTTCCAGACCTAGATCTGAAAACCTGGTTCCAGAACCGGATCTTAGGAACCGGTTTCAGATCTGGATCTGAAAACCCGGTTCCAGAACCGGATCTTAAGAGCCGGTTTCAAACCTGGATCCGAAAGCCCGGTTCCAGAACCGGATCTTAGGAACCGGTTCCATACTTGGATCCGAAAGCCCCCAAAGACCCGTAAATGAGGCACAAAGTTCAAAACACTGCAAAAGGGACCACGCGCTTGTACCCTTCCCGCCCAGACCCGCTTGTGCCCCCCCCCCCCCAAAAAAAATCTGGTCCACTAGTGGGTGTTTAGCCAAATGAGTTTGTCAGTTTTCCTGTTTAGCCAATTAGTTTGCCAGTTACACAGTTTGTTTAGGCAAATGAAATAAGCGGCCGCCACCTTGGCGCCTGCCTATCGCTTCCACCATTTCATCTAACACACTGTTCACAGCCTGCCAGCAGCTCGGGTTAAGCGTAGGGATCTGGACGCAAAGTTCTGGAACCGGTTCCAGACTTGGATCCGTTAACCCGGTTCCAGACCTGGATCCGAAAAACCGGCTCAGAACCGATCTTCTAGAACCGGATCCGTTCAGAGCCGAAAACCGGTTCCGACAGGAACCGGTTCTGGCCATCCCTACTAGCGATGTCACCACCCAATGAACACTTTAGTACTGAGCCTTATTAGCTTATGAATCGGATATCGCAGTACTGGTAAGTGGGCCTATTAAGTGTCATTACGCGATCTGATTATTATTAACGATTGTTTTATAGGGAAATCAATCTAAGGTATACACACATAGTACGTGCTTACCTTAATGTTACTATTAGTCTCTCTTCAGGTGGTACAGCTAGTCTGAAGTTTGTGTTTATTTTTGTTATTGCTGATACTACTGTAAAGATAACCAAGAAAGTCCTGTCGTTTTTCGTGAAGGTCTGTGTTCAATTGGCCCTCACACTGTGAGTTGAATGCGAATATAGATAAGGCGAAGGTCAGTTGTTAGTGTGGGTATATCCAACATATCATCTGGTTGTGGCAGTTCAGTTACTCCATGAACTTCCGTAAGGGCAGAGTGTACATGGGACCTCCACACGCCCGAGCGTCATAAGGGCGTGTATGCTCTACGAGTTTAAATTGCGGTCAAATGATACTGAAGCGGGGCGGAAGATATGCCAAGTCTTTGGTGAGGGTGTCGTAACTAAGTGAACAGTGCAACGGTGGTTTAAAAAGTTTAAAAACGGTGACAAAACATTCAAAGACGTACCACTCAGAAGACCAATACATGTCCAAAATGAATAGCAATTGAGCAATAGTGGCGAATAGTGGCGAAACTTGTGAGGAACAGACACAATTCAGTGTGAATGGAGAAAGAATTCGGCAGCACCTTCATCAACTTGGGAAGCACTACAAGTTGGGTCGATGGATCCCACATGATTTGACTCCGGGCCAGAAGGCAAAGCGAGCAAAGACCTGTCCGTAAATTTCACGTACTTGAATACAACTAAAGTTCTCAAAATTCCGTAAAGATACGTAAACAGGCTCTAGCTTATCGTTTTATTCTAGAATTTAGAATTAACTACCAAAACTCTGCTGCTTACACAACGAAAACCGTCATAAAAGTATGGTTAGTTACAAACGATTAGATGTCTGTTGACTTCATATTAACGAGTTGAAGCACCTTAAGTTCATAAGCACCTTCATAAATACACCTTAAGTTTCTATTCAAGTATTTCAAGACTTGTAAAACCTTTCTAGAAAATACAAGTGCAAGCTCACACATTGAAATCGTGTAGTTTATAGTATTTACCCTTGAGACGAATAGAGATAGAATTTTCGTGACGAGATACGAAAGAAAGCAGAGCTCTTACAATAGAAACAACTATAGTATTTGGGACAAGAAAGCACTGCCTTTTCGAAACAAAATTGCCTCAAATCTAATCTCGGACCAGGACCAGTAGTTTCCAAGTTAAGTAAGTTAGGAGTAAAGAATTTATTGCAAAATATGTAAAGGATGTCTCAAAAAGAAAGCCGGGATTTATTTTAGCTACTATAAATAGAATTTATTGATTTGAAAGAACCAAACAAAACACACCATTCTCTTCAGGAGATGCTGAGGTCTAAAGGCGAAACACAATATCAGGCATATGACCTCCCATGCTTACCCCACATGCGATCGCTTGGTCTATGAAATTAACCATTACCCCCTCACACATTTCCCCATCATCTTCGTCGAGGACACGTCGAATTTCTTGTTTGATTTCCAACAGATTACGGGATTTGTTCTGATAAACTCGTGACTTAGCGTACCCCCTATAGGAAAAAGTTGCAAGATGTCAGGTCACAAGATCGAGATGAGCCTCGATCCCTCCTCGTCTCCTCGTAACGAGATTAGTCTGTTCGGGAACTTTTCACGCAGCAGAGCGACTGTGTCTCCTGAAGTGTGACAAGTTGAGCCGGCTTGTTGGAACCATAAATTGTCGATGTTCATTTGATCCAAACGGGCCAAAAGGAGAACAGTGGGCACCGCACGATAACGAACTTCATTCACCGTGACAGTCTTTCCTTGTTCAACTTCGAAAAAAGTAAAGACCCTTTGAGCCCCACACCAAACAGTAACTCGCTGAGGATACATGTTTTTTTCGTGAATTACTTTTGGGTTTTCTGATCTCCGTATTCGGCAATTATGCTTGTGCACAAAGTCATTTAAATGGAATTGCGAAATCCGAGAAAATGATGCGCAATGTGAAACCATGACTCTCTCGTCCCTTTTACAGGATCCATTGCACAAATTGCCGTCGTTTTCCATGATCCGCTTGTTTAAGTTCCTGTGTTAACTGAACTCTTTACGGGTGTAAGTGCAAATATTTTATTAAGATTCTGTGCATAGTTGCTGCATACGTGCACATTTCTTGAGCACGACGGAGACAGGATTTTCCCGGGCTTACAGTAACAGAATCACGCACAGCAACATTTGCCTCACTCCAGTTACTTCGAAGGTGTCCACGGCTTTTGATGATTACTGTTAAAACAGTTCTTTTTTTAATTTCTTAACCTACGAACAGTGGATTCATTCGGTACATTGTTGTGTTCAAGAATCTTACGGAGCTTCCGAACAGTTATCGTGAAACTTTCACCGTTTTTGAAGAGATTTCTGGTAATCAACACTCGCTGTTCAGTACTGTATCTTTCCATGACGATACTCTGCAAACACTGATATAGAAAACAAGACCACCGTATGAAAACATAACCTCAATGATCACAAATAACAAAACGTGCAAAAACAATGTTGCCAACAACAACAAATAAAAATTATGGGCTTTTCAAATCCGGCGTTCTTTTTGAGACACCTTATAATATAAGCATACGAACTTTTTAAAACGAGGTTTTTATAAAATATGCTCAAAAAGAGAAAATAATAACATTCCCTATGCCTTTAAAACGAGAAAATAATGAAATGGACTTGAGAAGATAAAGTGCACTAGAAGGGGAAAATAATAAAATGCATGAAAAGGAGAAGATAATAAAATGTATTAAGAGGAAATGTAACAAAATGTACTAAAAATTAGAAATCAATAAAACAATGAAAAGAAGAAAATAATAAAATACACTGAAAATGATAAAATAAAATAAAATACTCTAGAAAGGAAAAGTAATAAAATGCATTTAAAAGGAGTAAATAATAAAATAGATTAGAAAAGAGAAAATAATAAAATACACTAGAAAGGAGAAAATAATAAAACGCACTCAACAGGAGAAAATAAGGTGAACTAGAAAGGGAAAAGTAATAAAATCCTTGAAAATGAGATGATAATAAAGTACACTAAAAGGAGAAGATAATAAAATACACTAGAAATGAGAAAACACTAAAACATTGAAAAGAAGAAGATAATAAAATACATTGAAAATGATAAAATATAAAATACAATAGAAAGGAAAAACGATAAAATGCATTTAATAGGAGTAAGTAATAAAATAAATTAGAAAGGAGAAAATAATAAAATCTACGGAAAGGAGAAAATAATAAAATCCACTAGAAAGGAGGAAATAATAAAATGCACTAGAAAAAAGAAAATAATAAAATCCACTAGAAAGGAGGAAATAATCATATACACTGAAAAGCATAAAGTAACTTCATGGCAGCGTAAAATAAATATTTTAAGGCTAAAAGAATTGAGTTCACGTCCTTTGCCGTAAGAAGAATGTTACAACGATACTTTATATTTTAACATCTTTATTATATCTTTATTTGTATTTATGGGCAAAATGTACTTTTAAAATATGCACAAGCTGTTCAAGAAAGGAAGAAGAAGAATATGGAAAGAGAAAAGGAAGTAATTTCTTTTCTGTTGTTATGCGATGATATTTTGTTATGATAGTGATTTGACGATGTGAGTTTAGTTGTCATAGTAACAAAAAATAAATAATATATAACAAAAGATCCATCTCGTGAAAACTACATGTAAAAATGTACATTTTTTTAAGGAGTGTTAAAGTTTAATTTGTTACGTACTATAATAAAAAGGTGATACCATGATACTGTGCTCAGACGAATTTTGATAAATAAGTAACCTTGTTTATATAAATATGTGAACTATGGACCTTACGTTATAAATTGGCGTCATCCGCTCCAGGATTACGTCTTAGTGTCCAGTGCTTTTCGTGCTACTTTCTTAATTTTATCCCTCCGAATATTTCATGTTTTCCAGTGTGCATTACTCTCTCTCTTTTGTTCATTTTATTATCTTTTCTTTTTACTACTGTATTATCTTTTAAAGTTAGTCTAGCTCTTATTTTTTCAAATATTTACTCAATTGTCCTCACGACGTACGGTGAACTCCACATAGTGAACCAATAGACATATATCCAAGAAGTGACCATATCCTTAACAACTTCCCTTAATATCACTGGAACTGACACATCACCCTAGCTATATAGTTGGCTTGGAAAGTGGAAATACGTCGACAATTTTTATTGAAGTAGCTCTAATCAACTAATTAAAATAATTTAAAAAAAGAAATCGCTAATCACTATACTTTTTATTTTTAATGATATTTATTTGCATTTCATCTCAAGTAACGCTAGAATCTTTTCTTCCTTAGGCTATGTGGTTGTCAGGCGGGGCTTTGAATGCACGGTAAGCACACACAAGCTCGCTTTAACAAGCCGATTTAATTGGATGTTCCAGATGTAACTTGATCTGATTCACCCGCTGTTGGATTATATTTTTTGGGATGTGACGTACATATATAACCTTTTCTCTCCGACCGACTAGGCTGTGACGTCAGAGAATTTGATATTGCTTTTTGTAACCCCTTACTCCTGCAGTTTCAGAGAGATAGAAATGTTAATGGGAGTTTCCGTTCAAACACGAGATGCATTTTCTTGCCATCTACTTTACATCTGCTATATCAGCAAAACTTCTCTATCCACTTAGTCCTAATCTCACGATCTCTGTGAATGATTACTTTTTAATTTAATATTCAGTTCAATTTTTATATATGGAAGAAAAAACTAGGTAAAATACTCGTTGAAATTTCAATGGGAATTTTGAAAATCTTTATCAGTAATATTCGATTCATCTAATATCCTGCAAAGATAAAGAGCTTTGTATAAATAAGCAGACAGGAAAGCACAGACAAGAAATATTGCAAAGATTAGGATTTAGGATTTAGATTGCTGGGCTTTCGTCATCTAAGGCCATTTAGCCCTTCACGTTTTGAGGGATGACCTCGTCCTCTGCGAGCCTACAATCCGGGGAAAGGGAAGGAAGAAAGGGTGGGAGAAGGAAGGAAGCAGCCTGGGACCTATAAGGTAGGTACTACCCCGGAATTTGCCTGGTGTGAATGAGGGAAACCAAGGGAAACCTCATTCAGGGTGTCTGGCCTGAAAAAGCGTATTTACACTTTTTCGACCGAGTGACCCCACCGGGAATCGAACCTAGTTACGACTACGCTACGCAGGGCCACAAAATATTACAAAGAGACCGCACATGTGACAATAGCATTGAAACCCTTTGATATAAACCAATAAACCCTCTGTAAAATAAAATGACGCAATTTAGAAGATGTTTATTGGGAGTACTTACTTTGCAAAAACGAACACGGTTATACGAGCTAAGAACAACAGAGAAAGGGGTTAATAAAGTGCTATAGCAAAACTCTAAACACCACAATAACAGGATTTTTCTGATAAGAGAAACTGAAGTAAACTGAACTTTTTTCATATCATGTACAATTATTCCACATATCATTCTAAAACATTTGTCCTAGTTTTGCGAAAGAAATCCACAAAACTTAACAAGTGGATACATATTGTTTTGGTTGATATATATTCTTAAAATTTATCATTATCCAGTACAACTGGTTATTAATTTAAACTCGTGATTGTAGCAACGTTAAATTCACAGTAATTAACCTTCATGCCTGCTAGAACATCTCGGACACTGAGCTTCAAACTTGCAAATGGGGGGGGGGGCGCGGTGGCTCAGTGGTAGAGCGTTCACCTCTGGTGCTTGGGGTCCCGGGTTCGATCCCAGCCCCCGCCAAGTGAACTCTGTGGTGGACAAACACCGTGCTCGTGGGTTTTCTCGGGGTACTCCCGTTTCCTCCCACTTTCTTCATTCCACCATTTCACTCATCTCTCATTATCACCGTCTCCTTTAGCCTAACCGGCATATCCGTGGGACGTAAAACTTACAGATTTTTCAAACTTGCAAATGAAAATCAATGCAACTTAAACCTCTATTATGCACTTTACAAGGCGATGCCATATACTGCTTTAAAGATGAAAACATTATGGTCGAGACCGTTGCAAAATGCCTCTGTGTAGAGTTGGATTGGTCATTCTTAACTGCTTGATCATACTGAGCAGTGGCGTATTTACGATTTTGTTTCGGGGAGGGCTTCGCCAACTTTCGGGGGGGGGCTTTGCCTGAAAATGTGAAAATTCTGCAAGATATTTCATATAATTTATTATAGTAAGTAAGATTTCTGGGGGGCTTAAGCCCCCCCTAAATACGCCACTGATACAGAGTGTCAGTCCATTGCCCTTAAAGTCAATTGATGCCTTGAATCCTTATTACAATCCTTTCTGAGCTCTTATCTTACCGCACAAACTAAGTTGCACCCGTACAGCGCCATAGCACCCCATGTCCTTCTATATTTAGCATTGTGTCATGCACCTCGCACAATTCTGCATCCATTACGAATACTACAAAAGCCACGTCGGCACTCACGTGATACCAGAATTAGCTATCTTCACGAACACCTAGGTCTCCTTTATCTGTACGAGTACGCACAACCTCTCACAGCAGCATTACGGCGCGAACTTCGAATTTCCGACAGCTACACTGTAGTACCATTGGCACAGCCTGTTCCACCCGCAATGTTTCTTCGTTGCCTCAACTACTCTGCTACTACAAATGAACTGTGCTTCATCAGTGGCGTATTTTGTAGGCTATCGGGCCTACCGGCGGTAGAACTAAAATATTATTAAATAAAGTTATCATATAAACTAATTTATATTGATAATTTTATACTTTAATATCTTCTTTCAATGATACAAGTTTGAGAACATTATGAATTTAGAAACATCCACTTGTTTCTTTGCACGCAATCTATTTCGCTTCTTAAGAGATCGACATGACAACCTAGCGGAAATGTCTTCTCTAGTTACTCCAGAAAGAATCGTAGTTATCACCGCATTCCTCTCGCTCCATACCTCCAACTCCTGCCCAGTGTACGAATGGGTTGCCAGTTTCCTCTAGAGAAATCGGTTTCTTGAGCGTGAGCGGAGGGTAAAAGGAAAGTTATACGAGTAATGACAGTACATCTTGGAGGACTCTGGGAACTGTCCCGACATCTTGAGCCTCGTTCCGTAGCAGTTTGTGTCAAAGCAATGTAAATTTTGTGTTTTACCAAGATATAGGTCTAGGTTTTACAGCATTTTACGATAGTTGGCATTGCTGTTATATATACTTGCTTCATTATTTGCGTTACTTTGGGAAGGCTCTTACAGACTGAGGCTCGTTCATTGGCTAATCACCTATTTCACTGTTCTTTATTACTAGCACAACTTCCACTTACACTAGTGAGTAGGGTTACAACTTATCCAAAGCAAAATGTAGGGACACTTCATGCAGCAAATGAAAATAGAACCGTATGATCGTTTTTAACGTTATAAATGGCTAATAAGATAGTAAAAGTCTTTCTAGTGAAGAGCAAATCATGTGTGTTTACTTGATAAAAGGAAAATGTGTTGTAAGGTTTTCTCTTGTTTTAAAGATTGTATAACTACGTGAAAACTAAACGCCAAATAATAATAATAATAATAATAATAATAATAATAATAATAATAATAATAATAATAATAATAATAATAATGGCACGAACTTCATCAATAAATATGAAAGTCGGGATATTTTAAAATCGCGACAGAGCCACTTCGGTCTCAGGGGCGGATCCAGGGGGGAGCGATCGGGGCGATTGTCCCTCCCCCCAGAAGTGGAAACTTTCTTATTTTATACATATAAATAAAACCCATCCCAAAGTTTGGAGCCCTTAAAAGTAGCAGTATGACAACACACCGCCTCCCCCCCCCCCCAGAAGTCGGTCCTGGATCAGCCCCTGCTTCGGGACCGGCTCATTTTCTCCGAAGTCGGGATTGTCTCGACAAAATCGGTACGGTGGAGAGTGATGTACAAGTTATGGTACCTCTTGTAGGTAAATCAAAGAGTTATAAATAAATTAAAGAAAAGAAGTGTATGTTCTTATTTTTGTCGTGCAATAGAATGGTTAGAGAAGAAAGTTTAAAAGTGAATGAAAGACTGTGAAGGTAATTTTCAAATAACAAAATCTGAAAATCATTTTGTACGAACAATGAAATGAAATGAAATCTTAGAATTTTACGACCCACGATTATGCCGGTTAGGCTAAATGAGACGGTGATGGTGAGTAATAAATGAAAATGTTGGATTGAAGAAAGTGGAAGGAAACGGAAGAACCCCGAGAAACCCACTCACACGGTATTTGTCCACCACAAAGTTCACTTGGCGGGGGGCTGGGATCGAACCCGGGATCCCAAGCACCAAAGGTGAACGCTCTGCCACTGAGCCACCGCGGCCCCCATTTTGTTCGAGTGTAGCAAACTGTGTAAAATAAATAAAAAGTAAAAATAAAAAGTGGTGCAAAATAGTGTCAGAGGAGGCGATTAAATTTGTATTTTGTGTTCTGTTTAAGTGTAAAATCTGAAACCATGTTAATAAATTGTTCACTTCTGTTGTGACATTGTAGGAGGGAAATGGCAGAGCAACTTTCAGAGAAGGGTTCTATTGACAATTACTGTATCATAGAAAGTTTATTAATTATACAGTCATTCATAGTTATAACGAAAAACTAGAAATTGTGAAAATGGCAAGACCAACTCATGACTTAAGGATGTAAGAGAAGAACACCGTGAGTACACACGTCATTTTATATTTCGTTCATATGACAAGTTTAATTGGTTGTATGGCAGCTTTAAGTTGTCTAAAATATTTTGTTGGTTGTATTTGTTATTCAGCAATGTAAATATGTAAGTAATTGATATACAGTAATATTATTTGCAAATTACTACGTATTTTTATGCATTATTGTTATTCTTGTTTGTTTGTGTGTTTGATAGAAATGTCCCTTTGCAGCACCGAGGCTAACATGAGACATGGACCGACAGGCTAAGGTAGAATCAGATACATCGTAATGTGGTGTTCAACGCTCTCCAATCGAGAATTCAATCCGGGACCATGTGCGACAAAGGTGCGCGAGCTAGCGACTAGACCAATAGGGAGGTTGTAGGCGTAACCAACCCCAAGCAATAACTAATGACTCCAAAGAGGGAGGACTCGTATTATTATTATTAGTGTTAATAATAATAATAATAATAATAATAATAATAATAATAATAATAATAATAATAATAATAATAATAGTGTATTATAAAGGATAGCGGTAGCCCAAGCCATCAAACCAGGATACGCCACTGTGCTTCACGTAACACGACCACCACAGCTTCTTCCCCAGTCCAATAAACAAAAGATGACAGTGCTACTATAAGAAACAACTATGCAGCAAAGAATGAAAACGAATCATGCCATAGAGTTCATATATATACTATATTACGAGGGTGATTCAGAAAGTAATGCCTCCAAGGTGATACCTTTATTTGTGTTTGAGAGATAGCGTCGACATATGTATCATTGGAAAGCTTGCAGTGTCAGCTACAAATGAAGGCATCATTTTTTTAAGGTAGTCCCCGTTATGGGCAATACACTTGCGCCAATGTGAAACACAGTGTTTCATGCCGTCGGCGAAGAATTGTGGTGGTTGTTGGCAACACCACTGCCAAACTGCTGCTTCCACCTCTTCGTCACAATTGTAGTGTTGGCCCATTGGGAAGAGCCAAAAGTCGACGGGTGCAAAATCCGGGCTATAGGCAGGATGAGGCAGAATGTCATCAACATTTTGCCACCAGATGGGACAACTTTGAATTTTTTTGGCGGAGTAGAGGGCTTGTGGCGGTACTCCATCGACTGAGCCTTCGTTTCCAAATCGTAATTTCGATTAATGTTCCCGGGGGCCCAACCTTCCGTGGTCAGAAATTCAATGACATTCCGCTGTTCCAACCGGACGTCACCACTGGAAGCCATGGATTGCTCCATTACTCTGGAACGAGAAGAGATAGGAAGTTGAAACAAGTGACATTCTATAGCTTAAACATCAGTGCATTAATGATAAACAGATCAGAATGTTTGCCACTTTATTGGCCATGTAGTGGGGTTGGAGACATTACTTTCTGAATAGTACACGCACAAAGAAACAGTGCTTCAATTAGCACTACAACTTCCTGCCCAGTGCAATGAATGAAAAGTGAAAGTGCTACCACCTTAAGGAAATTAAAGTGTAACGAATAATGAACATGAATGTAACTAAAATTTTTGGATAATTTTTACGAAACATTTTCATTTCTCAAGCGACAGTGATGGAACTGCCTACCTAAAATTACGAAAACTTCTCCAACCTAGTACCAACACACAAGATGCACGAAAAGGGCCAGACCAGCTCATGGCTAACAAATAACTAGTAATACAACAGCAACAGCTGCAGTGGCGGCCTATGTTCACTGGCAAATACTACACATGCATGCAACAAAAATCTGTTTTAAAAAACGTTAAAGGTAAAAGATTTTTAAAAAATCATCGTTTTTGTACATGTTGCCCACGACACGGGAAATAACTTTTTCTTGTCTCGTTTCGTCCCGATTCTCAATTTTTTTTTCTCATCTTGAAATCTTTCTCTTCCAATTTGTAAATTTAAATACAAAATTATACCTGGTATTTTCCTTAATTTCATCTACAAGTGATCAGAATCCTTTCGCGTCATCAGAGGTTTTCGAACAGTTTGGTATAGCATCATTTAAAACTTATTTAAAACTTAATTTTATTGAAGTATATTCTGTAATGAGTTACACATCTTTAAACCAGGTTATACACTATTCACTGTATTCGTGCAATCACTTAATCAATGTATAGCTTTTCATACTATGAATCATGCTTGAGACCTAAGAGCAAGGGCGCCGATCCTGGGGGGCCACCCTCCAAAGCTCATGTGGGCCCCCTAGTGTATTTATGAATATACAATATTGGGCATAATTTCAATGCAATTTGTCTTAACATCCTCATATGTATACCTTCTGCATCTGAGTGGGCCTCCCTCCCAAATTTACAGAGAAATCGGCGTCCTTGCCTAAGACTTAAATGAACTAGTGCTACCCACGAGACTCAAAAACTTCTTGTTTCGAAAAAAAATCCCCGTTTCGTGGGCAACACTAATTTTCGTTCTTTAATTCCTTATTTAAAATACAAGTAGTAGATTTAGTTTTTTTATTTAAAAAAATGGGGAAATGGGTAGCAAGTAGAGGATTTAGGATTTTAGATTTCTGGGATTTCGGCATCTAAGGCCATTTAGCCCTTCACATTTTGAGGGATGACGTCCCTCGGCGAGCACACTATCTGGGGAAACGGAAGGAAGAAAGGATGGGGGAAGGAAGGAAGCGGCCTGGGACAATAAGTTAGATACCGCCCCGGCATTTGCCTGGTGTGAATGAGGAAAACCCACGAAAACCTAATTCAGGGTGGCTGGCCTGAAAAAGAGTTTTTATACTTTTTTTGACCGAGTGCCCCCACCGGGGATCGAACCCGGGACCGCTCGCACCGAAGGCTAGCGTTAGCGACTACGCGGGGCCATAGGTAGCAAGTAGAGTTGAAGTTCGTTGTAACATCGGGGACACGGTAGTTCAGTGGTAGAGTGTTTATCTCTGATGAGTGGCCTTCTTGGTTCGATCCCCGGTCAAGTAAGTTTGTGTCCGCTCCGTGTGTTTTCTTGGAGTACTCCCACGTCATTATTCCACTAATTCCTTCCATCATCATTCACTTGCTTAAGCATCATCTCCCTTAGCATAAAAGGCATAGTTGTATGATGTTAAACTGCAAGATTTCATTTCATTTTTGTTATAACATCATGAAAGGTATCTAAAAAATAGTATTGTTATAATGTAGTCATAATAACAGAGATGTACAACATGAAAGAATTAGACATTGAAGGAGAGAATTATTAAGTACTTATCCAGTCGATCAAGCCTACATTACAGATATTTCTCTTTTTAGTTTTACAGTTTACTACGTTTTATTTAAATTGCAATACATATCACAAATGAAGTGTGTCAGAAAGTCGTGGGTCAAGTGGGTCGTGGGTCAACAGGACGTGACCCACTGCGACCCACCATCCATCGTGAGCCGCTCTGACCCACCGACCCACATTGACCAACTATAATCCACCGACCCACCTTGACCCACTATAATCCACCGACCCATTTTGTTCAGTACATTGTAGACAGTATTTTCTGAACACTGTTGATTTTGTCTACATCTTACTTTGAAGGACTCCATTTTTCTTCCTTTCTTATTCTCTTCTATTCACCTACCTGAGATGAGTATATCTGAAAGAAGAAGGAACTTCACGCACGTTGGATACTGATATTTGTCATTGTAATAATAGCAATATTACTTGCTATTTACTTGGCTTTTGCGACAAAGTCGAATTTTACATTGTTTTTCTTTCTTTACGTTGGGCTATTTACCTTGATTTGAGACTTCCAAATTTCATCCTATTTCCCACTGGAAAGTATCTGTAATTCAACAAGGAAATAATTATATATGCTAATTAAATTGAAATTAATCGTTATGGCCCGTGACAAACACTACCATTTTATATCATGAAGGTCAGATCCATCGGTATTGTAACAGAGCGGTGCTTGAACCGTAGAAATTCAAGCTCCGATTTGTGTCTGATTTTACAGCCTTGTTTCATTACAAGTGTAAACTCTTTAGTCAGTGGAGAAGAAGGCGTGGATCATGAGTCAAAGTTAATGACGACGGGTTTTGGTGGGTGATGGGTCAGGGTGGGTCATTTTGGATCGTTAGTCAGTGGGTCATGGACAAATTTTTCATTGACCCATGTTATCTCTTTATAAATCTGTTGAAATTACTTATTAAATCACTTCAATATATAGATAGGAGTACAGAAATTAGTTACTTTCACCTGTTGTCTGTTACTTCCCCAATATATACTTTCGAAATTGCACTCTTCTCCTTCCTTTTTTTCTATTTCTTAATCATTCTAATCTTTAGTTGAAGGCTTAAAACTTATTTTTTTCTTTCTTTTCAAAGATATATTGTCATTTCAGCTAGTTTCCAAACCATTATTACTCTAGGTGTGGGCAAAGAACAATAACAAAACACTGTAAGATAGCAAATGCACCGTTAAATCATTACACAGTACGAGGAAAGTTAGGGGGTTGGACTGACACTCGAACTTTCCAAGAATCACTAACGCAGTACCAGACATATCCTTTGAAATTTAAGAACAGCAATGCAGAAAGAATGCGATTCGATACATTTGATTCTCATTGCCTTCGTGCAGGTATGTATTAAAAGGGTTATCGGAAAGTAAGGTTACAAAGCCTGCAGTGAAACGTGTATACATTATTTCATACAACCAATACAGCCAAAAGTTAATAATCTCCATTATTGGTTGAAGTACTTATCGCGTCGTGGGATGAGTTGGAAGCTACCTTCCTGTCCTTGTGTTTTTAGCCACGTTGTCACGAAGTGTTTCGCGACGGGCTCCGAGGTGCTCCTTCAAGTGCGCAAACAGGTGAAAGTGCCATCAGATGCCAAAACGAGATCCTCCAGTTATCCTGAATCACCTCCTCCACGCGAACTGTGTTCCAATCTGTTAAGAGGCCTCATCTCTGCAAAATTAAAATACCGCTTAGGGATGGTACCGAGACCGAGACTAGTCTCGGTACCGTCTCGGTATCGTCTCGATAATTCGAGACGAGACCGAGACCGAGACGGACTTTTATATATCGAGACGAGACCGAGACCGAGACGGACTTTTACATACCGAGACGAGACCGAGACCGAGACGGACCTCTATAAATCGGGACGAGACCGAGACGAGACCATGGTCAGTCTCGAAAGTCTCGGTCTCGTCTCGAATGTTGATAGTTATTTTGCCTTTATTGAAAATTTGTTTCGTTGCTGTATGAGATAATATGGGAACGGTTGACTGATGTACAGTGCCGTATTTAGGGGGTAGATATCAGGCTCAAGCCCCTCCCGAAATAAATTTGTAATCATTTTTTTCACATTGCACGTACAACACAAATGTTTGTTACCTGTTCCTCAAGCCTCTCCCGAAACAAAATCCACTGCTGTTGTATATAATCCTCTCTCTCTCTCTCTCTCTCTCTCTATATATATATATATATATATATATATATATATATATATACAGTGAAACCTCTCTAAAGCGGACAGCCGTGGGGAATCAAAAATTGACCGCTATAAAAAGGTGTCCCCCATAAAGAGGTTTCAACATTTTTTTTTTACTTAAATGAGTAAACAAGATAATATGCAATTGGAAAAAAATATATTTTTTTTTGCATGAATCATATATATACGAATGTTGCCAAAATGTTACTGTACCTACATTATCCTCCGCCATCCAATATTCTATGTTCAAGGG
Organism: Thermobia domestica; assembly: GCF_964235325.1. NCBI lineage: Eukaryota > Metazoa > Arthropoda > Insecta > Zygentoma > Lepismatidae > Thermobia > Thermobia domestica. The sequence continues at coordinate 363,250,909 of NC_137454.1, forward strand.
ACAACATGGAAATAAGATGTTATAGTTCTTTGCACTTCACTCTTATCACTTTACTACGTTTTCAGTATGTTGTTTAATTTGTGATTAATTGCAGTCCAGCAGTGTCTTTCTTGGGACAATATGCGTGCCCGCGGGAAAAAAATTTTTGTTGTACTTTTCAACTTGTTTCTAGAGAAATTGTCCGTAATTCGGAGGTAAATAATACCTATAAAAGACAGAAAAGACTGTCCGTATCCGTACTAGAGAGTGTCCGCTTTAGAGAGGTTTGGCAATGTTTTTTCCCATTACAGTGATTGGGGATTACAAAATATGTCCGTTACGGGAGGTGTCCATTAGTAGAGGTTTCACTGTATATATATATATATATATATATATATATATATATATATATATATATATATATATATATATATATATATATATGATAAATTGAACGGTTGTTAAGGTAGACAGATAGACATAATATATATATATATATATATATATATAGGGTGTCCCATTTTAATCTTTCCACGGAAATATCTCGAAAACGGTTTAACATAAATGAACTGAACAAAAACTAAAATAAGAAATATCATGGGGCAGATCGAATGGCGATGTCATGGTGCCCCCCAGGGCCGCTCTTCAAGGGGACACGGGTCCCAACTTTAAAATCTTAATGGAAACATGGGTCGAGTGACACCTCGTTCGATAGGTCTTTAAAAACTAAAAGGCGATGTGGAAAAAGATTTTTCATATCGGTCACCGTATTCAAAATAGCCCGCAAGATATGTTACCTGCATCTGATGAACATCCAGTAGCATTAATATGAAAACGGTTGAACATAAATGATCCAAACAAAAATTCAAATATTAAATTCACGGGGCAAATCTAATGATGTTGTCGCAGTGCCCCTTAGGGCCGGCTTTCATGGGGGCCTAGGCCCAACTTAGAAATTTTAAACAAAAATATGAGTCAAGTGATACCTCGTTCGATAGATCTTCATACACCAAACAGCGTTGTGGCAAAAGATTGTTCATATGGATCACCGTTTTCAAACTGACTGCCAAGACATGGTGCCTGTATCAGATAAAACGTTCACTATCACTAATGTGAAAACGGTTGAAGAAAACAAAGGATAAACGAATAAAACTCCTATTGAAAATCACAGACGGTATTTATCATTCCAGGACTCGAAAATGTTGCAATAGAGGAGAAGATGCTTAGAGTAAAAGTGCCATAATGCAAAGGAGGAAATCTAATTCCTAGAAAATCATCCTTCCAACGTCCTCCGTAAGTGGGTGAAACGGGACGGGAAGAAACGGTGAAATTGTAAATGAGAACCTTAGTTTTTCAAATTGTATCTACACAACAAAATTATCTGAAATGTGATTTTATAACAGATAGGTGTCTGTAATAGAAAAAAGTAGGTAAAATTCTTGTTAAATATTACTTTCCATTTTGATTACAGGCAATGATTTGTGCAAAAATGAATCAACTGAAATGCTAAACCAATTTGTCGAACAATGCAATTTTAGAACAACGAGTACAAATGTTGGTTTTGCTCAAAAGTCGTCTGCACAATATTGGTTCATTACTGCATTACAGTACCAGTCATTTGTACACCCAAGTGTTTCAGACAAACCATACCTATTGCAAGTAAAAGTGGGATTCTCATTTAAGATTTTACCATTCATTTCCGCTTCATCCACTTACGAAGGGATATCGGAAAGATATTTTTTTTTTTTAAGAATTAGATTTCCTCTTTAGCCTTATCTCACTTATACTTTAATAATCTTTTTCTCCGTTGGATTATTCTCGAGGCGTGGAATAATAAATACCTTCTGCGATTTCCTATACGAGTTTTATCCTGTTCATTTATCTCCAACCGTTTTCATATTAGTGGTACTGGACGTTTTATCTAATACAGGCACCATGTCTTGGCGCCCATTTTGAATACGGTAACCGATATGAAAAATCTTTTACCACAACACTTTTTAATTTTTAAAGATCTATCGAACGAGATATCAATTGACCTATGCTTTTTCCATTGACAATTTTGAGGTTGGGCCCTGGGCCCCCATGAAATGCGGCCCTGGGGGTTACCGCAACATCATCCGACGTGCTTTATGTCATTTTCCTGTTTCACTTTTTGCTCTGTTCACTGTCACAACTCTGTTTAGTGTTTGAAGATCTATCGAACGAGCTATCACTTGCCCCATGTTTGGATTTAAAACTTTAAAGTTGGGCCCTGGGCCCCAATGAAGGGCGGCCCATGGGGACACCGCGACAACACCATTCGATTTGCCCCATAGTATTTCCTATTTGAGTTTTTGTTCAGTTCAATTATGTTCAACCGTTTTTGAGATATTTCCGTGGAAAGATGAAAATGGGTCACCATGTATATATATATATATATATATATATATATATATATATATATATATATATATATATATATATATATATATATATATATATATATATATATATATAATCAGGCCTATATTATATATACAGGCGCGGATCGAGGATATGATCAAGGGAGAGTCTAAACAATACTTTGCCTCTTTATCCAGTGTAAAGCAGGATTAAAGCTCATTTTATTCAGTGTATACCTGAGCGTTAAGGGGGAAATAGCCCTTATAGCCCTTTATATAGGATCCGCGCCTATATATAAACAAGCAGTGTTACCAACGGAAAATAAAGTTGTATTTTCTTAAATTGCACTATGTAAGGTGCTACCTATTTCTAATTCAGATATTAAATAAAACCATAATACCCCATACATTATTCAGTGTAATAAAGGACAATACAGTATCACTAACATCAACATTTTGGAGATCTCTAATAACTCAAATAGCATAGAGGGTGCAATGCGCATCATTTGTATCTTAGCGTCAAATACTATGATTATGGTATAATGCATTTCGAATGAAGGAAGGAACAAAGTTACAAGAAATGAAAAATTTAATTTTTTCTAAAGACTTTACTTCGAAAACGTACTGATATATCACGTATCATGTAGATGCTTCCAAAAGACTTAAGTGATCATAATGTCATTTACAAGAATTGTTATTTCAAACCGTTTCAGAGATACCAAACACATGGATACTGATTTTTTATTGCTTAAAATAACGCATTTGTGTTAAGTTTTTATAATGATTGTTGTTTTAGTTTGCTTCTAGAACATTACAACAATAGTTTTTGGTTGTTTTAATTAAAACAAGTTGCAGTTCCATTATTTTAAGCAGTGTTGCCAACTTAAATAAATTGCTAAATATTATTCTAAATATAGTGCAAACAACGTAATTAAGCTGCAAAATATTTTAATCACTCGTAATTTGCTTTATGGTGCAAGAATGGTCTCAAAAGACGATGTTTTTCATAGTCTTTGGGCTATTTATAATGTTAATGTCAAAGTTTTCGTTCCAGCAATACATGTAAATGCAAATTGTAACTGAAATTAAATGTAACTTATAACTTTTCAGTAACACTAGTTGTTCTCCTAAGCTTTAGGCTTGATGTACACAAAACCATGCTTAATTAAAAGTTCTAAATACACCCTAGTTACATTTCACTTGTTTTAGTTTGACCACCGACCACCTCAAACTCGATCCATACCATATAGCTATATGCAATTATTCAAGGACTTACAGTTAGTAATACACATTGTGTTGATTTTTGGTTTGGTTTGTTTTAGTTTAATGTCCCACGATTATGCTAGGGTGTCTAAAGGAGACGTGGAGCTAATGATTTTAATGGAATCCGAACCACTTCGGTCGTTTAACTGTACCCTCACCGGAAATCGAATTCGGGACCACGCGAACCGAAGTCAAGTGTGCTAGCCGCTAGACCAAATGGAGTCCTCACATTGTATTTATTTAAATAATTGAGTCAGTGTTGCCAGATTCGAAGATCAAAAAGTAGCGTGTCTGTGCTCCAAAAGTAGCGGATTTGAACTATTTGTAGGCCAAATATATACAGTAGAAATGAATTATTTGGCAACTAATGACTGGTGCTAATGAAATGATTTTTAACATGAACTAGAAAATGTGCTGAACTTAGGGTCTATTGCAAGAAATTATGATCGATGAACAAAAACAATAATAGACAGGATACCACGAGATAAAAACAGCCTAGAAAACATCCTTATACAAGAAAGTTTGACGAAATCAAGGACAACTGGGGAGTAACCTGAAAAAGAATTGCTCAAGATAGATAGTTGTGGAGAAGACTTGGAAAGACCTTCATCCAGAAATGGATTGACAATCGTTGATTATGATTATGGCTATGATTTTATTATATCTGGACCTCGGAGGTAAACTGAACCAAGTTATAATTTCGTAATTTTACAAGAGAAGCGAAAAACCAGTTCCTTAAGTAAGACATATAGTACTGTTTTCAAACTATACTAAGTAGTTACAAAGTAATAGGATGCTTTTAGACTTACATTGTTACACCACTAGAAAGAACATAGTCTATTAAAAAAGTATTCTTAACTCGATTTCGACCAAAAAATGACTTAGCATAATCTACCTCTAAAGTTCATATATATATGACTTTTACTAGGTAAGAAAGCGTAAAAACAGATTAAAAATTTAACGAAATTCATACAGCGAAAAACAAATTTGATCCTTCATATTGCAGCAAAACTACGAAAATTAATACAAAAAAAAAAAAAAACTAGAAAGTTAAGAATCAAATCACTTGTTTTGCCGGAACAGAAAAAATAGATACATATAGCTCGAATTACCTATATACTTACATAATTTGTATGTTCATGTTTCGCAAGTAATTTTCACGCAATATGAAATTTCAGCGTAATGAACGCATGATTGGTTTTCTCGAATAAAGATCACATGCACTGCTGAGAAAAATGAAATGAAATCTTTGAGTTTTACGTCCCACGATTATGCCGGTTAGGCTAAAGGAGACGGTGATGATGAGTAATGAATGAAATGGTGGAATGAAGAAAGTGGGAGGAAACGGGAGAATGCCGAGGAAACCTACGCACACTGTGTTTGTCCACCACAAAGTTCACTTGGCGGGGATTGGGATCGAACCAGAGACCCCAAGCACCAGAGGTGAACGCTCTACCAATGAGCCACCGCAGCCCCATGTACCGCTGAGAACTCAGGAATAAGCTTAATCTATGTTACGGCACTGGATATAGGCTTATATAATACATTACGACCTTATGAACTTGTATAAGAAACATAATGTACTTAAAATGAGAAGCGAACTATACGAAACATAAGACTTTGAATCTAACTTGTTTGGTGATCCAACCCGAGACCACAGATAGCAAAGATGAGTGCAGTAGCTCCCACCATAAGGTTAAGGAAGTGCATGTTTTAAAGTGTCAATTAAACACTGAGATGTGAAACGGTAAAAACAATTGATCAATTTGAAACAAAATTTATGGTAGTAATAATTTACTCTATTTGTTAAGATAATGAACGTTATATTCTGTTTTTAAAATGACAATCAAAGCAGAGTGTTTTGGATAATAACTGAGAATTGTAAAATTTCAATTTCGGTACGATTAAATACATTCGTACTGCTACGTGTTGCGTTATCTGTTAGGAGGTATTGAACAATTCTGATTCAAAGGAAGTAAATAAACTACTATATAGTACTGGAGTTAATTTAATAGAGTTTAATTGTATAGGCACTACTGAGGCTATTTGAGACAAAGTCTATTGCTGAAAGTGAAATATGGGTTACTAGTAGGGTTTTATCCCAAGTATGTTATACCCACTGATGATTGAACCCGGTACACGCGCATGGAAAGCATTAGCGTTAGCAATTTAGCTACGAAGAATTACTCATACCATAATTCTGTCAAGAATGAAGGCAAAAAGTAAGAACCGGAAACGACAGACCGTACGATAATAATACTTTCACAAATTTAATTTCATACTATTTATTTCGAGACTTTCGAGACGAGACCGAGACTTGGCCATCGAGACCGAGACCGAGATCGAGACAATCATCTGTTGACCGAGACGAGACCGAGACCGAGACGGCGATTTTTGACTCGAGACGAGATCGAGACCGAGACCTCCACTTATCAACCGAGACGAGACCGAGACTGTACAAAGTCTCGTCTCGTCTCGTCTCGATACCATCCCTAAACCGCTAATTTTACAGTAATTATGTGTTATCTTCAAATAGATAAAAGATAATCGAAATGTGGAACAAGAGCGCCCTAGACAATATCATTTTACATCAGATACCGTTATCATGATTCACTTATCTCCTTTCGATTTCGAGCAATTTTGAAAATCGGCATTTATTTTCGCGTTTTTTAAACGGCTGAAAACTGAAAGCCACTAGGTGACTTGTGATAACGGTACCTTACGCAAAATAATATTGTCTAGGGCGGGTCTAGGAAAATTCGGTGTAGGAAATTTCGGTGTAGGAAAATTCGGTGTAAGAAAACTCGGTGTACGGAAAACTCGGTGGGGAAATTTAGGTGTAAGGTAGATTCGGTGTAATGCATATTGAATATTACCACTTACGATAATTTACGACACTTCATATTGTGAAAACGAAAACCATAAAATGTAACGAATAAAATGTTATTTCCTATTTCAAGAAAAGCACATTTACTTTTTTGCCTTCAGTCCACTACCTCTTGCATGTCTTTCGCGGGGTATTACTATAAACTACTTTTCATCACACAATGAAGCTGACACTTTTTTTCAGAAATAAAACAATTATAAGTTCAGAGAATAGTTATAGGAACAACTAAAAACACATTTCCTATAGTACATCATAGAACATATACAAGGTGATTCTTTTAAAACTCACGGATTTCATTTGGGTCTAGAATTTCTAACTGAAGTCCGATTTTCATGCGGTTTGTGGCAAATGATCAAGGAACGTTGGGCGATTTATGTAACTATGTTTACTGGTTTAAATTCAGTTTGGGTAATATCGGCCACGCCTCTAGAAAAACAACAAATATTCGCCACTGTATCGAATTGGAATTAGGTGAGGTGCGGTGTGGAGATTTGAGTTTCTTCGTTAGATGACAACCTCGCGACGGTCGATAAGAAACAAGAAACTGGGCCGTTGTATTGAGAATTATACTGTGCTAAGTCACCCAAGAAATCTCTATTCAACATGTGATTTCGCTTCAAATATCCAATATCTCATTCGAACTGTAACGTACAATGGCGAATATTTGCTGTTTTTCTTGCGGCCTGCTCTATATTACCCCGGATGAATTTAAACCAGTAAACATAGTCCCATAAATCTCTCATCCCTCATTGATGATTTGCAGCAAACCGCATGAAAATCTGACTTCAGTTAGAAATTCTAGAGCCAAATGAAATCCGTGAGTTTTCAAAGAATCACTCTGTATATACATATGTAAGATGCAAAAATATATTGATCAAAAAAGTCTTAGTGGAAAGGGCAATATAAAGCAGGATGGTTTTATCAGATAATAGTTGTACAAATAGTTGACTTCTCCTTTAATCAGACACTTTAGTTTGTTTGCCTTAAGGTAAACAAACTAAAGTGTCTGATTGGAGGACTTTGAGGACTAAAGTGTCTGATTGGAGGACAAATTTCTCGTCATGTAAGGGCCGTAAAATGTTAAAATCCCTCGAAATCTAGAATTCCAATAATTTCAGGAACACAATTCAATATAAAGCAATATAAAGTAGACAGTAAACAGTAAAAATGATAGTAGACAGTAAAAGTACGTTCTACACAAAATTTGAACTTCAAACTAATACACTCATTTATCCTCAAAGTTTAGTTTTTAATAAATCCTACGGCCTACTGCAACGAATCTTTCTTTACACCTAACATTCCCCACACCGAGTTTTCCGTACACCGAATTTTCCTACACCGAATTTTCTTACACCGAATTTTCCTACACCGAATTTTCCTGCTCCCGTCTAGGGCGCTCTTGTTCCACATTTCAATTATCTTTTATCTATTTGAAGATATCACATGATTACTGTAAAATTAGCGGTATTTTAATTTCTCCGGGATGAGGCCTCTTAATGCTGTGTTGTGCTGGCCATTGCGCTCCTCGTCGAAGACGTTTTCTCTACCAGCCGCAAACTTTCGACACCATTCAGAAACATGTTGACGAGACATTACAGTCTCTTCGTAAACCTCTATCAGCTGCCGGTGAATTTCAGCCGCGGTTACATGTTTCACCCACAGAAATCGAATAACTGAGCAAATTTCTTGTCGAGACCAGTTTTCCAAACGAGTCGCCATTTGTATTTACCTACAACTATCGCCAGAGATGGTGGATGGCTGAAACTCTGCACAGTTGCCAACTCCATGTATTAATATTACAGCACACTCCTTATTCCTCTATGACAGTCGAAACTCCAGGAATATTCGCCTTGTAACCTCAGTTGCCGATCCTCCCTCGTGACTTCTCATTCGCTAATCGTTTAACGGTAGTGTAATTTACTACAAAAAGACATCTTCACTAACTTGTGGCGATGACGTGATATACATGCATTTTTGAATATCTTATTAAGCAAGATCTAAGAATGCTTGCCTTATGACGAGTTATAGTGCTGCCAAAATGTATTGAGCCGTGGCAAAAATGCGAACTACAGCTCACACCCTCAAGATATCCACGCGTTGAGCCAATAAGGGTTTCAGCTGTTGCTAAGCAAGAGAGCATTAGCGAAAGAGAATGGAATTCCTTGAGCCGATAGCAGCGCTTGAAACGGAAGACTAGGTGTCAAGTCAATGTGGTGTATCTTTAGTTGGCTCCACTAAATACTTGACACAATGGACGAAATGTCGCAGACATTGATATTGCTGTAACCAATATTAACTTTATATTTTACAAAGTATGTGAATATGGTCCAAAGATGATATTTTGTTTCTTACTTGAATTACAAAGTATTGTTTCCCCAATAAAACTACATGAGACGTAAAACTATTGTTAAACATGGGACTTTATCTACACTTACCTCACCGATAGTCGAAGCCAGTTCTCTCGTACCGAGGATAAGAAAGTAAACCATTTACCAATAAAAGTGTACTCAGTAAGGATGAAACTTCCTCTCATAACCCTTCCCAACAGAAAACAATTTACCGTAGACAGAGAATCAAAACATTATTGCGATTTGAATGTTGTATTGTTTCCATTAAATGTCGGAGAAGCTGAAGAGTAAAGTGTTTATTGTTTCTGCTGATTAGCAGTTGAATAATCTTAGCAGCCCATTTACGTAACAAGGAACGACGCTTTGTCTTCTTAGTCAAAGGAAAGGTCAGAGGTCGCCAGCTTAAATATCAAATACCGTAGTTTCTTAATGGAAGAAGATAATGGATCTTTTTAGTCTATTCTTAAAGAAACTAAACTTAGACAATAACACAGACCAATCATCTTCCGTTTAGTCAAGTTATGATCTTTGGGTTTCTGATAAATAAATTTGAAAATAAAATTTACCTGTTTGTGTAACAGTGATTAACATTTTTCAGGAAAGTTTGAAAAAAAAAATAAAATGAAATCTTTGAGTTTTACGTCCCATGGTTATGCTGGTGAGGCTAAAGGAGACGGTGATGATGAGTAATGAATGAAATGATGGAATGAATAAAGTGGGAGGAAACGGGAGAACCCCGAGGAAACCCCCACACACAGTGTTTGTCCACCACAAGGTTCACTTGGCGGGATCTGGGATTGAACCCGTCACCCCAAGCACCAGAGGTGAACGCTCTACCACTGAGTCACGCGCGGAATTTCGTGGGCTTTCGAACCCCCAGGACCCACCCCCGTAGATACTTTCCAATAGCGATATATGTAGTATAAAATTTTACGAAATATTCAGAGCTTGTTCAACACCTGGGCAACTCGTCATTTTGTACTAAGCGATATGTAGTATAATTAATATTATATGTAGATTATGTATAAATATGAATTCTTCCCTTGAGAGGTCAGTAGATAGCGACTTGGAAGAAGAAGCGTGCAGGTGTTTCCATCCATACTAATTAGCCAAAGAGGAATCACGCTGTTCTGATAAGACTTATATTATTGCCGGTACTGTGTTCCTTCGAGACTGAGAAAAGGTACAAACGCGAAATGAGCAAGAAATCGTCCCTTTCCCATCTTTACGCCTTGTAAATTATAGCAAAGATGATTAGATAAGTCTTCCGGATGGAGAAGAGGAATGCGCCTCTAAAAGAACAGACTAAGCGACGCAACGAGAAGATTTATAAACGGTTAAATCTTCGTTTTTTGGATTGCAAAAGACTTGAAGTTCCAAGTAACTTCCAGAATATGAAGGGTGGACATTTTTTTTTCTATCTCAGATGGAGAAGATCTTTGTATTTTTACTCCATGTAAAAATCTTTAATTGTCTTGTGCCTCGTAACTTTTTATTCTCCTTCTCAACTGTGTGGTAGAAGAAATATATGCTTAAAATTAGAGAAATTAATTGCTTTGTTTTTCCTCTAAAATACCGTCCAAAATAGCGTAGGACATGTTAAAAATGCATTCTAGATAAGTTACTCCTAGAACTTCAATTATGGGTATATGGCATGGACGGTGATTAGGGTGACAAAGGGGGCAGTAACCCCCACTTTTTTGAAGTAAGCCATTATAGTATATAAATTCATTTTAAAATGTAAAGTTTTTGCATGTATTAACGGTTCATAGAAAAAAGACGGTGCCTTGCCGTTGCGTGAGTAGGTATTGGTTGCCTTCCGTGGAGTTAAGACAGCTTCAAGAATTGCGATTGTGACGATGTGCAGGTCTCTTTCTGTTTACTTAGCTCGTTAAATTCCACATAATGTAGAGAACTGCTCACGCTATAATTTAGCGGGTGTCACAAAAGTATTATAATTAAATTACACCATGATTTTCATGGGGAAAAGTGGTTTAATCTAGGGGAATGACAACATAATTTCTAAAAAGTAAGGTTATTACATAACTAAAATTGTAATATACAACAACATTTAATTGAATGATTCAACAAGAACAATTTGATATTTGATAATTCATTTGATAGTTTGATATCTTAATACAGATCGATTAACACGCAAGATATTCAAATATTTAAGTTATTGGAGACGAAAGATGGAATACAAGTTTGCGACAACAGTTCTTAATCTTGAAAGTTTTACGGTGGGTAAACAAAACGTTTTGAAGTACTGCATGACATCTCTAAGCTTGAAATTACTGATGCAACAAGTGCTTATGCATACCTTATGGTAGTATTCTTGTAACTCTTAGAAACTTTGACGATGATTCTGTCAGCTCACAACCGACGTCTCGACTCTCTTGAATCTCTAAAACTCTCAACCTCTGCACCTCTGGACCTCTGAACTTCTGAGCTTCTGAACAACCGTTTTAGACCTTGAGGTCCATTTATACTAATTGAGAGGGACACACCCAAGCCTCGTATCAGTCAGTTCATCCGTTGCATCAGATCCACAAATATGGAAACTTATTGCTCTTTTGCATTCTGATTGGCTCTTAACAAGGGCCGCACCCAAGATACATGGCATGACACACATGAACACACGTGTACTGTCACAGCCGGAAGAATTCAATAGCATGATTTCTAGATTTGTCCATAGATTCTTAACTATTTAACCAATTTCCGCATATTGATGCGGCGTCACGTTGTCAAAATCATGATTAATGTATCCTATATGATGACTATGAGTAATCTTCGACAAGTAAACTTCCTACAAAATTGCGCAGCAATAGCAACATCAGTCAATAGCACCAGGCAATAACACCTTCAGAAAGTTTTACGTATTTCCTTTCTCTGTTGCTAGCTTGGGGCAAGTCAAGAGAGAAAAATGTCTTTTAAAATGCATATTAATCAAAATAATATTTTTCAATTCCTTCAATAAAGAGCAATGTAACCATATTTTTGGATTCAGCGTCACATTCCCACTGCTTCATAATTTTCGACCTCGAAAATTACCAAGAAGTGAGCATTGGAGCCGGAACATGGGTAACTTACTTTTCGAGTGGCAATCATAGAAGGAATTATATTGAATAAAAATTTTGCAAAGTGAAGAATATTATAGGTCATGCAACTAATTATGAACCTGTTGTCAGGATAGTCGCATTTCACCTTTTCTTAACAATAATACAGAGAATGGATGGCGTCTCTGTTCCATAACTCAACACAGCTAAATGGAAATACAAGTGATCAAGTATAATTAACTGCAAATTAACAAATATATGTTAGTTTGACACAGCATATAGCAGTACTGATGTACTATATCAAAGTTAAAGATTAACAACATTTTAATATGCTACAATTGCAAGAAGTTACTCGAACGAAATATTACACTGAAGTTGAAAAGTCAATGACATATTGTACATGCTACATTTGCAAGAAGTTACTTGAATGAATTATTACACTAAAGATAAAAAGGCAATTTTCTCTATTTTCACAACTGCTACGATTGCAAGAATGTAGCAGGAGAACAACCTTTATAATGTTCATTAACAACTAACAGTCCCCAGCTCCAAAGGTTCACTATTAAAGATTCAAGAACTTAGCATAACAATTTTAACGAAAAGCATTCACATCTTGTAATATATGCAAAAATAGGACATAGAGCAAAATTAATGACAGAGAGTGAATACAATAACAGAGAACCGTTTTGTTTATCATTCGAGCGATAATTTTGTAATGTTCAGAACACTATCTCAGATTCGAATTCAGTTTCTTTAGTACAGTTGAGTCACTAATGGTAAATTCTGAACTTTATTAAAAGTAAGTATTGATATACGGTTACGTATGTTAAATGCTTACAATCTAGTGAGATCTGTACCATCTCATATTCAACGAAATAGGGTCCCATTAGAAATTTAACACTACACAAGTAAGTAAGAATTAGTATTGCTATAACTAGTAACGAATGTTATATACTCAGGAGCACAATTAGTTTGCATTATTCCATTACATTACATAGATTTTATTATCAATAATGTGCTTATGAAGTGATTGAATGAATGAAACATCGACACTTGGTTAAGAGTTGACGCATTTGTGACATCTAATTGAATGACATTAGCAAATTGAAGAGCAAAATTTTAACATGAATGGAAAAGAAGAGATGCAAATACACAGCTGATGGTACATTACGTAGCAAAACAGCCTTGTCACGTTGTTTACAAAGATGAGTGAATATTTATAAATTAGTCACCCCAAGTAACAACAACAATTTATGGGGTTTGGATGGAAATATCAGTAGTTAGATAGCAACGTAGAGATTTGATTACATAAAGACTCGAGATATCTAAGAGGGCTGACTTACTATTGTTGACTACCATTGATTTATTAGTTTTTTTTACAATGAAATCCTATTATGTAAGACCATAAATGAAATGTAACTCCTCCAGAATTCCCATATACACGTCACTGTTCACTGTCGTCTCAAAGAATATGGGCCCAATAACGCGTGTGGCGGAAATGACACACCAAACACCAATCTTCTCATCATGCGGATTGCGTGTGGATTTTCTGTCGACCAATACCGGTTGTTTTGGGAATTTATGTACCCAGACAGGTGGAACCACGCCTCGTCACTCATGATGAGCATTAGTGGATCCAAGAAACCACTGGCAACATTGCTCAACAGCCATGAACAAAAATGCACCCTCTTCTGCAGGTCAGGCTCCTTCAGTTCTTGCACAACACTTATCCGGTACGGTTTTAACTTCAGTCCTCTTAAAACACGTCTGCAACTTCTCTCAGTCGTATGAACCTGTTGACTCAATCTCCTGGTTGACTTTCGAGGACTTCTTGTCATTATCTCCTCCACCTGCATCTTTAATTCAGGTGTGCAGACAAATGGTCGTCTGTTCCTGGGAGCATTTTGAACCGATCCTGTACGCCGCCATTTTTCAATCAATTCCTGAATGGTGCTTTTTGCTGGCACAGAACGTCCTGGAAATTTCTCCGGAAAAAAATTCTTTGTTTTCACAAAAGATCCAGTGAGAATGAACCCTTCAACAATGGCAACACGCTCGGGTATCGAATACAGCATTATCACACACTGACAACTCACCCGGCTTAACACAACGAGGCCTTTTTCTCAACTGGTTTCGACAAGTTTCACTGGCTGCGGCTGCACGTGACTGCTGCAGGTCACGTAAGTCGACCCGACCTCGACACGCCATCTCTTGGTAGGAAGGTAGATTATTTAAGGGTTGCCAAAAACACAATATACCAGAATATTGCGACGGGCCGGTTTTACGTGCCGCACCCTGTATAATATTGGAACCCTGTTTCGGTATGAGTGCTGTCATTTTGAACCCAAAATAAGGGGTGATTTCCTCTTTTCCTTTCTCCTCTTTTGTGCGTTTTAAAAGTTTACAGGGGTATTCAAAAGGAGCGAGGAATAAAAGGATCCCTTGTTGTTTATTAGTCGGGGATTTCGGAGAATCGAACCAATACTTAGTTAGAATTGGAACCTCCACACCTAGTGGTTCTTCCACTAGTTACCGTGGGCGAGTTACCAGGTATACCGAATTAAGCCCTGGCAATAAAGTATATTGCCACAGGCGATTATTCGCAATCTTAGATTAGGTAAAACCGCAGGCATTTCCTGTTTACTGGCTATAATTTGCATAGGCAGGAAGTGTGTGCCAATTCAGCTAGGAAAAAGTTTACAAAAAGTTCACACAAAAAATCCAACTAAATAAGAAGTAATTCTATACTCCTTTTTGTTTTTACTGTTGGAATTCACAACAATCAGGGGCTAAGTGGTGAGTGTTATTGAGTGTTCATAATTCACAAATAAGGTGTCGGGTTGGATAGTCCTTATTCGAGTTAATGTTCTAAGGATGACACCATACATCATATAAGGAAAGTAATAGGTGTCTCAATTCTTTTTGGTCTCTTAATACAGCGGATGGGCGGATGCCGGATACTGTGTATTATGCAAAGCTTGTGACCACGTAGTCAAACGTTGGTAATTCGCGGATTGACATGCACATCGTAGTTACTCTTATTCTTGAGAGTCGCGAAGTGATCGTAATGTAGGTGTTTCTGTGAGTTTTGTTTAAGTAAGAAATGCATATTGAATGCAATTACAACAATTCTAACTAAAATATAACCGTGTTCTTAATACTGCGGGTAATTAGAGATTTAAATCATATTGGAAATATCATAATCGCGTCGGCGTGATTTACTTCAGCATCCTACCTAAGGATTACCATGGGAAAAGTGTCAAGTGGTAAGTAGAAACTATATTCTGACATAGCACATAGTATAATACTCTAACACTTGAAAATAATGCCACGTTTTGAATGAAATGCGCCACTGAAATACACCACTATACACCATTAAAGACAATTACTTCCTGAAGTTGTAGTCTGATGTCCGAAGTACAGTAAGGATTTCCAAATTATTTCCAAAGGGGGAGGGTCCAAATTTTACTCTTCTTAGGCATTCTTCCATTTTTCAAGGAACAGAACTCGCACTCAGAAGTCAATTAGATCCATGAAAATAAAAAATACTATTAGTTTATAATATACCAATTTCAAGTAAAAAATTTAAATAACTAATAAATAAATGATAAGGTAATTTTCCATTTAACTAAAAGACTGATATGATACACCATATTATAAGCAGAATTTCCTAACGCAATGTTGATAAAAATTATGTAGATATATTAAGTAGTAAAAAAAAGAAAAAAATAACTTATAGTAAGGAAACAAAATTAAAAGAAAAAAATGTAGAGTAAAAGAAAAATAAAATTCTTTGCAATAGTAAATGGTAGCTACAACGATTGGAAAACCTCACTAGTAAAAGGAGGGAGCGTACCCAATATTGATCGCACAGGAAATACTACAGGAAGCCATGCAAGTGGTCGCAATGGAAGTAGTGATATTAGAAGAAGGTATTCAAATAATACTTGTTATAGGAAGTAATACTTGTTATATACAATAATTGTTATCGGAAGAGTAATGAGGGCAATTGTTATGTAACATGTACATTCTTCAATTCAACGTAACGAATTTAAGTAAGTGGGGATCGATGGTACGGGGAATCGAAAAGTGAATAGCTTATATATGCTCATTAGTATTATTATTTAACTTAGATGACAGTACAAATTATATGTATTTTATTATTATTGTTAGTAGTAGTAGTAGTATTATTAGTATTATTAGTATTGCATGAAAACTTTTTGAGTAAGGCTGCTGCCATTTAACTTGACATAATTCCAATAGTAGAGCATTAATCTCAAATAATAATGATGGTGATTTTATATTTTAGAACCTTCTTCCTTTTAAAGTAATGCACTTCATTGCATGTAAATTGTAGATAAAGATTTTTGTGTGCTGATAACAGTTAGTTGAGTAAGGAAGTAGATAACTTACTTCCGGAATGCAGAAACTATGCAAGAGAACACTATTACATAATAGTAGATAATACTGTTATGAAGTAAGATCGTTGAGAAAATAAACAATGTTTTATTTAACAAATATGAAGTATATAACAATATTTTATTTAATAAATATGAAATACATAACAAAACATATACTTGTTTGGAGAGAGACTTTTGAAAAAGGTACAGAACGTTGCAGGATCAGGCCCGAAATAGACCGGAAATGAAAAAATAAAGGGGAAAGAAGGAGTCCTGCCTTCGTAACAGAAGAGTACATTGCCTACATTCATGCCAATCCAAAAAGAAAGGGGGGTACACAGTTATTTCGGGGCTACCTATAGTGCTCACGCAAACGGTGGATTGTGAATTCTCATCCATCTGCAATATTTGTAATACCATAATGTATGTAACTATAATACTTTATATAGAATATACTATAATGTTGCATTGCATTAATACAAACAAAACAAGACATAATTACTTACGACCAATGACAATTAATAGAGGCATTATCTGTAAAAGGAAGCAAAACATGATTATATAAAATTAAGATTGTTGTCGCTCGTGTTCTTTTCTTGTCTTTGTTTTTGTTTTCAAATGACAACTTCTACGTTCTCACTGCTTCATTACAGCAAACAGCAAAAAGAGGAAAATATAGAAATACAATGAATAGGATAAAAGAAAATAATTACAAGGTTGGCTTACTTTTGAGTATTATCTATGGGTCCTGCATTTTAAGTTCTATCCTCATTGGTAATCTGTCTTCCAATATTATTTTCGGTTATTCACGATACCGTCCACTGTCTTTCACGGCTGGCCTCTTATTATTATACTGACCTCTTATACCACGGCCTTTACTATTATAAAATCATTGTTCTCCACAATTTTATGCTCTTTGTCGATTGATTTTACTTGGGTTGACTACATTCCATATTATGGAGCTCTAAGGGAGCACCAGAAAGGACACGTAAACCTGCTTTAACCTTAGCAATTCATACAATTTAAGTAGTTTCTCAACTTCATTTACACACGACCTGGCTCACGAGTAAAGATAACTTCCAATACACGGGATCTAAACCTTTTAATATGTACTATTTGTAATATGTAATATGTACTCATAATTAACTCTAGTTTGTTACATGCTCTTAGAACTACATACCTAATTCGAAAACGTTCATGAGGTGTTTTATTCCGTCTTGCCAATAAGGCAATGGTTCACCAAGCTTAGCGGAGGCTGCGAAAGCAAAAGCCTATCTGGACCTATAAAATACGAAGGCGTATCCTATTTTTAATTCTTATTCTCTCTTATTCACTCTCATTAATGCGATTTTCAATCCTTCTAACGGAAGTTTTACAAACAAATAAAACTTTTTATTTTTTCATTTCTCTATCCACTTCTCTCCTTTCTTTTCACTTGGTGTTTTTTGTTTTGTCTGTCTGTCTTTTAGTCTGCTAGTCTACACCAGGAATGTATACTTACTTAAGGAAATCAATTTGTTTCCTTAGTTGTATATATTTTCATCTTGTTCTCTTTTCCTTTTTTTCTTTGTAGCAGGGTTTCCGACCATGCATGGATTTCAAAACAATCCTGTACTGATTTAAACAACTCTATTTATTCTTCTATACACATAGATACATTTACTTAATTGATTGGGTACCCATTTACTTGTTTATTTATTTATTTATGTATTAATATAACATTTCTTTCAGAAAGCCTGCATCATCATTGAATTTCACGTTAGAAGCTCCTACGCCTACCGCGATAACTTATTAAATTAACATATTTTAATTAGACCTTGCGTGTAAGATGATTGAACAAAATCGATTAGGTTTGGAACTAGAGAACTTGGATAATACAACTTCATTCGTTCAACATTAACTTCCTTTGGCTGATCTTCCTCGTTAACATTTAAGAAATAACCCCGGCTTAGTTGCCAAATTTCTAATGAAGACTAAATCATTTTCCTTTTACGTATGGGCTTTCCTATGCTTATGAATTTTGGCTTTTTGTTTTTACTGCTGACTAATTAAGGTCTTTTGAGCTAGTTTTCTTATACGACTAAGATTCTTTTTCACGAGTTTCCCATGCGGGGTTCGACATGGTGTCTCGAGTTCAATTCCTAATACAGCCTTTCTACCAAACACCAATTCAAAAGGAGAATAAGGATGGTATTCGTGTCTCGCAGTATTGCAAGCATAACAAGCAGTTCTAACAAAGAGAGACCAATCTTTTGGAAAAGTAGACACATATTTCTTCAAATAGTTTGCCAAAGTATGATCATATTTCTCCATTCGTGAATAATATCTTGAAATTCAGTCAATAGATCTATTACCCTTTCTCGATCTTTAGGGGAAATGTCAATTTTCTTGCCAATTTGGTGTTGTAGTTTAGATTTCGATTCTTCAACTTTCTCAGCGGGGAGTGAGCTGGCTTTTAACCGTGTTCACTCTTTCCTGTGGTGTAGGAATATATTTCTCTAAATGTCCTACGATTTGAGAGTCAGGTATAATCACATCCCGTTTATTCAAATTGAATACAGGCAGTTTAGCAAACCCTTTTTCTTCCACAAAAATTGTGGGTGGTATTAAACATGAGTAAGATCGATGTAAAACGTCATTCGGTTCCACATAATAATCTCCAACTATAGGATAACTTGGCTTAATTTTTACTAACCCAACTTTTCCAGCAGGTATTTTCATGCACTCGACTGTTTTGATTAGGTTACGTGATGATTGAGTTTCAATACAATTGATCCTCAAAATAGGACATTCATTTTCCGGTTGTGAATTTGGGAAACATCTTCAGAAGAGGAACCTGGATCATTAAACTCTAAACTATTTTGAGTCACTTCAGCATTCGTACGCTTTACTGATGTTGAGCTAACATGTCTATTTGTCCGAGGGTTACCATTTTTGTTGTAAAACTGAACATGTGACAGATTTAATACTGTTTGCTCCTTGTGGCTTGGCAAATACTGAACATGAAACTTCATGTTTGGGTGTCTTTGATTGCCGTTAATAGTTATAAACTGTAACCCTATACCGTACAACCGAACCACTGGGAGTGGTTGAGTTAACTTATCCCCTAATGTGCGCAAACGAATTGTGACACGCACTCGCTTAGCAATTGGAAATTTTTGAGGAATCATTTCTTTAGCCAACACAGAGATCTTGCGAACCAGTGTCTAACAATGCATCTACTTTTTATTAAAAATTCGAATAGGAATCGTGGGTAATCTTTGATCACACAAATTCGTTCGAGCTCTTTTCACTTCAATTGGCCTACCATCTCTCCCGATTTCACGTTTATACGTCCACATTCTTTTGACAAACGAATCGTTTCTAGCACTCATATACGGTTTTAAATGATGTGGTCTTTTTATTTCTCTACATTTTCTCTTCATTGCCCGATGAGATTCAATATAAATGTCAGCTAAATACAATAAACGCAACACATGAATAGCTTGATCTATGGTCGATACTTCTTTTAAGACTAAGGCCTGGACATAATTTGAAGGCAATTCCTTATATAGTAGGCGTAACAACTCTCTCTCTCCCATTTCAGGTCTTACGAACTTCCAGTCTCGTATCAATGTATACGCGAAGTTATCAGGTGGAAAACGAGGAGGGAGTCGTTTACTCTTTAACTTTTGTTCAAGCTGATCTTTATACAAATCATCAGGAAATGCTCGAGAAATCATTTGCTTTAATTCCCGAAACTGCAACTGTTGAATGGCATCCTTATGACATAAGAACCAATCAAGGGCCGAGTTTTCAAGACAGGCCGCTAAATAAATACATTGTTCCTGGTCAACCCAGTTGAGGGCACGAGTTATGGTCTCATATTCATCAAGAAATCTAGTAACAGATTCTTTAGGGCTTCCTTTAAATTTCGGCAATTTCAATACCGGGACACTGGCTACTCGATCTTCTGTTCCTTCCCGTGTACTTGATTCATCAAGATTTTGTCTACTTTCTATTTGGGGTCCTTTCGGAGGGGGTAAATTAACATTTATTGCCTTATTCTCGTCCAAGGGTAATGAATCCTCTGAGGGAGTCTTCACTTCGTGATTATCTAAAATTTCTTGCCTAATATTCTTATATAATAATAGTGCAAGTGCGTTATCACCAGTGGGGGAATATTTCACTTGAGGAGGATGAGAAGCAATTTGCGGATATTTAGGAAAACTTTAATTCTCAATACAAGGTTCTTCATTTATAAACTGCTTGAGTTCTTCACCTGTCATATGAAAGAGGACTCGGACTTAACATTTTACGGGTAGTCTTTTCCTGATAGAGTTCCTTCTTCGCCAGTTGTTTAATTTCGTCATCGGAATCATATTTACTTGATTTGGGTGGTGAATTTCCTGGGAGCTTACCTCCCACGTGAGATGGTATATCAAATGGAAAATAAACTTCTTCATCCTCGACCGCTTCTGAAGCAACTATTTGCTGTTGTTTTTCTTTCTTTAAAGGTGTTGACGCTAACTTGGGATCGAACTCAAAGTCACTCGTCATAATGCCAGGAGATTCTTCAGAGGAACTAACTGCACCTTCATTAGAAGGGCTAGTCAGTTGTTCTGGCTTAATGAAAATTGTGCGTTTCGCGACCACTGGTTTATATTGTGTGCTGTCCAAAGGAATCAAGGATGGCATTTTATTACAAGTTTCTTCAAACTTAGCTAAATTTTCCTTGTAACGCTGCGTGTGCGTTATCGATTGCCTATCCACAGGATCCGGTAAACTATACAGCTGTGGATGGTTTATCCGCGGTTCAAGTAAGGTAGGCGAACTGGCTACTGGCAAACTGGCCTGCTGCACTGGCAAATCTGTTGCTTCCTTTGCCATGGGACATAACTCGGAACGCAAGGCCTTCGTGAGTGCAGTTTTCTGAGCAAGAGATTTCCTACAATATTTGCAACTTGCCTCACCCGATTTTGCAATATACCACGCATGAAACTTTGGTGGAGATTTCTTAGGTTTGAAAAAGGGGAACCAATGGAAAGACCTTTAGAATTACTTCATTAAATTTTTGTTTTCACTAATCAAAAAATATGGGGGAGGGGTATTTCACTATGAGCAATATAATCAAATCATTAATTGCCATTAGAATCCACAATAACACAATTGCAATAATGCGACAACTTACATAATTCACTTAAATTAACATGCACCATGAACATAATACCAAAACATAAACAAAAAACACAAAACAGAAAAGGAAGGATGTCATAGCAGCACAAAATTTTTCGTCCCGAAAAATGAAAAGAAGGAAAAGGCGTTGGACGGGCCCCCATTTGTGACGATAAGCAGGTCTCTTTCAGTTTACTTAGCTCGTTAAATTCCACATAATGTAGAGAACTGCTCACGCTATAATTTAGCGGGTGTCACAAAAGTATTATAATTAAATTACACCATGATTTTCATGGGAAAAAGTGGTTTAATCTAGGGGAATGACAACATAATTTCTAAAAAGTAAGGTTATTACATAACTAAAATTGTAATATACAACAACATTTAATTGAATGATTCAACAAGAACAATTTGATATTTGATAATTCATTTGATAGTTTGATATCTTAATATAGATCGATTAACAGGCAAGATATTCAAATATTTAAGTTATTGGAGATGAAAGATGGAATACAAGTATGCGACAACAGTTCTTAATCTTGAAAGTTTTACGGTGGGTAAACAAAACGTTTTGAAGTACTGCATGACATCTCTAAACTTGAAATAACTGATGCAACAAGTGCTTATACATACCTTATGGTAGTATTCTTGTAACTCTTAGAAACTTTGACGATGATTCTGTCAGCTCACAACCGACGTCTCGACTCTCTTGAATCTCTAAACCTCTCAACCTCTGCACCTCTGGACCTCTGAACTTCTGAGCATCAGTCACCTTCAGAAAGTTTGACGTATTTCCTTTCTCTGTTGCTAGCT
Organism: Thermobia domestica; assembly: GCF_964235325.1. Classification (NCBI taxonomy): domain Eukaryota; kingdom Metazoa; phylum Arthropoda; class Insecta; order Zygentoma; family Lepismatidae; genus Thermobia; species Thermobia domestica. The sequence goes on from NC_137454.1 coordinate 363,273,190, forward strand.
TGTGACAAGTCAAGAGAGAAAAATGTCTTTTAAAATGCATATTAATCAAAATAATATTTTTCAATTCCTTCAATGAAGAACAATGTAACCATATTTTTTGATTCAGCGTCACACGATTTAATTGCCAATGAAAATAACCCAAAAATTAATCTATTGGAGCAGAACAATTTCAGCATACTTTCACTTCTTCTTACAAGGGCTCGATATGTTAGTCAACCACTTTGAAACTAATCGAGAAAGTATTTCGAAAAAAAATCACAAGTTATTCTTTAACTGCGCAAAAATTGTAGTTCCTAATATGTCTTTTCTTCTTTCTAATAGTAAAAGACGGTAAAAAGAAGAGCTTCTACCTTTTCCATTTTTTCTGCAATGTAATATATGAATGAAGTGGTGTGTTTAGCGGTGTATGTGTACATACAATTAAATTTAGTGAATTCAATATAATTCTAGGTTTTAGGATTATTTTGTATAACTGGAGTGTCGAGTGATTCTAAGTATTGTGTTTTGATGTGTTCCAAGAAAGAGAAAACTGCATCTAATAGCAACGAACATGTTTCGGAAAGCTGCCAAAGTAAATATTTCTTTAAATTTCGTAGCATATGCTTGTAGTATTTACTGTCTTTCATTTTCTAAGAGTAATAACATACATTCAATAGTATGAGTGGAATTAAAAGTTATAAGTTATTCATTAATCCCTGTTTCAATATGACTTTTACAAAACAAGCATCATTATTTATTACTATGATTAATATTATCCCTTCTACTTATTTATTTTGTAAATTTGTTATTAAATAATCTGATCACAGAATTTTCCAGACAGAATTTTAAGATGTTCATGGGCAAGGAATCAGCCCTTTTCTTACATCTTCGTTGTTTAAGAGTACAAAGGACTGGTACTACTTCCGTTGCTTTTGTTAATTTGCTTAATAAAATATTTTAATTTAATTAATTAATTTATTTATTTAACAATCACCAGATACAGCTCAGAGGCCATTTTATACTGGATATCTAACAGCAACAACAACAACAACAACAACAACAACAACAATGGAAAGGATTTGGGAAGGTATCGGCCAGAACCTGTTTCAGTAGGTACCATCCCGGCATTTGCCTGGTAGGACTGAGGAAAATTCTGGAAACTCCAGTCAGGATGGTCGGCAGCGGAAATCGAACCCACGACCTCCCGAATGCGAAGCCAACGCTCTATCACTTGAGCTACTTCGCTCGGTGGAAGTATACGGTATTTTAACCAAAAAAGATAATATCCTATTAGTTATACAATCTTTCGTCAAACAAAGAGTTAGAAACAGCCAGGGGAAACTATGAATGATATACAAATATTCAGATCATATCTTCCCCCTCCGCACTCCCCGACTTTTAATGTTCAATTGCCGCCACTGGTATATGGTCAGCATATTTAGGCGTGAGAGACCCGGGCTTGAATTCCGGTGGTAACTTAAATGAAAGATAAACGGTTATAGTGATTAATACATTTAGCCAAAGCGATTTGCAGTACTACGTAGGGGATGTTCTAGTTTTTACTTTGGAGCTACGTTAGAAGAGAAGAATGCACGGTGACAGAAAAGAAAACACACACACCACACTTTATATGGAAGGCAACAGCTTAGCCTCGAAACTTCGGGCAGCAAATTCTCAAGAACAGACTTGGATTTAGCGAGGGTAAAAAAATGGGTTGGGCCAGGAAAGGAGTAACAGTGGTTGAAGTATAAAACAGTGTTTTAGATCTAAAACTTAGATGAACTAGTGTTGCTCACATAATCGTAAAATTTTTCATCATATGCTCAACATTAGCCACAAGCTAAGAGAAAACATCTAATGTTCTAATTCGTGCATATAAGAATTAGAATAGGTAAAATTTCTCCCTTAGCTTGAAGTGATACAATTGTGAATGTTAACGATGTAATTTCTCTCACAGAATACCACAAGAAATAACCTAGATGAATAACGACTGTTTGCAAAGTTAAGCTTCAAAGAGTTTATAGAATTGCCACCCAGGTGGCAGTAGTGAAGAAGCAAAATAATAATAATAATAATAATAATAATAATAATAATAATAATAATAATAATAATAATAATAATAATCATGGAGGCTATGGAACAGATTCTTAGCAAATGTGAGAGACCCAGGCCGATAGTAAAATGAAGTCTCCAAGTATTTGATAGAACTGTAGTGCAAATAATACTAGTGTGAACCCGACTACACATTTCTCGAGTAGTAAACTAATATATTTTTTTATTTTCAAAATATGCTTTTAAAACTATAAGGACAAATAAGTTTTCTGGTATCAATACACTTTTCAGACCGATGTCACGTCATAAGGTTGCTGACAAAAGTGCGAGGACACAAAGGGCTCGGATCAAAAGGGCCCGACTCCTACGGGCCCGGGTCAAAAGAGCCCCGCTTCAAAAGGGCTAGAGTCATATGGGTTGTGCCAAAAGGGCGCGGGTCGAAAAGGGTCCCTTTTGTCGCGGTGCCGTTTTGACTCGGGCCTTTCTGTCCTTGCCCTTTTGTCCAGGTCCTTCTGACGTGAAATCGATCTGAAAAGCTTATTGATACCAGAAAACTTATTTGTCCTTATAGTTTTAAAAGCATGTTTAGAAAATAAAAATATATATATTAGTTTACTACTCAAGAAATGTGTGATCGGGTTCACACTAGTATTATTTGTACTACACTTCTATTAAATACCTAGAGACTCCATTTTACTATCCTAACATTTGTTAAGAATCTGTTTTATCTAATTACTAGTTGAAATACTCCTTCTTCACACAGGTGTATGGAAAGTTTTTAAACCCCTTCCACCCTTAGAATACGCATTTAATATATTTCACGCCAATAGAAAATAAATTTGAACAAACTACAACGGGAGTATCACTATTCATCCCAGCAATCTTGAAAACTGAACACTAATATTAGTCATTTTCGATTATTTTTACTTGTCATCACTTTTCCACCCTCATCTTCCATGCCGATGGGGAATGAATTTGGAGTGAAACAACATTGGGGGCGTTTACTCATCTCAGCTACCCACAAAACTATGAATTGCACACTAAAATCGATAGTTTTCGATTATTTTTACATGTTACCTCTCACTCCCATATCGATGGAAAATAAATTTGGATTCGAGTATGACTATTCATCTCAGCAACCTCAAAAGTTATGAATTGGATACTTAATAACCAGGCACGTACAAAGGGTGTGGGTTCTGGGGTTCTCCTCTCCTCCAAAATCATAACTTCTCAATAAATTTAGTCTAAAATTAGGAGATATTTTACAAATTTTACTATAATTTATCCTCATATTGAATTTTAACCCCGTAAAAGCTTACCGCTTCCGAAATAAATCCCTGCATATGTGCATGCTAATAACGGTCGTTTTCGACTAATTTTAAATATTACCTCTTCCTCCCACCCACCTTCATTCCGTGCTGACAATTCTCAATGAAATAAGATTCTTGAAACTCCTGAGGTTTTTAAATTATGCCAAATATAATGTTAATTGGTTCAGTAGTTATTATGTGATGAGCTAACTCAAACTCATATTGCCCTTTATATATTTAGAGTGGTCCTTATTTTTCGACTCTCGGGATGTTTTGAGACTCAAACCCCTAAAATGGTTCCATATCAGACCAAAGTAACCCATTTAAAAAATTAGCTCAATTAAATAGTAGTAAACGGTGTCCCAAGCGACCTCGAGTTTATAATGCATTTCTAATATGCAATATGAAGGAAAGTATGTTGGAACGGCTAGAGGGTTTGACAGCAATATCTTGGATAGGGGTAATAAACTTGATACCTACACCTGCAGTTATTTGATAACAACTGTGTAGACACCGTTCCCATTCCTACAAACCTATCAATGCGTATATCATTCTAAAAGTATTAAAACAAGTGGGATGCACGCGAGACGAGAAATGGAAAAGTCTCGTCTCGTCTCGCAGCCTCAAATATTGGTCTCGTCTCGCAAACGTGAAGTCTCGTCTCGCGTCTCGCATAAAATTTTGAATCTCGTCTCGCGCGAGACTTTCTCGCAGTCTCGCATATATTCTGGGTCAAAATTTTGCAATGTGTTATTCTACGGCTGTTAATGAATGATGATGTGATATTCTGTCCGAAGGCAGGTATTTGACCTAAAAGTCCCTTGGCAAGGTGAATTCATGGTGGTTTGCCATTGCTTTCCATGCGATGAATGTTCATAACATCCTAAGGAGACGGAATCTATAATTCAACATGGTATCCGAACTTGTGTCCCCTCCGCTACAAAATAAAAAAAAAAATGTGCTAGAATTTGATTGCTGGACCATTAATTTTCGTCAAATTAATAGCATAATTTACAGCAAAACCAGCATAAATTGTTGCTGGATCCAACATTGTTTTCCAGTTTAGAGGTCTCCAGCAATATTTGGCTCTTCTAAAATATCGTCGCCACTATCAACATTTACACGTTTTGGTCGTTTCCTTGAAGGGTGATTTTCCATTATAAAGGTGTTTTTATACCACCAAAAGCGCTTGTAGACAACAAAAGAACTCCTCACAACACAATACGACCCAATTCTTTCGGTTCGTTCGCGCTTGTAGCAATGTTGCATGATCGCATTTTATCAACTTTCGCTTTCAACTTATATAGTGTTGCCAAATCTAGAAAATAAAATTACTGGCAGATATAGGGTCATTCCTACCATCTCCCACCGAACCTATAGGGCCATCCTACCAAACCAGTGTTTGAATTAAACTTCCGAACTAGACGGGGATGTTTTTGATAAATATCCATTACTTAAAATTAATGGATGGAAAGAAAATACTTATTCCATGTAAAAATATCATGTCATTTCTGCGAGCCGGGCCGGGAATAAACTTTGACGAGAGGGGATTTCCCCGCCATCCCCCAACATTAATCCCAGTAGTAATGTGAAAAAGACAGAAACAACAGAAATATCACATTTCGCAGCAATAGGGAGTCTTATTCGCTTTTCAGACCAAAAACAGAAGTTCATGTATTCGTGCGCGCCCGCGTGTATATGTTTGTGTCGCAAAATAAAGTCCTAAATCGATGCTGTAATAAATTTCCAATTTACAAAGTTTTTGTTTTTTAGAAACTAAAGAAGGCTTTAATTCTGAAAATCAACCTTGAATAATAATAAATCTCATAAAATGTCTATTGCCCCAATCACTTTTTTGTTCCTGGAGGCATTAACGCTCAACTTAGAAAACTCAATAAATGTAAAATCACTAAATATACAATTAAATGTAATTCATAAATATTGCGAGACTTCTCGTGCGAGACTTAACCGAGCCTCGTCTAGCGTCTCGTCTCGCATGGTTTAGTCTCGTCTCGCGTCTCGCATAAAATTTTCTCGCGTCTCGCTTGCATCCCTAAAAACAAGCTAAAAGTTTTATTTGAAATATTTTGTTGTAATATTATCAGGATTTTAGTAATAATAATAACAAAAATATTGAACAGGTGTTGAAAAATCTTTTTCCGCAGAAATTTATTTCAATAATTAATATATACAGTACTTATTTTAACTAAAAACACATAAGGACGTAATTTAAAGAATGTGAGGAAACTAACTTTAAAAAAATCATATTAATACGAGCTAGCTTAATCGAGTTATTGACAATTCAATGTAAGTATGTAAATTTTGCATGTTTTAGGTCTTGCGGGGGAAAGCATGAGGGAAAAGTTGAGGGCTTTTGAGACTCCTTATGATGTAATAACTAGTAAATATTCAGTTTTTTTCTAATTAATACCGACAAAATCCTACTTTTTTCCTTTATTGACTGAACTATATCTAGTATTGTTTGGTACTATTATGGTGGTCATTTTAAACTCAGCAATCTTGAATTCAGGTTCAAAGTTTTTAATAGGAAAGGAGAAAATGGCGTATCGTTTCAGGGTAGCATTTCACTACAAACGCATATTTCCAACTTATCTTTAATCATTTAATATTTTAGGGCCGCGGTGGCTCAGTGGTAAAGCGTTCACCTCTGGTGCATGGGGCCTTGGTTCGATCCCAGCTCGCGCGAAGTGAACTTTGTGGTGGACAAACACAGTATACGCCTTACATGTTTTCTCTCGGGATTCACCCGTTTCCTCTACTTTCTTCATTCCACCATTTCATTCATTTTTCATTATCACCGTCTCTTTTAGCTTAGCCGGCATAACAGTGGGACGTAAAACTCAAAGATTTCATTTCATTTTCATTTTCATTTAATAGTTATTACCTTCATAATATCTGTTTAGTAGCTTACAATTGTCTTTTCAAACTTCCAAGCTATCAGTGCCTCATGTTGTATACTGAAATGTAATAAACACTTTAGGTCACTGGGAATACTAATATTACAGGTAACCAAGAAAGTTCTTGCAGTTTTCGTCACTCATCAAACACGGCCCACAAAAATCTTAAACACCGATTTTATTCTTATAAATAATCACCATTGGCTTCAGTGACATGTATCCAACGAGTCACAAGCTTATAAATGCCCTTTCTGAAAAATCTTTTTTTTTTTTTTTTTTTTATGGAGTCCAAAAATTGTGATACAATATTTGTGATATCGTCGCGTTTTCGGAACTGCTATTCCTGCAGATGGTTATCCATGCCCAAAAACAGGTAATAGTCCGATGGGGTGATATCAAGAGAATAGCGTCGATGATGCAGAACTTTCCACCCAGTGTTTTAATCATCTCTTTGCTATAAGAAGTTTGGCAAGATTGTGGGGGAGGAGAACTCCTCTTCTGTTAATCAGTGCTGGCTGCTTCTGGAACAGTGCAGCTGAAACTCTTTGCAACTGTGACGAGTAGACCTCGGCTGTTATGTTTTTTTTCCACTTTCAAAATATTCATAATGCACTATGTCAGTGCAGGTCCACCAAACACCTTCTTTCGGCGGATATTCGGTTTAGCTGCCAATGAGACCAAACCAGAAGTCGACCAATCATGTTTTCTCTTCCAGTAATCTTCCAGTTTTCTTCACATGTGAAGATTTGGTCCAGGAACAAGGCTTTATTATGGCGTGACAGCAACGACAAGCAGATGTTCAACCTTTAGGCCTTATTTCCTCGGACAGGACATGAGAAACCTACTTGCTTAACTTCTATGTAATCAAGAGGCTATGAAGATGTGATCGAATAGTTTCATCAGATACTCCAAACCTGTGTGCAAGCTTCTGATAGGTTTGATGAAGATTCTTCTTGATTTTCTCCTCCAGCTGGACTTTGTCGAGAGTTGATGAACGACGAACACGAGGCTTGTCTTCAAGGCTCTCGTCTCTAGAAGAAAAAGCGGCTGAATCAGGCCCGCAACTAGAGGGGGCTAGGGGGCCTGGCCCCCGTAAACTTTTCGTGGCCCCTCCAAACCCTAACACAAAAAACACAATTTAGATATGTGCAAGAGAATTTTTAATGACTTGCCCCCCCCCCTAACATATCCATGCCCCCTCCTCCCAAACCTCTGTGGCTGATTGCGGGCCTAGGCTGAATCACTTTTGAGCAGTTCGTTCATTCACAGACGTCTCTCTAAACGCGGAACGTATTCTTGTAGCGGCCGCTTCAGCTTCTTTCCTAATTTGTACCCATAAAGCAAAATAAGTCTCAAAAATCTCCCTTTCCAAAGACATGTTCTTTCGAAGATTGCGCTACTTACAAAACCGATAGCATAACGTGTGATGCACTGAACAACTTTCTGTTAAATAAGGTTCGAAAGAAATATGAATATAGTAGGTCAACAGAATCAATTTGACCACATTAACACGACAAAAAATAACTGTTCTCAAAACCGCGCCAACTTTCTTGGTTATGTCGATTCAATTGAGCTATTTTTTTTTCGTGAGGTAATCCGAACCTTTTAGAAGAGGGTAAGACTCAAAAAAATCTTTGAAATCTAATAATAGGGACCACCGAATATATATTTCCTGAAAAAGATTTCATAAAATTTCTTAGCCTGAACGCGCAACTTCAAAAAAGTCCATTTTACTACTAAAGAAACAGCATGATAATTTGGTGAAGGTTAAAAAAAAAAAAAAAAAACACACTTCCTGACCAATCGAGCAATTATGAACACATTTATTAAAATTTCTCTGACGTATACCATTTTGTTAGACTAATTCATACTAAATTCTGGTTCTTGAAATAAAACAAAAATGACACTTTTAGTCGAAAAGAAACTTCGCTCTAACACTTCTTTTATCCTTGAGAATTCTTCCTTTCTTTTGATATCTTAACTTTTCTTGTACACTGTGTCAAAACCACCAAGAAGATTTTCTTCTTTTTTAAAAAAAAAAAAGTGTCTCCTCCATATATTAGTTCATTGCAAAACTTTTTTTTTTTTTGCAATACTGAAAAATGTTTTTTGCAACGTCAGCCGAAAAGTCGCAAACAGTATCCCTCATCGTAACCCCCTTCACACACACACATCCACACATACAAACACATTCCCTTCGATGTCACACTATCTATCTATCTATTCAAAAGAAGTATCTAGTCGCTCTGTTCCTTCGAATCCCTCATACATCCGCGTTTTTTTCTTCTATTTTCCTTTTTTAAAAAAAAAAAATCCCTTTCATATTTCCCTCTCTACTGGCATACCGTGCTGAATTTTTCCCTGTCTTCATCTGAATCTTTATCCTTATTGTCCCGCAACCTGCTCGGCTTTCTCTTTTTCTTATGGTGGAAAAAAATTCTTTTCTACAACTTTTTCTCTCTCTTTTATACCATCTTTCCACACATTCTTCATTTTTCTATCTATCTGTCTCCCCTACTTCCTCTTTTCCACAAACCAATCTTCGATTTCGCTCTGGAATAGTAATAATAACACTAGTTCCTTTATAGTAATAGTACTACTACTAAGGTGAGGGGAAAGATCTTTTTTTTTTTCTTATCCTATCCATTGCCATTATGTGAAAAGGTGTCACTTGTAGTTGTCTAGATGTGATGTAGGGGAGGGGGAGGAGAGGGATTCTTGATGACAAGTTTTTCTTATCCTTATTCCCCTTCCTCACCCAATATTCCTGTTTCAGCTTCCATGCTCGTCTTACCTTCCTCTTTCTTATCATTTCTTCCTTTTTCCTTCTTTTAATATTTCTTTTCTGTCCTGTTCTGATAACTTTTTGGCCGATTCAACAGAATGTCTAAGTCTATTACGTATTACGTTATCTATCACCCTTCTTTCTTTCTTTTTTTCTTTCTTTTAACTTTCTTTTCTCTCATGAAAGATACGTGAAGTACATGTTGCTATTTTTCTTTTCAATAACCAATATTTTAGAAACGTAGATATCATTTTTTTTCTCTTTTGTAACTAAATTGATTGTTACTGATCAATATTGTCTATGCTTTTGAAATTGTTTTTTGTATGTATATACAAATCATTAATTTTTTTACTACAAGCTTTGTAGAACGGGGTTTCATCTGTGACACAAGTGCTTTAGCGAGAAAAGTGGAAGTTTTAGGAAGATGGAAAGAATATGTTGAGAACCAGTGGCGTGTCTAGGATTTTGTTCCGAGTGGGGCTATGTACAATACGGGGAAGCAAGGAGGCGATAGCCCACTTGAGTTTGAGAATTAAATGTATATTTAATCGATTGTCTACAGATACACTAGGAAAAAACGTAAAACTCATATAACGTTGGAGGTTCCTACCCCCTCCTTCCCCCCCCCCCCCCCCCCCGAGCAAATCTGAAATGACGCTCCTGCAAACACATGTTGAATATTTGTATTAACTCAACTGATTTCATTTTAGAATAGAATGAAAATATTCAGTTTTTTTTTTTTCTGTGTACGTTTACGTGTATCAGAAATTTCATAACGCCCAGTGGAAAAGTTCATGTCCAAGTGCAAAGTAATTAACAGTCATCTTTTGATTAAACCGTTTCCTGCTCACATAACTCTTAAATTGAGTAGCAAGAACGTAAATCTGCTTTCTTCTTTAAAAATGTAATAAAACAAACAAGAAACTAGCAAATTAAAACATAAAAAAAAACACTCTCTTGTACGGCGTGTTCAACGTCCTTCGTCTGTCGAAGTTAATGAAAAATATGTAAAGATATATATTTATTGTATGTCTTATACCAAATAGCCTATCTTGATTTAATTGCCTTTTGTTCTACCCATATCAAAACCGACCAATCAAGTGAAACAGAAATAAAAAAAAGAGAGAAACAGAGAGCGAAAGTGTATCGGCTCTGTTTCGGTAAGGGGGAAGGCAGAGTTTGGTCCGAGAGGAGGAAAGAGGGGAGACAGCTCTTATAGAATCTAACTTGAATGGAGAAGCAATATTTTACTCCAGTGTCCTAAGTTAGCTTGGACACGTTAATTTAATTTCAAAGGACCTTTTAAACAATGTATCGGGGACACACAGCGCACGACAATCGATTTTCGTCTCGTTAAATAATGAAGACATTGAATCCTATTCAATCGACGATTTATGGCATCTGTACACAGACGCACAGGCGATTTATTTCTTTTTTGGAGTTGTGTTTTCTTTTTCGTGCGTTATTTTAAAAGCGTAAGGTATAGCAAGTTATACGAGGGAATACTATATTTGTTGTTCGTTAAAGTGTAACGTCCCTTTCAGCAGCAAGGCTATATGAGAGGTGGACCTACAGCTTAATATGGAATCCGAACCACATACGCTCCGCCGGGAATCGAACCTGGGTGAGGCAACACCAAAATATGTAAAGCAAATTATACTAGGATCGTGTCAAAAGTAAGTTTAGAAGATATATTTGGCAAATATTATATTGCGGCCCCGGCTGGGATTCCCGGTAGGTCACTCGTTCGAAAGAGTGTAAAAGCTTTTCAGACCAGCCACCCTGAGTGAGCTTTGTATCAATCTTCCACATTCACACCAGGCAAATGCCGGGATGGTACCTAACATATAGGTCCCATGCTGCTTCCTTTTTTCCCCAATCCTTTCTTCCTCCCCTTTCGTCGAATAGTGTGAACGCCAGGCCCGTATCCAAGGGGGGTGTAGGGGGCCGGGCCCCTCTAAATTTTCGCTGGCCCCCTAAAATTTTCACGGTAGGCTTGCAAATGAACTATAATGCGATGATAAACTTTAGTATGGTTGGATCGGGCCCCCCTTAACTTCAGCCGGGCCCCCCCTACATTTTTGGGCTGGCTTCCGGCCTGGTGAACGCCGAGGGAGGTCATCCGTCATACGTGGTGGGCTAACATGATGCATAAACTTTCTATATTGTGTGCTACAGTCAATACTATTTTTCAACATAATTGCCATAACAATTGAGATTTTTTGTCTAATCCTAAGATGAGCCACTTTCTAAAATGTGAGGTTCCGACTGTTGATCCAGCTTGCATCATTGTTTTAACATCTTCGTCAGTTTGGAATATGTATCCCCCCCCAAGATTTTCTTTCAATGACGAGAAGAGAGACTATTCACTGGGCACTATATCAGGGCTGTATATTGGATGCTCCACACACTCTCACCGAAATTGTGGTAATATTCCTTGAGTACCCGTGACAATGTGTATTTGAGACTTGTCATGCAAGAAAACACGCACTTTTACTCCTTGACTCCGATCCAGGACTTCCCGGCGAATAGCAGCTTTCAAACGTTCCAATTTTGCACTATAGACAATTGCATTAATTATTGTTTTGTACTATGTATTATACGTATTGTATTGCACTAGTCAATTCGGTGGACGTTACTTTCTCATGGGAACTAATCAGGTGTTGCCTTTTGGTCTCTTCGTTTCCTTGTACATTCCGCAGGACTTGTAGAAGCCTCCTTCGTGCTGTTTCGTATGACATTTCTGGAATGACAAAGAAAAACAGTTATTATCCTAAATACTACTCGCCAAATATTACCCTACTCACATATAAATATGCCTTTCAAACTAGGTCGGGCAAAAACGGGCAACACTCGGTCTTTTACCTCTAAGAGATTACATCCCCTGCTATCAAATCCAGTACATAACAGAACTAGACTCTGCTGGACTCAAAATAAAACTCTACATGAAATTCAATATCAAATATACCAATTTTGGTTTTCGATCTAATTTTATTTATCCGCATATTGACTGTAAATGAAAGCACATTCGAGTTCTCGGTATGTGTCACGAACGACGAATGTATAACAATGTTCTGCACAATCATTATTGACGCCTAACAACGAAACATTACTTTATTTTCACATCATGAAGTTTGTGTCCGCTACCGGGGTGGATACATTGCCTTCTTCCATGACTTTAATCTTTCACATTGGTAGGTCCAACCCTTACGAGCTGCACAAAACCTACCTATTCCTGCACACATTACGTCTTTCCTTATTAAATCTGTAAGGTCTTTTATATTTCTGATAATTTCGAATTTTGAGGTTTTGGCCAGGTTTGCAGAGTATCATTACCACTGTGCAGTCGCGCGAAAAGCGATGAGTGCCGTACCAACAGTTGCAGCTTTACCCCTGTGACTATACGTACCAAATTTCACAAAATTAAATCCCCACGTTAAGCGGGTTTGCATATCCAGGCTCCTAACTATGAAAACATTTACGCTCAGTCCAACCTGAATCATTTCACGAATTCAACCTGTTTTACGTATGTTATTAGGACATAATATCGATTGTGATTTATTCTAAAAACACTTTTATACATTGCAAGAGCTGTAACGTCCAAATATTTACTGAGAACTCATAGTTGTATCGGAATAAACAAAAGCGAGTATGGAACAGTAAACTGCTTTCACAAAAGGAAAAAGAATAGGTGCAAAAGGCGTGCAAAGCGGTCGAGTGGTTTGGGTCGATACACTATCATTCACATGTTTGTGAGTTCAAACCCTGTAGCAAGTCGTTTCTTTTTTAAGTGTCTTCCTATTTTCACCCGGCGGCTGAAAATGTTTCTTTGAGTAACTCATTGAAAACTTCTTTTGTTTCAAATTCGATTAAAATGGAACATTATATGAATTGCGAATCTTAAATCCATAGCTAAAAAAAAAAAAAGTATACTCACTACTCCATTATCCTCTGATTTGTAACGAAAAACTATTTATAAACAGTGGTGACTTCAGAAAATTATTCTCGGGGGGAATTTCAATATGCGGGTGGAGGGCAAACATTGGTAGTCCACATTGAGCGAGATCGAATATATGGTCCTGAAGGCGGAAATTTCTTAGCTCGAGAGGGGTCTGAAATTCTCCCTCAGATCACGTCCTGAAAGCATCATTGCTTAAAAGCTTTTTGTAACAAATATAATATTACACTTGTTTCTCGTTCTACATTTAGAATTGGTAAAATCATAACTTATAGAGGATTATAATAAAAGCATAAAAATTACAATACCGATCATGTATAAATTATCCTGTAAGTTACCAACTTTGGGTCAGATTAAAACTCAAATATTTGTTTTCGGATTGCACTTAGAAGTAAGTCCTCTCTATATAATCCTGATTGGAAAGCCATGTTTAACACTAATTAATTAATCAATATTTATACGAATATTTTTTTTATTTTACTATTTTTATTATTCAATATTATATACACTTCATTTCCAAAATCAAAATCTCGAAAATGTATATTGTACGAGTGCAGACTCGCAAATAAATGATTATTTATCATATATATTGGTCTCTATTCGAAATTCTATTTAATCGAACCCGACAGAAACACAGACAGAAACATCGAGAACAGGTGAAAAAAGAGAGAGAAAAAGACGTTGTACCCGGCGGGGACTCGAAGTAAGTTCGAATGGTTCTTTGCAAGCCGAACGCCTTAGACCACTCGGCTATGGTAACAACTAGTGATTATAGCAAAGGCTTCAAGTAGTAGTTCTTATTACAGAATAACATTTTTCTATTGCCTAAAATTTAAACCTAATTTACTTTGATATAATATATCTATTAATTTGTTACATGAACACGTTTTCGTTACTTTGATGAATGATGTAAGTTGTTGATATAGATTCTATTACACATTCTTTCGTAAATATTATAGAAAGTATCAGGGTTATTTATGATCTTTCATGGAAATTGACTGGCGCATGCGCAGTATACAGACAGTTCAATTGGAAGGCGAGGAAGGAAACGCGAAGTATAAAGAATAGCTAAAATGTATTTTACGCTTGTCATTGCGTAAAGAATCACCAGGTTAATGTTTGTCCAAGTTCTCACTAATCAACTGGACTCATGAAAAATAATTAATATTGTCATTACTGCACAATATGAAGAATAAAGAACGTATATTACACCAAATTGTTCTCGAATTCGAACTTAGCTAAGGAAGGGACAATAAACAAAATGTGATTTATTCATTAGAATTGAGATAATTCAATGAAACTAGAAATTACACAATCAAAAGGGAAAATATCGTTAAAAAGACAATAATACTTTTATCCGAGATGTGAAATAAAGTTATTAATTAACTGAAATGAAAGTAATATTGGGCATGATATAGAGTAAGGAAAAAAGTAAATATATTCTTAGAAACGTTCAAAGTAAATTCACAAATACTTTTTGAAGATATACTACTCTTCCTTTACGTTTTAACGAACTAATAAGTAAACAAGCAAAGGAAAAGAATGAAGAACGAAAGTATTGCTCTTGAAAAAAATATAATAAATAAATGAAACTTAAATAATTGTTTACACAAAAAATAACACACTAGTACTTCGTGTAGTCACCTCCAGAGTCAGTAACTTCGTGTAGTCACCTCCAGAGTCAGTAACTTCTTGAAGTCTGCAGGGGATACTAGATAGAAGTCTCGAGCAATACGACGGTGTGTCACGAAAATGTTGCCACAGTTCCATAACATGATTTTGAAGAAACGTTTGGTCTCTGTCTTCACGTCTCTCTTCCCATTCTTGCACCATGTAGGCCCACAGATGTTCATTTGGGTTCAAATCTGGGGATAGAGGGGACCACTCAATACAAATTAACTCTGGATGTTCATTTAGCCACTCTCGTGTTTGCCGGGAAGGGTGAACAGCACTGTTGTCATGCATAAATATATATTCTTCCTGTTCGGGGAAGTTTCTTTCTAAGGACGGTAACAACGTATTTTCGAGGATATTAATGTAAACACTGCTGTTCATTCTCTCAGGCACCGCAACTAAATCTCCAGGACCAGCAGCCGTCATGTATCCCCAAAAGTGTGCTGATATTCGTCCTGAACAAGAAGTTCTGATAATATTTTGTTCAGCATACCTGGTTCCGCGCGGTCTATACAATATAACTCTGCCTTGTTGGTTAGACTTGAAAACCTTCTCGTCGGTCCAGATGACTAAGTCCCAATATGGCTGAGGTTGGGTTATGTTATTCTGTGCCCATTCCATTCGTCTGGCCTTGTGAGTTTCAGTCAGGAGAGTCTTCCTAGCGGGTCTTGAACAGTGTAGACCAGCCCCAATAATCTTCTTCTTATTGTTTCGTAAGAACAATTATATTCTCTGGCTTTGTCCAAGAGAATTGACGTGTGGCATAGAGGTCTGTTGATTACTTCTGTAACTAAAGCTTGATCTTGAGCTGAAGTTGTCACTTTTGGCCTTCCACTTCTTGACCGAGACCTGAACCATTCACCACCTTCTTCATGACGCTGAACCCATTTCTTGACCGTTTTCTTGTCACATCCCAGATCTCTAGCAATCTGAGGCACAGTTTGTCCCATTTTTGCTCGGCCTATGATTTCTCCTCTCAGAGCAACAGACAGTTCTCCAGAGCCTTTAGAGCGAGGCATTTTGAGAACCTGTTAGAAATTTGCGTTCTGGCGTGTATGACAAATGTCGGTAAAGTGCATTCTTTCTGTTTCTACTGCGCATGCACCAGTCAATTTTCATGAAAGATCATAAAAAATCCTGACAATTGCTGTAATATTTATGAACGAATACGTAATAGAACCTATATTAACATCATTCGTCAAAGTAAAGAATACCGTAAACATAAAACAATTTCAACAGACTATTAATCAGGCCAAAATAGGCTTAAACTTCAGAGAATACAAAATAAATTTCATACTGTAACAAAAGATTGAACATGAAACACGCTTACTATATTTTCAACTTGTCACATTAGCCGAGTGGACTAAGGCATTCGGTTAGAGATTCTGAAGCATCATTCAAGAGTAGTTCGAATTCCACCACAGTACAATTTGATTTTACCTCTTCTTGACGTTTCTGTTTGTGATCCTACCGGATTCTATTAATTATAATTTCGTAATACGCTAAAATATACGTAATATTTGAAGTTCTTAACCTCCCATTTTACATTTTTCAAGCTCAGTTGAGAAGAAAGAGGGAAAATGAAAATACAAAGATTTACAATAATTACTTAGCATTTACTGTCATTGTAATTGTGGATATTTTATTTATGAAAATGTATAATTAAACTAAAAATATATTTAGTAGGTCACATGTCTCCATTTTTTCGATTCTAACTTGAAAGTTACAGTTTAGACGGTGACCCAGGGGTTGAGGGGGTTGTAACCCCTCCCATTGAAACTTTTATATTCTATTGAAATAAAAAGTGTTTCAGTTTATAATCTTGGAAAAGCAACAATCACTGTATGTGGAGGACGGTTTATTTATACTACGATTTATCACTTCCAAATGTGTAGAAGATGTGACTGGATATTCTGTATAATCATTCAAGAAATATAAGACAACGAAGGGACTTCGTAAATCCTTCACGCCACCCCAGGAGGAGGAAGTGCGTCCCGCCGTCCCTCGGTTGGGAACTACTCCTTGCGAGGGAAACATTGTAACAGTGTGTAAGCGTTTCATTCCTCGCCTTCCAATTGAACTGTCTGTGTACTGCGCATGCGCCAGTCAAGTTCCATAAAAAGATCATAAATAACCTGATACTTTCTATAATATTTACGAAAGAATGTGTAAAAGAATCTATATCAACAACATACATCATTCATCAAAGTAACGAAAACGTTCATGAAACAAATTAATAGATATATTATATCAAAGTAAATTAGGTTTAAATTTTAGGCAATAGAAAATGTTATTCTGTAATAAAAACTACTACTCGAAGCCTTTGCTATAATCACTAGTTGTTACCATAGCCGAGTGGTCTTGCCGGTGGGTGTAGCCGAGCGGTCTGAGGCGTTAGGCTGATGATTGTGAGGTGAAGCCCATTGGGGGTTCGAGTCCCTCTGTAGTAGCAAGGGTGGAATTTTAACTGTCCTTGATGTTTCTGTGTTCGTGTCCTGTCGTGTCTAGTAGTCCTGAAAAGTGGTTGAAGTAGAAAATAAGTCAGGAAGTTTTTAAAAAAAAAAAAAAAAAAAAAAAAAAAGTGGTCTAAGGCGTTCGGCTTGCAAAGAACCATTCGAACTTACTTCGAGTCCCCGCCGGGTGCAACGTTTTTCTCTCTCTTTTTTGTCACCTGCTCTCGATATTTCTGTCTGTGTTCCTGTCGGATTCGATTAAATAGAATTTCGAATAGAGACCAATATATATGATAAATAATCATTTATTTGCGAGTCTGCACTCGTACAATATACATTTTCGAGATTTTGATTTTGGAAATGAAGTGTATATAATATTGAATAGTAAAAATAGTAAAATAAAAAAAAAATATTCGTATAAATATTGATTAATTAATTAGTGTTAAACATGGCTTTCCAATCAGGATTATATAGAGAGGACTTACTTCTAAGTGCAATCCGAAAACAAAATATTTGAATTTTAATCTGACCCAAAGTTGGTAACTTACAGGATAATTTATACATAATCGGTATTGTAATTTTTATGCTTTTATTATAATCCTCTATAAGTTATGATTTTACCAATTCTAAATGTAGAACGAGAAACAAGTGTAATATTATATTTGTTACAAAAAGCTTTTAAGCAATGATGCTTTCAGGACGTGATCTGAGGGAGAATTTCAGACCCCTCTCGAGCTAAGAAATTTCCGCCTTCAGGACCATATATTCGATCTCGCTCAATGTGGACTACCAATGTTTGCCCTCCACCCGCATATTGAAATTCCCCCCGAGAATAATTTTCTGAAGTCACCACTGTTTATAAATAGTTTTTCGTTACAAATCAGAGGATAATAGAGTAGTGAGTATACTTATTTTTTTTTAAGCTATGGATTTAAGATTTGCAATTCATATAATGTTCCGTTTTAATCGAATTTGAAACAAAAGAAGTTTTCAATGAGTTAGTCAAAGAAATACTTTCAGCCTCCGGGTGAAAATAGGAAGACACTTAAAAAAGAAACGACTTGCTACAGGGTTTGAACTCACAAACATGTGATTGATAGTGTATCGACCCAAACCACTCGACCGTTTTGCACGCCTTTTGCACCTATTCTTTTTCCTTTTGTGAAAGCAGTTTACTGTTCCATACTCGCTTTTGTTTATTCCGATACAACTATGAGTTCTCAGTAAATATTTGGACGTTACAGCTCTTGCAATGTATAAAAGTGTTTTTAGAATAAATCACAATCGATATTATGTCCTAATAACATACGTAAAACAGGTTGAATTCGTGAAATGATTCAGGTTGGACTGAGCGTAAATGTTTTCATAGTTAGGAGCCTGGATATGCAAACCCGCTTAACGTGGGGATTTAATTTTGTGAAATTTGGTACAAGAAAGTAAACAAATCACTTTGGGCCAAGCCTACAGACTGAGGCACATTCCGACATTTGTATAATGAAAAAAATACGTATATTATAGATTTGAGTGGCACTTACATTATGCAACCCGTTTTGAGGTCTTGGGAAGTTTAGGTACCACAAAACGAAAAGTTACATAGAAATTTTTCGGAAATCGTAACATGGTAACTACTGTAACAGGTAGTATTTCTTTCGAAATCTACCTAAAAAGACATTAATGGATTTTTAAAGGTTAATTCCACCTCCCCTGCTACTTACAAATGTAGTCTTGCATTTCCATAAAGAAATATCTTATTTTTCTGCATCTCTCTATAGATTGCGGGGGAAACGTACGGGGTGTGCGTTTTCCCCCAAAGTAGCAGGGTGCGTATTTCCCCATTCATAGTACACACATATATGTATGTGTCGCCCTGCAGCGAGACCAGCATGCTGCTCCGAAAATTGCCAACTCCCTCAAGCCATGAGTTGCTTTCACGGCGGCTACCGGAGTCGCAAGTCTCTTTGCTTTTGTTTTTCTCCTAAAGCACAATACACAAACACTCAATATTACATCAGGCACTTTTTTGATGCTACACTCATACATTCATACAATAAATTGTCAACAATACAGAAGGCTGTTTCAGCATTATGGTAGTGCAGTGCAGACCCGTGCCTAGGGCGTAAAACCCCGTTTCCACCAGCGATCATGTTCGATGTGAGATCCCCGTTGGTAAACGATTGCACGACATCGTAGTTTCCACTGAAGGAGTCCTCTATTGAGCACTGCCTGATCCAATTTCGCCCACTCCTCCTTGCACACTTTCCAAAGGCCACCAAGTGTGGTCGAACGACGGTTATTGATGTTCCGTTTGAGGAGGCCGAAAGCACAGAAGTCCATAGGAGATGCATCTGGTGACTTGACGGGGATGTCTCGAAATGGGATAGCCTTTACACCTGTCTCCTGTTCCATACGTATCATGTAGGCCACCGTTCGTTTCGCAGTATGGCTGCTGGCCTTGTCCTGGTGGATGAATAGTCTGTCAGCGTCTTTGCCATACAAAGCCGGCGCATGTTGGTGATAGATTGGTTCCAGTACATGCTCGATATAATACGCTGCATTCACCTTGACATTTGATGACATCCGGTGTATCGGAAGTTTTCCTTTTGCACAGAAACTCGTCACTACTATAAATCCCTTTGGAAAACTCTCCTTGCAGGAGCGAACCCACTTTGCATGATCGGTTCCATGACTGCGGCGGTAGTAAATTGCACGCATCTGCAAATAGACTCATGCTTCATCTAAGGTGATCACATAACGACATTTGTCACCAGCCAGGTAACCTTCATACAGCCTTTTGCATGCCACCCGCCGATCTATGATGTGCGTTGACTTCAGAACATGGATCCGCCGCTTGTGTGCACTTCTGAGTCCCAAATTGTCGCGTATGTTTCGGTGTACAGTTGCAGTTCACCATCCAACACGCCTCGCTATGTCACGTTGGGTGGGTGGATTCTCCTGGGTCACAAACCGGCGGACCTTGGCAATGGTGTCTTGACTGCGTTGTGGAGCCGGTTGCTTTTTTTGCCCCTTTTGACGACGCATGGCAATGGTTTGCTCTGGGTTTGCATTGCGATGGATAGCTGCATTAATTCCCTTATCAGACACTGTGAAACCTTTCTTCTTGCCCTGTGTTCTTATTCGGCTATAGCTGTAGGCTATATCAGAAAGTGCTACGATGTAGCCCTCCCAAAAAGGGTCGATTTTCGGCGGCATTCTGCTGACTCATCTCTCCTCTGCACGGCTTGTACACAAGTGTCTGGCTACTCCGCACTGTGTGCGTCACGTTGCTGACGCTAAACTAGCGCCTCTGGTGGCGACTGCAAATTGCTACCAGAAGGATAAAACAGCCTTCTGTATACCTGTAGTGAAATTGATCTTTTTGTGGAGCAACATGTAGCAGTGATATGAACGTCCTCTTGTCTGTTAAGAACAGCAACTCAATATAGCAGCTTCTGCCACACGCTGTCCGTTTTCTTACGAAGTGCGCATCTTCCCCCGCGGAGCATAATCGACGCAATGACCTATATATATTCAAAACAATACCGACAACGTTTGGAAGATGATCTCAAAACTATGGGATCAACTGTAGTCGGGTCAAGACTTCACTTAGGAATTAGTATGTGCCCTATCCAAATATCCAGAATCCTGCTGTACTTTTGCAACAATTTTTACAGAGATAGTTGGTGAGTACTTCAAATTATATGCCCGTAGCCAAACACCCTCTATAAAAATTGTTCCGTGAGTACCTTAGGATTATGAAACATGTATATTTGGATAAGGAACATATTAGTTACTGAATGAAGTCTTGATTCGACTACGGTATGTCCTATAGTTTTGATGTTATGGACCTTTAAAGTTCATCTTTTTATGTTTTCGGCAGCCTATAACTCCGAAGGAAGCCTTTGTGCACCCAGATTGGTCTGCACTTTTTGTCCTATCTTGGTGGACCTTTAAAGTTCATCTTTTTATGTTTTCGGCAGCATATAACTCCGAAGGAAGCCTTTGTGCACCCAGATTGGTCTGTACTTTTTGTCCTATCTTGGTCTCAGGAATCACCTCCCAAACGTTGTCGGTGTTGTTTGAAACTTCCTATATATATGTGAGACTATGAGCGAGGCTATATGAGACCGGACCTACTGATTAACGTGGAATCCGAACCCAGACCCTAAGCTCCCACTGGGAATCGAACCCAGGTCTCTCTCACGCCAGAGAGCGTTTCAGTAATATTTTTAAAAAAATGACTAACAGAACATATTTCTAATTTTTTTCTTATTTTTACCCAGCAAGGCAGGAAATAGACGCTAGTTAATCTGTAGACGCAGTAGAAGATCTCTTGCTGATAGTTATGTGAACAAAATATGGTATAAGAAGGTGTGTAATGCACTTGTAATATTTTTTTTACCTTGAAATATGTCTTAAATAACACACTATGATATAATCTTTAAACAGCATAATGACTATAAATCATCCCATTTTATCTGAAAGTACGTACGCGTAAGAATTCTTTCCTTGCAGTGCCTGAACTTTCTTCAGAAGCCTCAAGCCTTCAAATGGATTATCGGATCCATGAACTGAGAGCTTGTGGACTAAAGAGACAGGCGCTTTTTCGCTGGTACTTGGTTGGGTAGTAGTGGAATTGTAATGGACTTCCGGTCTCACCGGAACTTGCGAGATTCTCGCCGGAATTCAGATAAATGCACCGGCAGGGCGAACCCAATTAGCTGGAATTTAATTTAGCGTGTACGGAGAGACAGAAGAACTCCCAAAGACTTCGGATCTTCTGGAAAACAAAAGGGAGAGAAAAAAGAGAGAAAAAGGTGTAATGCAACGAAAAACAGAGAGAAAAAGATAGAAGAAGAATTAGGACGAAGAAAGAGAAGATAACGAGAAACAGAAAGGGAAAGAAATATTCTTGTCTGGTCAAAGGAAAAGCTTTGTAAATTACCCAGAGAATTACAGCCGGGTTAGATTTGTGTTTCTGATTGTACGAGGAATGTTCCGAAGAACAAATTGCTCTTGTGTCAATTGTCTGTTGTGATTACCGATGACTGATAAAGTATCTTCCTTTAAAATTAAATCTTTCATCCTTTACGTGCAGCATATAATTATGTACCAAGACACGAATAAGAGGTTTTCTTATCTGTCTTTCTATATCTATTTTATACCTACAACCAGGGGCGGATCCAAGGGGGACTATAGGGGCTATAGCCCTCCCTTGACGCTCAAGTATACACTGGATAAAATGGGCTTCAATCCTGCTTTGTACTGGATAAAGCAGCAAACTATGGTTTAGCCCCTGGCTTGATCATATTCTTGATCTGCCACTGCCTACAACTATAAACAAACAGGGTGAAACAGTGGCGGATCTAGGTCGGGGCTGAGGGCATAGTCCCTCGTTTTTTAAGTGACAAAATAATTGAAGTTATTATTTATATATTTTTTGAAAGTTTATAGTAAAGTCGTGATATACGTGTCATAGTTTGGGTTCTGACTCTCCTCCCCCAGTTTTAAATTTCTGGATCTGCCACTGGGGTGAATAAAAGTCAATAGATCAAATTTGTTCATCTACCACAAATAAATTATTTGGCATTGTTGTTCATATACACATTTTCTATTAGGGATCTTACAGAACAGCTATACTCGCCAACACGTTTATTTGCCTATGCGAAAATCATCATAGCAAAAACAAAGGTATCCCAAGAAAGTTTTCTAATGTGAATTCGGCGTCCGAGGAATAGTTCTTTCTTACTCCTTATCTCTGTATTCCGGCCGAAAATGGTAGAAATCTAGTCTACCATTTCCGATTGTAATGTCAATCAGAAGAGAACAAAACCAATGAAAAACATACCGGGGAAAGTCTTCTGATATATGCTGCTATGCAAAGCTGCAGATCAAATATGCACTATCAATTCTAAGCTAATTATAACAGAAAACTTTTGAAAGAGATGTTTTTAAAACTAATTAAATATTAAGGGTCTTCATCCCGGCGAAATTAAAATACCGCTAATTTTACAGTAATTATGTGATATCTTCAAATAGATAAAACATAATTGAAATATGGAACAAGAGCGCCCCAGACAATATTATTTTGAGGTACCGTTATCACAAGTCACCTAGTGGCTTCATGTTTTCAGCTGTTCAGAAACGCGAAAATAAATGCCGATTTTCAAAATGGCTCGAAATCGAAAGCAGATAAGTGAGTCGTGATAACGGTTTCTCATGTAAAACAATATTGTCTAGGGCGCTCTTGTTCCACATTTCGATTATGTTTTATCTATTTGAAGATATCACATAATTAATGTAAAATTAGCGGTATTTTAATGTCGCCGGGATGAAGACTCTTAATCTTTTGTTATATTTCAACTCACTGATGTTAAACAGTGAGTTGAACAACACCAAGGTCACTTACAGTGCCGCATGGTGTCGCAACTGTCGATTGACAACAAAAGCAAAAATATTATTTATCAAATTTTGTAATCCTTATCTTGTTGCAATTTAACATCAGTGAGTTGAAAAATAAAAAAAAAACTTAACATTAAAATTGGTTTAGAAACATCTCACTCAAAAGTTTCTTATTATAATAAGGTTAGAATTGATATTAGTGCATATTTGACCTTCGGTATTTGTAGCTTTCCATTGCAACATATTAGAAACCGTTTCTTGCTATTCTCTTTATCATTTTGGCTCTCTAAAGATTGACATAGAGGTGATATAGGTCCCCAGACAGATAGACGGACGAACAGGAAGCACTTTTGTGTTTTTCTTACCTTTGGTTTGAGAACACTTTTGAGACCGAAATTTGCCTTTCTTGATACTGAGGTTCTATTTTCATCACAGAAACGAAACAGTATAAATCTTTTGATATGAATTTGTGATACAAGTCTCACTGAAGAATAGTGTGTGTGTGGGGGGGGGGGGTACATATATATCAGACTTTCTTAGAATATTTGATACCAGAATCCCCTTTGATCATATTCTGTACCTAGTGGCCCCATTGGTAATTTCAGGATTGTAGTAAGCTTTTGGCCGGGTTATCGCTTACAATTGTAGAAAGCAACCGAAACGTTTTCGCCGTTCTAGAGCACAGTGAGCAGTTCGTACCTTTAGGTTTCGAAGTAATCTTCATGAGCATCCAACACTCTTTTACCTATATCCCTGCAGCTGCACAATTCCCTGTTAATAAAACTCGGTGGTCGTGCATGCAAAGAAGTTCGTGAGTGCGTTCCGCAGGTCTCCCTCATTTGCGAAGGATCTCCTATGAAGGTGGTTGTCGAGGGAATGAAACAGACACTATGGTAATCTGATGACGCAAGGTCTAATGAAAATGGTGTATGGTACAGTGTCTCCCAAACAAGTTGTTGAAGAGTCTCCCGCGTCGTGTTTGCCACATGTGACTTGGCATTGTCGTGCAGGAACAGCACACCCTTGAGATTCACCAATGCCGGCTCCTTCTGTCGCAGTGCACGGTGCACCCTTTGCAATTGCTGAGAGTAGAGGTAAGCAGTGATGGTGTGACCAGGTGGAAGGGGCTTGTAATGCCGACAATTTCACCATACAGAGAGCATAACCTTTCGTGGGTATAGATGTGGTCTTGAGGTGTGATGAACAGGATCACATGGCGACAACTAATGTCTGATACGCTTGGGAGTGTCGTAGAGAACACACTTTTCGTCACCAGTGAGCAAGCAATCAAAGATTGGTGTGTTCAGGTGCCGAGGCTGTCGCTCGTTCTTCCTTGTTGGCTTCCGAAATGTGTGGAGTATCCACTTGCTTAAATTGTATGATTTCCCTACCTCTTGCAGGCGCAGTCTGACTATTTCAGCGGAAACATGGAACCTTTCTGCAACCTCATCACACGTTAAACCACTATCTTCCTCGATGGCTGCTTTCAGAGCCTCGTCATCCATCTCATGTGGTCGTTCACTGCAAGTTTCATCCGAAAGGCGCACAAATCCCAAACGGAATTTCTGGAACCAGTGCCTGAAGGCGCCCCAAATGCCTGACATATGCGATGACTTGATCTAGCAGCTGAAAGGTCCCCTTTAAAGTCATACAAACAAACACACGCGAACTAGCTGCTTCGATACCTCCATTTCTCTTAATATACTGGACGACCTATGACTGCTGTGTGCGTGCAACAACATGCCTAGGTCAATGGTCAGACTAACACCCGGTCGCTTTTCAGACACGTTGCGTCATTTTGTTTCCCCTCTGTGAGCGCATGATTAATAGGACGTCCAAAATGACAAGAACTTTCTTCGTTACCTTGTACTACAAATGTCTATTCTTCAGTTCTCCACCAATCCTGAAGATAAGGCACGTCTTCTTGCTACTTCTTCTCCTGAAGCAGGGGCCTGGTTACAAGCTACCCCATCTTCATCCCTAGGGCTACATCTTCCCGACGAAAGTTTTCAAATCGCTTGTGCGTTACGTTTGGGAGCAGATGTCTGAACAACACCAGTGCCCTGCTTGCGGAAGTTTAGTGGATAAGAAAGGTATACATGGCTTATCATGTGTTCACAGTGCTGGCAGATACTCTCGACACTCCACTGTTAACGATCTCATTATGAGAGCCCTCATCTCCTCGGGAACGCCTTCCGTGAGAGAGCCAATGGGATGTAGTTGCTCTGATGGCAAGAGACCTGACGGAATGTCTTTGGTGCCTTGGAAACGAGGGAAGGCTTTAATATGGGATTTTACTTATACCGATACCCTAGCCCCCTCTAATCTTCCTTCATCTTCCACAAAAGCTGGGACGGTTGCAACTCGCAGGGAACATGAAAAGAGATGAAAATATAACAACCTCTTGGACAAATACCACTTCGTCACCATAGCCATCGAAACTTGTGGGTCCTGGGGTCAGGAAGGTCTAAACTTCATTAAGGAAATTGGACACCGCATAACTATTAACACAGGTGACACCCGAGCTTCATCCTATCTTATACAAAGAATAAGTATGGCGGTGCAAAGAGGGACGTAGCAGCGATGCTAGGAACTCTTCCTCCGGGAAAAGCTTTGGACGAAATTTTCCTTTTGTAATCACTCTCCTCTCATTTATGATATTAGTCTTAGGAAGTAACTTGTTAGAAGAAAAAGAAAAAAATATGAAATAGTTCTTGTTCATGTAGAGTTGACAATTTATATCTAAAATCAGAATAGCATATGTGAATTTGTATGTATAAATCCTAGGCAAATAAGTTGAAATATTAACAATGTAATTATATGATATTGTTACATTAAAAAAAGATATATAAATATATTACATTAATAAAGAAAAGTTGTACTACAAATATATGTAGCTTTCATGTTGAATTTCATTTTAATATGCAAACAAACATATGCCTATCAAAATAAGAAATTTAGAATAAAATCTTTTAAAAAAATATTTTCCACTATCTTAATTACATTTACCTCTTTCACCTCTCTTTGTGACCCTCAGTGGGGTATTTAAGGGAGAGCTTCCGGGCTTAAGCCCCCCGAAATTGTATTTACTATACTAAAGTAAATGAAATATCTTGCAGAATTTTCACATTTCCAGGACTAAAGTTAGCAAAGACCCCCCCCCCCTTCCGAAACAAAATCGTAAATACACCACTGGTGACCCTGTAGAGGTTCGTAGCCCAGATTGAGAAACCCCAGTGTACATTATTAGTGCTGTTATCTGTATGTTCTTTATTTGTGTACCTTTCCAACTCTATTGCTATATGGATACGGTAACAGAAACATAATTTTGAATTAATAGCTCCACAACAACATTCTCCAAATTAATTACACAATACTCTGCTCTGCCGTGAAATTAAAGGAAGTTTTAAACAATTCGAGAGTAAGAGAATTGGAAATTGTGGGTCGGGTGAGGGAGGGATATAGAAGCGAGAATGGGGGGGAGGGTTTAAATTCTCGAATACAAATAAGCTTCCCAATACCTATTGATGAATTGTGATTCCCTTTCCTTTTCTTGGCAACAAACAATATGTTACGTTGTGCATGATTCTCCCCATTACAGTCAATAGCTTATGGAAGACAATAAAGGTGTATATATAGGAGGTCAGTTAATTGTTAGGCTACAGCGAGATATGCTCCTCAAAACCAAAGTAATAACGGCAAGGTCGATCTTCTAGAGAAAAATAGCGAATGTTTCAGAGATAAATAATTACAAATCCAGCAAAAAAAAAAAAAAATGTTTTCAAATTTTACAAAAGGAAAGAAAGGAAACAAAACAACTGATTTCGAAATCTTTGTTCAAAAGGTTAATTGTGAAGTAGCTCTAAACCCAATTGTCATTGTTCAAAAAAAAAAAAAAAAAAAAAAAAAAACATTCATTTATTCATTACTTCTTCCTTTTCTCGTTTTCCCAGGCGAAAAAAAAGTAGCAAGTTATATATTGTCTATAATGAAGTTTGTTTCTCGTAAAATGAGACATGGGCGTTTCTGGCGGTGGAGACGAGGGGGGCGCGTCCCCCCCCAATATTTTGGAGTACAAAATATTCAATATTTTATTCTAATTTAATTTATTTACTAACGATAGAACTACATATAAGTAATAATTATTGTATTTATTGGCAATATAATAGATAACAGAGTTCCTGATATACCTCAGGGGGTCTGTGAAGGTAAGCAGAAAGGTAACACATGGAATCAAAGATAATAAACAGGTTGGGCTAGGTAGTACCATTTAAATCAGTTTCTTCGATGTCCCCCCCAAATTTTACATGCCAGAGACGCCAGTGAAATGAGCTCTTCCTGTTCTTTTTCAAAGGTTAAAAACAATTTTAAAAATTTGCTCAACTGCAAAAAAAAAAAAAAAAAAAAAAAGTCTTCTCACTTTAAATGCCAATGATTATAATTGTTAATAAAGAAAGTTCTCCTTGCAGTAGGAGCTTAGGTTAAACTGAAGAGTTAGTTCCTTTTAATAATACGTCATCGTCAGTGATGACGCTAGAGAAAGGCAAGGGGGCAGGTGACATTGTCTGCCTACTCCCCCCCCCCAGATATATTGTGTTGTATTGTAAGATAGGTCAAGTAATATAAAATATTACTATCTGTATAAAAAAAATGTCCACCCAAAAAAATTCGCTGTTCTATTTGCCCCCAACCCAATAAATTAAAACTGGCGTTCTCACTTGACATCACCATAAGTAACATGTCTTTCATTGCAAATTGGGAAGGTGCCGTGCCGTGATTTAAGGCGCAGCGTTTTTTAAACCTTTTTGAACTTATAATCTTCTCAAATATTTAAACAGAATTCTCCTATTAAACAAACAATAATAATCATAGGTATTCTGTCATTATTGGTAGGTCACTTGCTGCAACTGAGAAAATTCCATACTCCACAGTCTTCAACTAATCTCTTCGTCTTCACGAACGATTTTTCTGTTTTGACGCCGCGCACCAATTGTAGCCTCCTTCGCCCCCTTCCTATCTTTCCTGCCACCATAACCCCTAGCACGTCCCTCATACTACAGTTCCTTCTCACAAAACATCCCAATTTGTTTCTTTTCTTTCCTCCCTCACCACTTCTAAAACCCTCTCATTCGTGCTCCACTCGATCCAGTTAATTTTCTCAAGTCTTCTCCATACCCACATTTTCAAAAACTTTCAGTCTTCTATACATGTATAGACTATACAAAAAAAATAATGTGTGCGTGTGCATGTGTCATCAGATTTTCCTGTGGAAAGGGATGATGCACATACATTATGTTTAGTCTATATACGTAACTATAGAAGACTAGAAGCTTTCAATACTTGATATTTGATTTTCGTTTTAGCGTCTCTTTTAGCAACGAGGCTACATAAGATGTGGATCTACAGCTTAATGGGCGATCCAAACCACATGATGGAAGCTTTCTAAAATATGGATGTGAACAAGAGAAGTTTGGTATACAAATAGATTTTTAGCACACCTAACTCTGTACGAAGCCCTTTTTTTTCAATCGATTTTCAGCTCAGAGAGGTCAGATTTAGGGTTAAAATGTATGCACAAACGTATGTATTTTCTCGTTGTTTCTAAGAACGCCTTGCTTGTATGTAACCCCCATTACAATTAAGTCCTGGCTGTGCAGGCTTGCATAACAGATAAGGATAAACACCAGAAAATTGAGTAAAAACATTTTTCCTCTAATTTTAATCGATTCAGAATTAAAATCTGACAACGACGCAAAGGCAGATCTGGCCTGGGGCCGGGAAGCGTAGCCCCCTCCCTTTCTCCGCAGAGTTTTGGGTGACAAAAATAATTAAAGCTAATATTTATATATTTTTCAAAATTTATAGTAAACTCATGACTAGGACCTGGAAGTTGAGGAAAAATTCTCTTTTTTACGAGTGCTCGAAGACGAGGGTTCACATAACATACGTTCATTTTGGGTCATTGTAGGCCTGAAAATGGTGGAGTTTACTTGTCTTTTTTTCTTTTTCAGCGTTTTTCGTTTATTGGTCTTTTTTAAAGCTTTTCATAGGTCTTTCTGGCACTTCATCTTTCGATAATAAATTTACTGGCCATTAACTCGAATCAC
Organism: Thermobia domestica; assembly: GCF_964235325.1. Classification (NCBI taxonomy): domain Eukaryota; kingdom Metazoa; phylum Arthropoda; class Insecta; order Zygentoma; family Lepismatidae; genus Thermobia; species Thermobia domestica. The sequence continues at coordinate 363,302,825 of NC_137454.1, forward strand.
CACCACCTCTTAAACATCTTTTCTTTAGTAAAGAAAATTCAAAAGATAACACATTCTTCAACGAGTGGACTGATAAGGCCAGATCTGCAACAATCAGAAGTCAGATAATGATGTGTAACAATGTCCTCCAGCAAGGGAAGTGTGAGAGTGGAGAAGTTTTCTTATTTTAGTGTACTTCAGTTTGTTGAAGAAGGACAAACCGTTAACCTACCAGAAGCTTGTATTTCGTAAGCATTATATTCATTAAACATGTAATTCTAATTAAATTGAGTCTTATTTTTACGCCCTTTTTTTTTTTCAATTTTTAGGTCCTTCTTTTTAAAGATATTTTTAGGTCTTTTTATAGGTCCTTTTTAGGCAATTTTTAGGTTTTCAACTTTCGAGCCCTACTCATGATATACTTATTATCGTCTGGGTTCTAGTTACTCCCTTCCAGTTTTTATGTTCTAGATCCTGCTCTGCAACGACGGGTGAGTAAAGCTTTTTTTTTAAAAATTAAAGAAATAAATAATAAAGCAAGTGAATAATAAATCAACAACAGATGACAAGCCACGAACTCAAAAAAAAAGTTACCTGATAACTTCTAACTATACCAATAGTTTGGTTCTTGGTTTTGCTTCTAATTCTTGTTCTGAAAAGATAAAATTAAAATAAATAATCAGTTCCAAACTGCAATTTTGAGGCGCTATAACTCTGGAAACAAAGATCTTGCAGATTGAAATTTGTCACATACTTACTAAGCAAATTAGGATCTAACTTCATGCCAAGCTTGATCATGATTGGCTAAGTTCTATAGACCGCGAATGTTATATACAGAAAACTTTCGATTATCCGCGTAATTGGAGGCACGACAACTGTGGATAATCCGCAAAATGGCCGAGAAAGGACACAAGTCAACACGAAAATGTTTTTGAACAATTTCTATTTATAGTAGAGGGCGTGCACATACAGTCATAACTTTTCTATACTTACAAGTTGTTGGTTTGCTTTCTCACAATTAAAAAAAAAGGTACTCGACTGTTGTTGCTTGTTCGTGTTGAAACATCTCTTCTGTATTTGTGACTAACCTTCGGTAGTTGAGGACTTCACCCCCAGACTTCTGCATTTGTTCTGCCTACACGCTCACACTCTCCATATTCCCAACATCTTTAACCTTTAGGGTTTTCGAGATACTGTCCCTCTTATTATAATAACTGCAAGTCCCACTCTATTTTCTTTCTGACTTTTTTTTTTTTTTTTTTTTTTTTTTTTTTTGCCTTTCTAACCCAAAAGTCGTAAAGCGCTGAAACAAGTGTATAATTATTTTAAATGAGAAAAAAGTCTATAAACCAAATTTTATATTTCTAACTTTCAGAGATTCTGAGATATGGCTATTTTAAGATAATAATTGTCACCCCCTCTTCCCCACTCTTTGCCTGTCAAATTAATAAAAATTCCTCCTTAATCGGGACCTTTTATCAGCCCTTTCCAGTTCGAAGTTTCTAGCTTATGATTCTGACTTACTAACAGTAATACAAAATTTATAATTTTTCTTTTGCTTGTTTTTCATAAGTGAAAGAAGATAATGAAATGCAACTTACCACAATCATAGATAATTGTATTCAACAACAAAAAATATGAACCTCAAGAATTTTCAGTGTTGCCATCCTAGAAATCAGTGTTGTTTTGGTATCCTGTGAACTACCTTTAAAATAGTAGTTTATTTATTTTGTAATAAACAAAATAGTTTTAACATACAGTTATTAAAATTAAATAATATTTAATAAAATTATTTAAAAAGATGGATTCACAGGATTCCAAGAAAACATGGCACGTAATCAAATGCAGTTGAGTTTGTTCCTCTTGTCGCTGCCTTAACTTAGATTTTGGGGGAAATGTTATTCTGGCAACACTGTAATTCCGATGGATGACAACACTGAAAATTCTTCAGATTCATATTTTCTGTTTGTAGAATAACATTATCTAAGATTGTGGTAAATTGCAATATATTATCTCCTTTCACTTATCAAAAAACTAGCAAAAGAAAAACGGTATATTTTGTGTTATTTTTAGTAAGTCAGGCTCTCAACAGCTTGACCTCAGTGTTCATAAATCAGTCAGTCAGGCCCTCTTCTTTTATATAGAGACTGAAGATTTTCTTCGAGATTGTGTCCGAAAATTTTATAAACAGCATTTCATTTCAATAATGTAATTTGTCTCCGAGAGAATATCAAGAAAGCAAAGAAAGATCACGATAATCCTCAAAGCGGATAATCTGTCCACGAATAATCGAGAGTTTACTGTACTCTTTAGTCCAAACTGCGGAACGAAGGTCTAATGATAAAGCGTTCATCTGTAGTACGAAAGATCCTTGGTTCGATCGAGGCTATGGAAATTAATGAATAACATATGTTCGTGAGTTTTCCCGGGGTTTTCCCGTTTCCTCCCACATTCTGATTCCACTAGAATTTTCATAATAATCCATCTCCTTTAGTCTGCAGGGTATAGTTCTGGTACGTAAGACTAGTAATGTCGATTTATTCATTTCATTTTCTAAATTCAAACCCCAAATTTGATGCCCTTTAACTAAGGAACCAAAGTTTTGCAAAAGAAAAAATACTCTACATAATATTAAGCTAGTCAAAGTCTGCCTGCATGCCAAGTTTGATCTAAACCTGATTAATTTTGTAATATGGTATTATATTTTTTTTTCTAGGGAGTACGGTGGCTCAGTGGTGAAGCATTGGATTCCTGGTTCCGACCAAGTAAGTTTGTGGTGCACAACGTCGTGTCCGTGGGTTTTCTCAAGGTTCTCCCACATTCTCATTCCACCAATTCTATCATCATCATTCATTTGCCATAACCATTGTTTCCCTTAGCCTATTACGAAGGACATAATCGTGGGACGTTAAACCGAAAGATTTCCTTTTTCTTTTCTTTTTCTTTTCCTGAGCAGCTTGGTTTATCAGTAGTTCTTCATATATTTACTCGATCTGCCGAACATCTGGTAGACCATCAATTTTGGCCAGACTGTACAAAAATTGAGTTCATCGATGGCGGTAACCCGTCGACGAGAAATGGTAAAAAAAATAACCATTTCCGGTTTTAACTTGGCTATTATACAGCATAAACGATAATTAGTACCAAGAAGTGGATTCCTACAATCAGGCATGTGAGCAGCATTTTTTCCAAGGAGTGAAAAAGACCGATTCTAAGGGCGGGAAATCGATTTCAGTGGGGAGCAAAAGACTGATACACAAACACAGTCGCGAATACTCACACACTTTGATGCACGCATGTATTATTATTATTATTATTATTATTATTATTATTATTATTATTATTATTATTATTATTATTATTATTATTATTATTATTATTATTATTATTATTATTAAGTATTCTGTCTTTTGGCAGGTCCTGGACTGAGGGTTTTTTTTTGTTTTCTTTTTAATTTTCAGTTTGGGTCTGGAAATGTTTCTTCCACGTTTCTCGATTTTCAGCTTCCTCTTTCAACTCCCAATATTTTCTTCTATTTTTCAAGTCATCGATCAGTTGTGTTCTTCTTCTTCCTATTTCTCGCTTTCCTTCCATCTTTCCTTCTATAGGGATATGAAGAAGACTATTTCTTCGCAAGATCTCTCTGATCCAATTGGTCTTCCTACGAAGGATGCTGGCTAGAATGGTCCTCTTCTTTCCTATCCGTTTTAAAACATCTTTGTTTGTTACTCTTCTTTCTTTTTATCTTCTCCTTCTTCCTCCAACACCACATTTCAAAGCTCTCCAAATATTTCTTCTCTAACTTCCGTAATGTCCAAGTCTCTGAACCATACAGTCCAATGCGCCCGATATAGTACTTGACCAACTTCTTGCTTAGTCCAATATTAAGGCTACTAGTTAAGAGTGATCTTTTCTTGTTGAATGCTTCTTTGGCTATGTCAATTCTTGACCTCATCTCTTTGGTGCAGTAAGCGTCTCTCGTCAAAATATGTCCCAGATACCTGAAATTCTCGACTTCAGGTTCTCTTTGGTCTACTCTGACCCTAAGGGCGCGTTTCCACGGAATATTCTCATGACTTTCAATTTTTCTATGTTGACTTCCATTCCATGTAGTTTTCCAGTATCAACTATTTTGTCAATCATCTCCTGTAGTCCTTCTTCGGTTCTGGCTATAATAACTGTATCATCTGCATGCCTGATCTTGTTAATGATCTCTCCTCGAATCTTGAAATCTCCAATTCCCATTAATACTTCCTTCATTTAACATTCACTGTAAATGTTGAATAATTGTGGCGAAATACTACATCTCATAGGCTATAATAATACATCCTATAAAACAACAACAGTTATTTACGCACATATTCTTACTACCTACAGTAAGTAAACTATAGCACTATATTATTCAAAATATTGTAAATATATTAAGTACTATAGTATATGGGATCAAATTAATATGTTTTCACATGTATTCCCAGGAATTGAAACACCTTTCAATAATGCAAGGAGAGGCAACTGCTCCCGCTTGCCTCCTTCTGCAGGCAGCCATATTTGGAATCCATTAAGCGTCCTAAGAATACATTTCGTGTCCATAATTAACTGTCTACTAAAACCGGAAGTGATACAACTCTACTGTATTACTTTCGGTATAATGATAAAAGAATTATATTTTGAACAGACTTAGCATTTTATGAATAGGTGCTATCTTAATCCTTACTTCTTAACTCTCTATTCAAATCGAAAGTGGAAGAAATTAACCACTTCCGGTTTTAACGTTGATCGCTATACTGTAATAGATCACAAGAAGTAGTTTTCTGTATCAATTAAGCATCCCAAGAATATTGTAAGGGTCCTTACACCACACCCACACATTTATAAGCCACATGTTTTCATTATAAACACGTGTTTTTTTAACAACTTATCAACAAACAAGGGTAGACAACGGAAGGAACATTATCAGAAAGAGACGAATTGGACACGAAGAACCACGAACTAAAACAACTACCCCTCCATATGTTTTCCCTCCAGAAGGGTGGCTATAAAAGAGGACGACGGGGCCAAGAAAGTGTCTGTACCAGTGCTAATCTCTTACCTACCAGCACTTTCTCCCGGCTGCCATGAGCTACGGAGTATAATCTTCTAAGGCCTCCTTCCGAGGCTGCTATGAGCTACGGAGACTTCCTTTAATACTTACTCCCGGGGCTGCTATCAACTGTGGAGTATAATCTTCTAAGGCCTTCTTCCGAGGCTGCTATGAGCTACGGAGACTTCCTTTAACACTTACTCCCAGGGCTGCTATAAGCTGCTGAGTATAATCTTCTAAGGCCTTCTTCCGAGGCTGCTATGGGCTACGGAGACTTCCTTCAATACTTACTCCTGGAGCTGCTATGAACTATGGAGTATAATCTTCTAAGGCCTTCTTCCGAGGCTGCTATGAGCTACGGAGACTTCATTTAATACTTACTCCCGGGGCTGCTATAAGCTGCGGAGTATAATCTTCTAAGGTCTTCTTCCGAGGCTGCTATGGGCTACGGAGACTTCCTTTAATACTTATTCCCAGGGGTGCTATGAGCTATACGGAATATAACCGATTCTGTCTGAGGCTGTTGTGGGCTAAAACAAATATCCCTTATTCCCTAGGACACATCGTGTGCCGAGAGTCTTCGGACTTATTCTACACTGGAAACATTTAAAGACTTAGAGAAAGAACATAAAAACTTCATAAAAGTTTTATAAGACAGTTTTTAATAATTAAAGAGTGAAGCGTTAAACTCTTCGTGTACATTATGTAGACTCTAGCTACAGAACATTGCAATATATATTCTATATCCACACTAGAGCTCATTCGTGGATAACCGGTTAGCGTACGAGCCTTTGGCATGGTAGACCCGGTCCGATTCCCAGCGGAAGCTCATGTGGTTCGGATTCCATGTTAATCAGTAGGTCCTGTCTCATATAGCCTCGCTCCGGAGAGGGACGTTGAACTCAAAATTAACACAACTCCATCCCTCTCTACTAAAACGGGAAGTGCTGAAGTTTACTACCACTTTTGGCATCAATATTAAATGAGAAAATAAAACATCACTTAAACCAAACTCTTTCACGTGGTGTACACGAGATATTGCTACTTTTTCATGAAATGAAGGCCAGAAGGGGAAACTTTTATTCATAACGATCAAACCAAGTACCTTTCCTTTGACCTTTCGCTTATGAACAAATGCTTTTTGCTTCGTGTTTCGGAGCAGCTGCTTCTAGTTGAATCACTTTACGCATTAATTATGACTTTTCTTCCTTGTTTTCAGAAGACTCGTTGCAGAGGACACTGCACCTGAAGCAACTAGTGTGTTTTGTAACGAGAACATTTTGTTCCTATGTTTGCTTTGTATCTCATATGCACAATACTCAAATTGGGATAACTAAGGTAACGATAGCGTTCTGAGTTGTACACTGTGGAAAAGGGCGAAGTATAAAACATATTTCAATGATTACCATAATTATCATCAAAGGTATTCTTATTGGGAGGTTACTTGTTGCAACTGAAAAGCTTCCATGCTCCACGGGTGTCTGCTAACCTCTTGGACTTCACATACGATTTCTCTGTTTTGGTATCGTCCATTATTTATATTCTCCTTTTTTCTCTCCCTCTCTTTCCTGCCACCATACCCTCTAGCATTTCAGTTTTTTCTTAGCCAATGTCCCAACCAGTTTCTCTTCCTCTTCATAATAGTATCTAAAATTGTGCCTTTCTCCCTCACCATTTCTAACACACTCTCATTCGTTTCAAATTTACGTTCCACGTTTATGCTCCTTAAGCTAAGAGAAACGGATGATTAAGGCAAGTGAATGATGATGGAAGAACTAGTGGAATGGGAATGTGGGAGTACACTGAGAATGATGATGGAAGAAGTAGTGAATGGGAGTGTGGGAGTACACTGAGAATGATGATGGAAGAAGTAGTGGAATGGGAATGTGGGAGTACACTGAGAATGATGATGGAAGGAGTAGTGGAATGGGAATGTGGGAGTACACTGAGAATGATGATGGAAGAAGTAGTGGAATGGGAATGTGGGAGTACACTGAGAATGATGATGGAAGAAGTAGTGGAATGGGAATGTGGGAGTACCCTGAGAATGATGATGAAAGAAGTAGTGGAATGGGAATGTGGGAGTACACTGAGAATGATGATGGAAAAAGTAGTGGAATTTGTCAGTGAGTCGTGGAACAAGTGGGTCAGTAGGTCGTGGGTCAACAGGACATGATCCACTCTGACTTATTCTGACCCACTGACCCACCATGAGTCACTCTGATCCACCGACTCACTCTACCCAGTGCACTGTAAACAGCATCTTCTGAACACTGGTGAATTTATCTGTTTTACTTTCAAGGCCTCCATATTTCTTCCTTTTTTATTTGTTTCTATTTACTTACCTAAGACGAATATATCTAAGCGATAAAAAGAAGTTCAACTACTATTAGAATTTAATTTTTGTAATTGTAGTAATAGCAATAGGACTCGCTCTCGGGACACAACCTGTGCCTTTTTAGATGAGGTGACTACTGGAAAAATATTTTTCAACAAGGAAATAATTATATATGATAGTTAAGTTGAAATTCATCGTAATATAGCCCATGACACACATTTTGCCATTTTGTATTATAAAGATCAGATCCACTGGTATTGTAACAGAGCGATGCTTGAGCGATTGACCGTAGAAATTCAAACTTCAATTAGTGGTAATTTCACAGCCTTGTTTTATTACAAGTGTAAACTCTTTAGTCAGTGGGGAGCAGGGCGTGGATCATGAGTCAGAGTTAATGACGATGGGGTTTGGTAGGTCGTGGATCAGAGTGGGTCATGGTGGGTCATGGGTCGGAGCGGGTCATGGATCTAGTTTTCATTGATCTCGCCATCTCTGCCCACGGACACGATGTTTAAACAAAAGCTTACTTAGCCGGAGATAGAACCGGGGACCCCACGCTTCCACTTTTATGTAAAACATATTTTATTACAACTTGTGCTCTCAAAGGGTGGGGTCAGCTCGGGTCGGGTTACGGATCGGGTCGGGCCGGGTCAACTCGGGTCGGGTTGTCCGGTCAGGTCAATCGGGTCGGATCACGGGTCGGGTCACTCGGGTTGGGTCGGGTCATCGCTTAGGGTCAGTCAATTCGGGTCACGGGTTGGATCGGGTCGGTCTTCAACCCGACCCGTTGAGAGCACTAATTACAACATTACCTAACAAACGCGTTACATAGATCGGGTGCTTTAAACAAGACAGCTGCGTTCCACATTGTGAAACTTCGGTCGACTTCCACATTTTTGGGGTGCTCGAAACCGGAAGTAGCAATGGTGTCGCTTCTGGTTGTAACAGAGGAATAAGTTCGGGGATTAAATATGTCCTTTAGGAATGCGCACGAGACAAGATTTGTGGCTGTCTCGTCTCGAAAATGTGCTGTAAAAGTGGTCTCGACTCGAAAAACTTATATTTCTCCATTGAAAGAGCCGTGTCTCGACTCGAATTTTGTCAGGAAAGTCCTGTCTCGACTCGTCTCGTGCGCATCCCTAATGTTCTTAAAACGTTCAATCCACATGAACAGACGTTTTCCAACCTAAATTAATTAGAACATTTTTCCCCTTTCATTTGCTACAAGGAAATACCTATGGCATGGAGTTCATTAACACCCTGTATATAAACATTATTTGTACGAATAGTTTAAATTTATAATGTTGAGATAGAGATATAAAAATACTCGTATGATAGGCTCTATATATTTAAAGAGAGAGAAAGATTCGTTTTTCATGTAGCATTTATTCGATAATTTCATCTCTGTACTTCACGGCGCGAGAGAAAACTATCGTAAATTTTTCTTGGCACTGTGTAATCTACTTTATCCGTATTAATCATCCTTACGTACCACTTGAGCTGACTCGATGGTCGCGAAATGTATACCTCATATATATATATATATATATATATATATATATATATATATATATATATATATATATATATATATATATATATTGTATATGTAGAGAGAGAGGGAAGGTTTTAACATCGTACACCCGCTCTTACTGTATACCTTGGTCGGTAACCTAGGCAACACAACCGTTACCTCATCCCTTACCTCACTTCATTCCCGTAGTCTCAGAGACCAGCAGAAGGTCCTATTAAATACAGTGTGTTAGGAGATTCGTTCCCTGGCATTCGTACTATAGAGGTTTATGAGAGGAAATACTGGCGTTTCGAGAAGCTAAAGGAAGAAGGATTGATCCGAATGTTTTCCTTGTAGGTTAAAGATTACGTCATCAGTTACCATTAGTGGCGTATTTAACGGGGGGCTTCTGGACTGCCTCCCCGAAATTTTATTTACTACTCTAAAGTAAATTAAATATCTTCCACAATTTTCACATTTCCAGGAATAAAGTTAGCAAAGCTTTCCCCCTCCCCAGAAACAAAATCGTAAATACGCCACTGGTCACCATTAATGATATCTTATCTTGTCTTCACATTATTACTGTTACTATTATAACTAGCCTAGGCTTTACTACTTTTTTTGGAGTCTATATGTCACTCAGTGGGGGCATGACAAATGACGGAACAATATTCTGCCCCCGTCCCTAATGAGATTAATCTGTTATGCGTTTAATAAATTTGTTCAATGCTTACAGCAAGTGAAGAGTGTTTATAACGTGCAAAACTTTTCTTGAGAGAACTAGTTGAACCTCCGCTCTCTACACAGCGCATCATTCACACATGAGCATGAATCTCCTTATTATTTCTCACATCTGTACATATCCCTTTACAGACCAAATGAAAGACGTCTGTATAAAAATCGACAATAGGTATCATAAAGGGGAGATTGTTTTGATTTTTTTTTTTTTTTAATATCTTGCACCGTTTGCAAGATTTTAGCCTACTTCCGGTTGGAGTTTCTAATTCATGTATGATCAATGTTTTCTTTCTCCTTTCATGCAGTATGTAGTAAGCAAATACACACAATTAATTACACACACACAATTAATTATAATGTCAATGATATATGGTGTCCATTGGACGAAACATTCCAAACGATAAAGATTCATCTTAGACTGGAGAAATGGTTATCCTTCGGTTTTCATTATCATTTGGCCACGAAACAAACGTCGGAGAGATATACTAACCCCATATACAAATGTGTTATGTTAGAATGTATAACTCGTAGGATATGATACTTTTAAAATACCAACGCTTCCAGTGTACCCCTAAACACGTAATAGAGAAATAACGGCCATTTTTAAAATATTCAATTAAAACTGAACAATCTACACAAAATTTGCAATAGATCAGTGAAAACGTCGGTGTTCCCAGAATAACATTTTCCTAAAACCTAAGTTAAGACAGTGAGTAGAGGAACGAACTCAGCTGCATTTGATTACGTATCATGTTGTTTTGGTATCCTGTAAACTACGTTTTAAATAATAGTTGTATTTAATTTGTAACAAATAAAATAGTATTAAATTACAGTTATTAAAATTAAATAATAAAGTTATTTAAAAAGTAGTTCACAGGATACCAAAACAACATGATAAGTAATGAAATGCAGTTGAGTTCGTTCCTCTAGTCGCTACCTTACCTTAGATTTTTGGGGAAATATTATTCTGGCAATATGTAATTTCTATGGATGGCAACACTGAAAATTCTTTAGGTTCATATTTTCTGCTGCAGAATAATATTATCTATGGTTGTGATAAGTTGCATTTCATTATCTCCTTTCACTTATAAGAAACAAGCAAAAGAAAAATGGTAAATTTTTTAGTAAGTCAAGCTCTTAACTGTATTACCACTCTTGAAATAGAAGCAGTTATACTAATAACAGAATACTAACAAATAAGTGTTCTTCAATCTTTTATAAATCTTTTCATAAAAACTACTATTATAATTCCCATTTATCCTTCACCTATTCAGTGCTTACTCCATATGCATTGTAAGTATTTGATGTTATTATTGTTTCTTAATTAACTGAAAACAACCTCTAAAATTACGCAATATTCTAGATATACATCATTTAACGTTTGGAATGATCTTCATAGACATCTGGTAACAGCTTTTTTTTTTTTTTTCTAAAACTCCTTTCGCTGTAGTTCAATAGCAAACGACAAAGTTTTGCTAAGTTGACAGCGCGAGGAAGAGATGAGGAGACTTTTGAGCAAGCAAGCGACCTATCGCTAGCTTCGGACTCAATCTAGCTTCAGAACACTCTCTTTCAACTAATCCAGGATTAACCGGAATTTCTATCTTTCGTACCCTTCCCCCATCCACCTTACTAGCCAGACGTTACTCCTCCCCTTCTCTCGTCCTTAGCTAAATTCCTTCTTACCAGTCAGCAGTGATGCTAATACGTCTCAGGAAAATTTCCCTTTACATAGTGTAAAATTTCCCGTTTTCATCTGAACTTCCCCATTATTAATAGACAATTTTTGTCTTAGTTCAAATAAAATTACATGATTGTTTTATATATATTGCACAACCACGTACAGTAAGCTAAAGGAGACTATGAATAACCCAAGGGAATGATTATCAAATAATTGGTGGAATGAGAATGCGGAAGCAAATGGGAGAACCCTAAAAAATCCATGAACTCATGGCATGAGAAAAATGAAATATTTCAGTTTAACGTCCTCCGATTATGCCTTTTAGACTAAGGAAGATGATGATTAAGGCTAGTGAATGATGATGGAAGAATTGGTGGAATGAGAAAGTGGGAAGAAGCTGGAGTACGCCGAGAAAGCCCATAGATATATTGTTGTCCATCACGAAATATATATTAGCCGGGGATCAAGCCATGGTCCCCATACACCAGAGATAAGCGCTATGCCACTGAGCCACCGTACCTTCATGGCATGAAATTAAACCAAAGTAGTGAAAATGAAATGAAATCTTTTTAAGTTTTACATCCCACGGTTATGCCGGGTAGGCTAAAGGAGACGGTGATGATGAGAGATGAATTAAATGGTGGAATGAATAAAGTGGGAGGAAACGGGAGTATCCCCGGGAAAACGAATGAGCACGGTGTTTGTCCACCACAAAGTCCACACGGCGTGAGCTGGGATCGAACCACGGACCCCATGCACCAGAGGTGAACGCTCAACCACTGAGCCACTGCGCCCCCACAAAACCAATGTAGTTTTCTAGTACTTTCCTTTTTCTGGTCAAAAGATCCAATACAGTGTTTCAACAAATATTTTCTTGTAGGCCTTATATCAGAACTACATATAGTGTAGAAAAACCCAAAGTCAGTCTGGTGTCTTATTCCATAAAAAATACGAAAACTCAATTTAGGGGCCGTTCAAAAATTTCGTGCCCCCTGATCCAATTTTGCATCAAAAGATCCATTATATTTCAACAAAAAAATTCCTGTAGGCCTTATGTGGAGAACTACATATAGTGTAACCAAACCCAAACTATCACTTAACTCAATATGATGTGCTTATTAAGAAGAAAATACGTAAACTCGATTTAGGGGCCGTTCAAAAGTTTTGTGGCCCCTGATCCAAATCTAATTATTTGCGAAAATCGCAATCTTTTGATTTCTTTTTATGCTTTTCCTAAAATTCTTGTTTTAAAAATACTGACCAGCCCCGCAAACAGAGGGGGCTAGGGAGACCTGGCCCCCTAAACTTTTCATGGCCCCTCCAGACCTTATACAAAATTCTATTATTAATTCAAAAAAACACAATTTAGCTATTTATAAGAGAATATTTGATGACTTCGCCCCCTAACATATTGATGCCCCCCCAATCCTCTGTGGCTGGTTGCGGACCTGATCCTGACTCTTATTTTCTCTATTTCCCATTGTTGAGGACTGCCAGACCCGACAAAGACTCGAACACAAAAACACCGAGAACAGTTGAAAAATCCACGCATGTTACTGCAGAGAGAATCGAACCCTTAATGACATAGAACCACCGTGACTCCCAGCTTACTTCAATAAGTTGTTAGCTTTGAAATATGTAAATCTACTTCTCTTACATGTATGATCTCCAGTTTGATACTCGGTGTGAGCCTTAATTACTCAACAAAGATAGAATGGGTAGAGAGAGAGAAAAATATGAGGTATTTCCAATCTAGCTTATGAAATTTACCAATAATTTAATTAAGAACATCCAAAGAGATAGATTACTTCTACAGATTTTTTTTAATTTATTAAGAAATATGTGTACAGTCTTGTTCAGAAAATTCTAGTAACCCCATCACTTTCGAGAAAGCACTTCACTTCTATCCGTAAACAGAAATAACTCAAATATGAATTCCGCATAATTTTCACATAAATATTTACAGCTAAATCAAACAATTCTAGGTGTTTCATTCGTCTTTAAATGAAATTAAATCTTTCAGTACCCTCGATTATGTTCCACGATTATGTTCCACGATTATGTTCCATGATTATGTTCCGCAATTATGTTTCATGATTATGTTCCATGATTATGTTCCGTGATTATGTTCCATGATTATGTTCCACGATTATGTTCCACGATTATGTTCCATGATTATGTTCCACAATTATGTTCCACGATTATGTTCCACGATTATGTTCTTTAGGCTAAAGGAGACGATGATTAAGGCAAGTGAATGATGATGAAAAATTGGTGGAATGATAGTGTCAGAGGAAACAGGAGTACGCGCCGAGAAAACCGGAGATTTAACCGCGAATCAAATCAGGGATCTAACCAGAAATAAACGCTCTACCACTGAACCACCGTGAAATGAAAATAAAAGAAAATCTTTCAGTTTAACGTCCCTCGGTAATGTCCGTTAGGCTGAGAGAGACAGATGATTTAGGCAAGTGAATGATGATGTAATAAAAATTGGTGGAATGATAATGTGAGAGAAAATTGGAGTACCCAAGAAAATCCCACGGACATGATGTCCAACACAAACTTACTTGGTCGGGGGTCGAACCTGGAACCCAACGCACAGAGTTAAGCGCTCTACTATTGAGACACGGGCCTTCCGTATACCCCACTCGTGTTTTATTTATAAGTAATATGTGCGTCGCAGTTAGAAATGTGTACAACAGTGTCAGCAGTATGGGCGCTACTGTTAGAATTTAAACAGAACTATATATATTTCGTTAATTAACGCTGTATATTTTTCACACACAGTACATAAGTGAATAAATAATCCATTTGGGCAGAATACAAGCTATCAATTGCATCAGACTGAATACAAACGTTATACCTCTCAACACCTTAAAAAAAATTATCGACTTTTTCGAAAAAAAAACCTACTCATGGGAGACACGCTGAATCAGTGGTTGAGCGGTCACCTCTGGCGTGTCGGGTTCCTAGTTCAATGTCTGGCCAAATAAGTTTGTGGTGGACAACATCGTGTTCTATCGTGGGGTTTCTTGGGATACTGCTCATTTTCCTCCCTCATTCTCATTCCATCAATTTTTCCATCATCATTTATTTGCCTTAATCATCCATCTTCCTTAGCCTAATGGGCATAATCGGGGGGGCGTAAAATTGAAAGATTTCATTTTATTATTTCATTTCAAAAACTACTCATTAGAATCTATCCTCAAGCATTTAATTTGGTCCAGATTGATATGATCTAGTAGGTTGAAAAATATCTCTATCTTTGTACACTGGCACAAATTTCGGGGGGTGAGGGGGACATGTCCGCTCCAATCTTGGAAGTGGGGGGACTGTCCCCGCAATAATTCGATTTGAAATGTGTTTTTTTGGGGGGGGAGAAATGTGATGATTTGTTTCCGATTGCCACAAAGGAAAGAGAGATGAAATTTATGTCCCTCCCCCCAGAATAACCCTTAAACCTGCCCAACTACCAATAGTGAAGACAACCCCGTCCGTCTGATCGTCCACAGAATTGTTTTTTCAAATTCATAAATATTTTGAACATCACTTAAAAAAAAAAAATCTTACACGTCCCCCTCAATGTTGAAGACAGATTTGCGCCGCTGTCTTTGTACTATATTTATATTTAAACAATAAATTAAAATCTAATAGTTAATCATAATTTTTGAAAGATATCTCATTAATCATACCCTGTATACAGTCACCCTGGAAGTGCCATAATGAAAAAGTTGCCGAACATATATTTCAGTGTTAGTAGTAGATTGAGTTATTATCGTATAGCACCGATTTTTAGGTTTCGAACAAAAACTGTTCAACGAACTTAAAAAGTTTGTTATTGAATTATCTATTTCTGTGTCTGTGTGTGTGTCTGTCTGTCTGTCTGTTATTTGCGATTTTTTTTTTCAATTTTGAACCCTGCATTCGATAGAGCATCAAAAATTATCTGAGAAAGTGATTAAAAGTTTTCGCGTCACTCTTACCGATTACGAGATATTGTCCAAAAAATGTCCGATTTCCAGGGATTTAAGGAGACATATCTCGGGAACCGTAAGTCATAGAGAGATCATATTGATGTTGATCAATACCTAAGAACATGGTAAATACTTTGATACCAAATAGTAACCGGTGGCCATTGGTTTGGCCAGTGGCGACCAATTAATATCGGTACCAGAATATTTACAATCCTCTTAGGTATTGATTAGCACCAATATCATCTCTCTATGACTTACCGTTCCCGTGATCTTGGCCAAAAAATAGTTCCAGTTTCGGGAGATTTAAGGAGCCATATTTGGGAACCGTAATTCAGAAAGATATCATGTTGGTGTTGATCAATACCTAAGAGGATGGTGAACATTTTGGTACCAAATAGTAACCGGTAGCCACTGATCAACTAGCTAGTGGCCAAGTGGCCACCGTTCCCCACATATTGGCCCCAAAAAAGTTCGAATTTCGGGAGATTTAAGGAGCCATATGTCGGGAACTGTAAGTCATAGACAGAATATATTTTGCGATTTTTTGCAAGAAACAGAACAAAGTGCGGATAAAAAGTTTTACGTTTACATCTAGGAACAATCACAGTTATCCTTCCCGCTCCATCTTTCCATTCTTTTCAACCTCATTCTGGCAATGCTCTTGGAGCATTCTCAACTGTTTTTTTTCTTTCTTGATTTTCTCAAAAACTACGCATGAAGATTTAGAATCACCCATTTCATTCCGTTCAGCTCAATATGATCTGTTCATTGGTGCATGTCTCATTATATTTTCATATTGTTAAACATCAATAGTAATGCAAAACTTAATTAAGTATAAATCTTCTTTCTCTTTCTCAAACTTAAGAGTCTTCATCCCGGCGAAATTAAAATACCGCTAATTTTACAGTAATTATGTGATATCTTCAAATAGATAAAAGATAATTGAAATATGGAACAAGAGCGCCCTAGACAATATTATTTTGCGTAAGGTACCGTTATCACAAGTCACCTAGCGGCTTTCCGATTTCAGCTGTTTAGAAACGCGAAAATAAATGCCGATTTTCAAAATGGCTCGAAATTGAAAGCAGATAATTGAGTCGTGATAACGGTATCTGATGTAAAATTATATTGTCTAGGGCGCTCTTGTTCCACTTTTCGATAATCTTTTATCTATTTGAAGATAACATATAATTGCTTTAAAATTAGTGGTATTTTAATTTTGCCGGGATGAAGACTCTTAAGTATAAATGTTCAGTATTTATATTCGCGCCGCTGCATCAACCGTCTTCCAATCACTTAGCAACACACTCTAAAGCAGGAGACAGTGCGCTTGAGATTGGCTGCTGATGATTTTCATGTCCTTCAAACCATTAAGCTGTTGCCACGTCACACCGAATAAAACAAAGACCGTAGAGCTGGGGAAGTTTAAGGGTATGAGCTAAATTGCAACTCAGCATTAACTCTTCGTGATTTCAGGTCAGTGAGGGTGTAAACAAATGGGTTGATAAAAGCCGGTAACAACAGCGACAGAAGTATAATATTAATGTTGAATGTCTGTTCTTTGTTGCATTATTTGTACTTTTAGCAGGAGGTATAATGGATCAGTGATATAGGTTCATCTCTGCTGCTTGGGATCCCTGGTTCAATACCCGGACAAAGTAAGTTTGTGGTGGACAACATCGCGTCCGTGGGTATTCTCGGGGTACTCCTACATTCTCATTCCGCCAATTCTTACATCATTATTTACTTGTCTTAATCACCCGTCTTTCTTAGCCTAAAAGGCATAACACGAGACGTTAAACTGAAAGATTTTATTTCATTTCATTTCACTTGTACTTTTAGTATAATCAGTATGCGAATTAAGGAATTTTTACATTCAAATGACAAGGAGAAAATTACTTAAGTAAATTTAGCACCAATTCCCCGTTAGCGATACTATTGTTGCTTTACAAAGGAAGATACTCCTTTCATCTCAGCAGTAATTCGAATACTACATACAGTATTCAATGTTAGCCTATATTTACCTTTATAGTTAATATATTTGCTATACCTATACTGCGCATAGTTGATACATGAGCTATAAGTAATCCAAGATACTACTGCTCATTCTACTGCAGAGATGGAATGGGTCAATGTGAGTCAGTCGGACGTGGGTCAACAGAACGTGGCCCACTGCGACTTACCATCCACCAATGCCCACTCTGACCCTCCTACCCACTCTGCTAAGTGCATTGTAGATAGCATCTTCTGAACACTGGTCAATTTGTATACGTTTTACTTTCGAGGCCTCCGTTTTTCTTCCTTTTTCAGTTGTTTCTGTTTACTTATCTGAGACGAACATATCTAAGTGAAAAAAAGAACTTTAGGCACTTTTGGATATTGTTATTTGTAGTTGTAATAATAACTAATAGGACTTACCACTTGGCTTTACCATTTTATATCTTAAAGGTCAGACCCACAAGTGTTGTAACACAGCGGTGTTTCAGCAATTGACCGTAGCAATTGAAACTCCGATTAGTGATAATTTCACAGCCTTGTTTTATTACAAGTGTAAACTCTTTAGTCAATGGAGAGGAGGGGCGTGGATCATTTGTCAGAGTTGATTACGACAGGTTTTGCTGGGTAATGGGTCGGAGTAGGCCATAGTGGATCAGGGTGGGTTAGTGTGGGTCAGTGGGTCATGGCTCATGTTTTCATTGACCCACGTCTTTCTGTTCCACTGGTAAAAATGTATCCACGCTTGAATACATTGTTTATTCATTACGCTTTTGAAATTAGTTTAAGGGCAATGAATCCAATGGAATTATTTTCAATCATATTCGACCATGAGGTTACAAAGAAAATCATCTCATAGCTGGAATTTTTATATTTATTTATATCTCAACTTTAAGTTAATTCTAGTGGCCGCGGTGGCTCAGTGGTAGAGCGTTCACCTCTGGTGCTTGAGGTCTCGCGTTCGATCCCAGCCCCCGCCAAGTGAACTTTGTGGTGGACAAACATCATGTGCGTGGGTTTTGTCGGGGATCTCCCGTTTCCTCCCACTTTCTTCATTCCACCATTTCATTCATCATCACCGTCTCCTTTAGCCTAGTCGGTATAACCGCGGGACATAAAACTCAAATATTTCATTTCATTTTTTAAGTTAATTCTTCTTAATAGAGCGTCATCAAACTACAGGGTGTCCAATATGCAATGCAATCCGGAGTTTAGGATAGTAGAACTTTTGAACCTAAAACAATACACAAATAATGGTCATACCAAAATGAAGTCTTGTTCATGTATATATTTTTAAACTAGGAAGCAACGATTGAAGTACACTAGGAACCACACAGTGTTGCCAGAGGTGTAAATATATTTTTTTAAAGTAAATTCACCCATACGTATGGTTGCTCTGTCGTTAATTTTCAGTTTGTTTAGTTGGATTAGCTTGGAAACTATGGAGCAGAAAAAAGAAGGTTTTATTTCCACCGATAACCAATCGGATGAGGGCTCTGTAAGGGAAAACTAGGAAAATAGTAGTTTTTTATAAATTAACACTCTGAATTGGCAACCTTGCTGATGTTCCAGTGTATCAAAAGGTGTGTTAAGGATCTGTCTACATTATGCAATTCCTGAAAACAACGAAAAAGCAACTGAATTTTTTCATGATAAAACTTTTACTTACATACACGCGGCAACACTGCTGTTATCACAAAGTGAGTTATCAGCTCTACAGCAAATGCTGGAAGTGCCTCCTGTTTTGATTCAAACATAGGTTCACACGTTTCACCATGTTAGCAGTAACTTTACGAAAGGTAGAAATGTTAATGTTCTCAATATCACTGCGAATGTTCGTTTCCAGGTCTTATATAGTTCGGGGGTTGCTGTTGTATACCTCTTGCTCCCATAGAAATGAATAGCAGTGTTGCCGGGTGCATCTAAGTAAAAGTTTTTTTCATGATAATTTCAAAATTTCTTTTTCGTTGTTTTCAGGAATTGCATAATGTAGACAGATCCTTAACACACCTTTCGATGCACTGAGACATCAGCATCGTTGCCGATTCAGAGTGTTAACTTATGAAACTACGATTTCCCTAGTTTTCCCTTACAGAAGCCTCATCCGATTGGCTATCGCCAGAAATGAAAACTTCTGTTTTCCGCTCCATAATTTCCAAGATACTCCAACTAAACAAACTGAAAATTAACGACAGAGCACCCATACGTATGAGTGAATTTACGTGTTTTGTATATATATATTGATTTACACCTTCGATTACATCTGACAACATTGTGTAGTTCCTAGTGTACTTCAATCGTTGCTTCCTAGTTTAGAAATATATGCATGAATAAGGCTTCATTTTGGTATAACCATTATTTGTGTATGACTTCAGGTTCCAAAGTTCTACTATTCCAAACATCGGGTTGCATTGTATATTGGACACCTGTAGTACAAACGCACACTCAAATGTATCCAAGCCGGACACTTTTACCATAGACATGAAATGGTAGTGCAAATACAATATCTCAATTTTTGAAGGTAATATCTCTCATGATCTCATGGAGGGATTTGTGAAGAAAATAGCCACATTAGATTCAGCATTCTCAAATTAGTATAGAAAACGCATTAGAAATTTATCCAAGCGTTGGCACTTTCTTTGACATGAGCGATAATTCTTTCTGTAACTTTTCTGTAATGGGCATAATTCTCATTTATGGGCAAATAGTCATGTCTCATCGGTGTCCATTAAATCAGCGCTTTTACATTAAATATTTCCCTTTCTTCCCTTCGAAAGGGAATTTTCAATCAAAATATTATCCCTCAACTTTGTGAAACTTGCTTCAAACTCGAATCACTGCCCTTCAGAGTTATTTTTTATTCCCTTCTCTTTCTTTCTCTCTCTCTCTCTCTCTCTCTCTCTTTCTCTATGCCCCTCTCTCACTCACACTTCCACGGACGTATTCCTCGAACCAAGTTTATATATATATGATAGCATGCGACTTCTGAAACCAGCCAACGTTCGTGTCTCTTCAACTTGATTACGCCATGCAGCATTCATGAACTATGGCGCTCATCAGATGTAAATTGGTGGTGTAGACCCAACTTGGGCATCTTTCAGAGGCTGCATCCCTCCCCCTTCCTCTAGTTATGTGCTTGCATACTTCTACAGCACACACGAGACATGGGGGAAAAAGGAAGACAGCGAAATCAACAAATCCGGCCTATACCACACACACACACACATATATATGCGTTATATGTATGTATATATGAAATATTTCGGACCTTTTCTTACGACCTCCGTGCTTTGGGTTTATTATTTGGTACTCCCGCGCCTTTTATTTTCTCACATCGCGTCTAAGATTTGATTATCCTCTGAGGGAGAAAACTTGTAAACAACATATGCCATATTTACTCTCATATGGGAAAGATCTAACACTACCCATTACCTTCTTAATGTTCCAAGTTTTGCTACAGTTTCCAAGTGTTATGTAATAAAGTGTATCTCCGTTGTTTTCATATATAGGATATTCCCGAAAAGGGAGTTCTCTTTTGAAAGAAAATTCTTCTTTTTTATGTATATAAATCCAATAGAACAATTCGGCCTATGTGATTGTTAGCGTTCTTGATTTGATATTGGAAAACTCTGAGTTTGATTTCGGAGGTTGAACAGTCTTACAGTTTACTTCAGAATTTCTCTTAGTTTTACTAGGAGAATGCTGGGATAATGCCCGTTCCGAATTCCTTTCATGTCTTCTCCTGTTATTAGGATCACGCTGGTGAACTATATGAGATGTAGGCTACTTCCGTATGTCCGTTACTTCACACAATACTCTTGAAAGAAAGTGAATTATGTGTTTGTTTGTTTGTTTGTTTGTTTTTGCAATAAGAAACTGGAGCTATTATTTGGCTGAGTTCGTTAACAGAGTCAATTCGTTAACGTTTTCAAGAGTAACGGTGACGCCTATTCATATGCCACTCATTCATAAATATACACTCCGCATAACACTAGTATGCAAACTTCAAAACACTCAAGAGTTGTGGGTTGCATAAAAATCTAGGCAAAAATATTATTTTATATTCTTAATCCTTAATATAGAAACGCAAGCCTCTTCATTCATAATACTACCGTTTCGCGTTATCCTCTTCTAAGTCGTTAGCACTGGTTATTATTATAATTGGAAGAGAGTTAATCGGAAAGATGTAAAAGCTTTTACAGGCCGCCATTATGAGTGAGGTTTTTCCTGGATTCTCCTGGTTCACACTAGGCATATGCCGGGATGATACTCTTCCCCATTCCTTTCTTCCTACCCTTTCCCCGGATAGTGTAATCGCCGAGGGACGTCATCCCTCATACGTGACGGGCCAACATGGCCATAAATGCTGGAATCCCATAAATCTAATTCCTAATCCTAATCCTAACATGGCCATAGATGCCGAAATCCCAGAAATCTAATTTATAATCCTAATCCTAACATGACCATAGATGCCGACAGCCCAGAAATCTAATTCCTAATCCTAATCCTAACATGATCATAGATGACAAAAGCAAAGAAATCTAATTCCTAATCCTAATAATAACATGACCATACCTGCCGAAAGCCCAGAAATCTAATTCCTAATCCTAATCCTAACATGACTATAGATGCCAAAAGCCCAGAAATCTAATTCCTAATCCTAATCCTAACATGACCATATATGCCCAAAGCCCAGAAATCTAATTCCTAATCCTAATCCTAACATGACCATAGATGCCGAAATCCCAGAAATCTAATTCCTAATCCCAATCCTAACATGACCATAGATGCCGAAATCCCAGAAATCTAATTCCTAATCCTAATAATATGACCATACATGCCGAAAGCCCAGAAATATAATTCCTAATCCTAATATTAACATGACCATAGATGCCGAAAGCCCATAAATCTAATTCCTAATCCTAACATGACAATAGATGCCGAAAGCCCAGAAATCTAATTCCTAATCCTAATAATATGACCATACATGCCAAAAGCCCAGAAATCTAATCCCTAATCCTAATCCTAACATGACCATAGAAGCCGAAATCCCAAAAATCTAATTCCTGATCCTAATCCTAACATGACTATAGGTGCCAAAACCCAGAAATCTAATTCCTAATCCTAATCCTAACATGGCCATAGATGCCGAAATCCCAGAAATTTAATTCCTAATCCTAATCCTAACATGACTATAGATGCCGAAACCCCAGAAATCTAATTCCTAATCCTAATCCTAACATGACCATAAATGCCAAAAGCCCAGAAATCTAATTCCTAATGATAATCCTAACATGGCCATAGATACAAAAATCCCAGAAATCTAATTTCTAATCCTAATCCTAACATCGCCATACATTCCGAAATCCCAGAAATCTAATTCCTAATCCTAATGTAATTCTAATGATTCCAGTTTGTCTTGAAACCGGTAAGAAAAAAGATGCATTTCGTTTCCCATTATTCCTCGTTTATTGAACTCTAGCGTCTCTTTACTGCACCGAGACTATAAGAAACATGAATATAGTTCCAGATGGAATCCTAATGAATAGATTTCAATGCACTCAATACTCTTCTACCAGGAATCGAACTCGAGATTCTCTTACATCGAAGACGCGCAATAATCATTTTAACCAACATGGCTCTTTTTCATATTGTGAAACTATGGTAGACTCAATACTCAAACTTGTAGTAGTACATCTGTGACTACTAATTGCAATAGAGGAATACGACCAAACATAGAACCTGTTCCTCGAACGCTGAATCCATATCAAAAAGCCATTACTCATTATCTCTTATTCTTTCTGCTATATGGAGATTAATATTGAAACGGGAAGAACTAATTGGTTATCATTTTGGTTGCAATAGAGAAATAAGATCAAAAATAAAATCTGTTCCTCGAACGTAGAATACATATCAAAAAGCCATTACTCGTTATCTCTTATTCTCTCTGCTATATGGAGATTAATATTGAAACGGGAAGAACTAATTGGTTATCATTTTGGTTGCAATAGAGAAATAAGATCAAAAATAAAATCTGTTCCTCGAACGTAGAATACATATCAAAAAGCCATTACTCGTTATCTCTTATTCTCTCTGCTATATGGAGATTAATATTGAAACGGGAAGAACTAATTGGTTATCATTTTGGTTGCAATAGAGAAATAAGATCAAAAATAAAATCTGTTCCTCGAACGTAGAATACATATCAAAAAGCCATTACTCGTTATCTCTTATTCTCTCTGCTATATGGAGATTAATATTGAAACGGGAAGAACTAATTGGTTATCATTTTGGTTGCAATAGAGAAATAAGATCAGAAATAAAATCTGTTCCTCGAACGTAGAATACATATCAAAAAGCCATTACTCGTTATCTCTTAGTGCGTTTGCACACGGCAACGATAATATCGGAGGAACCACCGATAATGTCGGCGGTGAAATCGACTTCAATGTATTCAAATCGTAGCTTGCACACGCCACCGATATTATCGGCCGATCCTCCGACACGCAGATGGTGTTGGCCAAGCCCCCGATACTGTCTGCGATTTTGTCGGGGGCAATGTTTTCTTATGATTGGATGCACACGCCACCGATAATGTCGGCCGGTCAGCGGGTTAGGTGAAGAGAGTGAGTGACAAGGCGCTGTGTATTTTTGTTTCGTTTCTTGTCTTTGGAATTTTGTTGTTTCCATTTTTTCTATTACAATTGTATATTATTATTATTATTATTATTATTATTATTATTATTATTATTATTATTATTATTATTATTATTATTATTATTATTATTATTATTATTATTATTATTTTGTCCTATAAACAACGTCGGAACAGCTTATTATTTTTTTACAGTCTCTGTTTCGGAGTAGCTAATTCCCTTTATTAAATAAATATAAAATGTGGGAAGTCTGAAGAGTACTGGTTTCCCTCTAAATAGCTATTACCAAATAGAATATAGGAAATTTAGATAACCAATTTCTTGATTATTTTCCACTCCTTTTTTATTTTTGTTCTTTCTCTCTCTCACACACACACACACACTCTTTGATGGTATGTTTTTTAATCTATTAATGCTTTTAAATTTTAATACATTCTGGAAATTAATTTAAGTGTAATTTTCAAAGTTTGATACACTGTGAACATAAGCATGTGGAAAAAAAATCCTGATTATTATTACTTTCTTTTATTTTCATCAGAATTGTGTGCAAATCGCTTTTCCCGGTTCCACTCAATAAGCAATGATTGAATAGATTATTTGTTGACAAGTCAAAGTAGAATTATTATTATTTTGAAACGAAACCAGCACAATCAAACACTCTTTCCAAAGTTCCAAGGACAAGTTACTCATTTGGCATTTTCTCAACAATAGGGATGTGACTTCATGCTTCACTTGTTGCAGATTTTTTTCTCTCATTTCCAAAACTAGCCCAAACCCCCCTTTTTAAAAATAATTTGTGGAATGGCAATTGAAAACAAAGACCAAAGCTATGCAACCAAGTTTTCCCTCTCCCCTTTGTACCGGAATCGACCCCCTGATAGAGTTCTGCAGTTTAGCTACAGTGACTGAATGAAAAGATTGGATATTATTGCATTCGTATCTTTCTAGTTTTGCTTAGATTTTTAGAGATGGCAGGATTTTTTCCATTCGATATTTTAACCCTTATTGAACTTGTGGAATATGGGATAAGATAACAGACTCTTTCAAGGACAGAATTGAAGAGCAAAAAGCATGGCGAAAAGTTTATGCAAGCCTTGCCCAGGATTTTGAGTTCATAGACAAAAAGAAACGAGAAACGACAGGTATGTATGCAACAGCGCAAATCTGTCTTCAACATTGAAGTCGGAGGGGGAGGGGGAGGCGGGTAAGATCGTTCCCATATTATATATATAGCGATGTTCAAGCTATTTCTGTAGTCGAGAAACAATGCTGTGGAGGATCAGGGGAGCAGAGTTGTCTTCAACATTGGGAGGTGGACAGATTTGAGGCTTATTCTGAGTGGACATTAATTTGATCTCACTTTCCTTTCTGGCGATCGGACACAATCAAATTTCTCTCCCAAAAAACACATTTCAAATCGGATTATTGGGGGGACAACTCCCCAGTTCCAAGATTGGAGGGGACATGCCCCTTCATCCCCCCGGTATTTGCACCAGTGTATGTATGGAGCAA
The DNA here is from genome assembly GCF_964235325.1 of Thermobia domestica. Lineage (NCBI taxonomy): Eukaryota > Metazoa > Arthropoda > Insecta > Zygentoma > Lepismatidae > Thermobia > Thermobia domestica. Next base: position 363,328,294 of record NC_137454.1, read on the forward strand.
TGTAAAACAGAATTACTAATTCGAATCTGATCATTTAATCTACTATGACATTAATAGGGGTCTATTAATTGCATGGAAAACAAAATAATATACATACAATATGTAACAATGTTCCAACAAAAATTAAAACTAATATAGTTTGCAATGTACAGCAGCATCAATTCTCATCGAAACGAAAATAATATGTTTACGACATCTATTTAAAACGGCACTGTTAAATCTAAACATGTTTAGGCATAGGGCTATTTTTTCTAAGTTTTGTACCGTCCTCCACACCTCTTCAGAACAGTTTTTGTAGTCCTTGTTTTAAAAAATAATTTTCCCAATTATTATTATTTTTATTTGTTTTCATACATGGAGAAGATTTTTTTTTGTGTGTCCCTTACTTCGCTCATCACCGGCAACGATATTGTTGGGGCTTCCACCGATATTGTCGGCGACGTGTGCAAAGTACGCCGAAACCGACACCGATATTATCGGGGCTTCCACCGATATTATCGTTGCCGTGTGCAAACGCACTTATTCTCTCTGCTATTTGGAGATTAATATTGAAACGGGAAGTACTAATTTGGGTGTTATCACTTCCGGTTTCAATTGAGTAATAAAATCGGAGCTGAGACAACTTTTGCGGTACTGAATTTATATTAGGAAACTGCTTGTCGCTATCTATTTCCGTCTTATGCCATCAGTGTCGTAACCGGAATTCGTATATTTTCATCACTTCCGGTTTGAACGGATACATAAAAAGTCAAGAAAATGCTTATTCTTACGGCGCTATTGTGTTATAAAAACTCTTTTTGATATCCTTTACCGTTTTTTTTCTATGAAAATAAATACTGAACCGGAGGTAATGTGAATTTCAACTACTTCCGGTTTCAGTTGTGGTTGTGAGTGACGATGATATGTTATCTTGGGACACTGAATCGATTGCAAAAACTTGATTATCACTTTACTTTTCCGTTTTTCTTTTTTGATGATCAACGTTGAAATCGGAAATGATTGATTTCTACCACTTCGAGTTGGAATAGAGAGTTAAGGAAGAAGATCAACTTATTCTTGGGATCCTGGATCTAAAGCTTTTCGAGATCTATTACCATTCTTGCTCTATGTAGATCAGTATTGGAGGTGAAATTCTAGTAAATTTCAACGATTTCCGGTTTCTATAGCGTTCTATAGCGATAAGCGTTGAAAATGGAAATAGTTTATTTATACCAATTCTAGTTTGAGTAGAGATTTAACGAAGGAGATGAAACCTATTCTTGGGACGCTTGCTTTCGATTGCAAGAAATCTAATCTCGATATTTCTTAACCGTTTCTGCTCTGATACCTGTCAACAGATGGACAGACGGACACAGCCGTTCTATAAGACTTCAGATACTTATGCAGAGCATAAGTTGGAAGTCTAAAAGCAGAGCAATGACTTGAGATTTTAATAAAATGTAATGAGAAAGGCGGATCCTATTCTTCCTGACTATGTTTAACCGTTTCAGCTCTATAGAGAACAATGCTGAAACCGGAAATGACGATAGATTTCTACCATCTCTGCTTTTAGCACTTATAAAGACAGATTAAAGGGCCGGATTAACCCATCCGGTGGTGCGGGGCTAGAAAAAATATGTGGTCCTTGCTGACTTTGCCTGATACATTTCTGTGAGAGTACAATGGGAAAGTTAGGGGGAATATACGTAGTTCTACGTACATCTGTGAGAGTACGGACATACAGCAGTAATGCCCAATTTCACTCTAGCAAGCTCTACCTACCCCTTATACAGGGAGAATTTTACAGTCAATTGTCGGTTTTATCTTAATAATTGGCGTAATTAACGAACAGCATCGTTTTTTTTTTTTTTTTTTTTTTTTTTTTTTTTTTTTTTTTTTACTTACTTACTTACCCAAAAAGTACATAAGAGGACTCAGCCGTACCGTTTTGTTCTAATCGAATAAATCTACCAATTGGTGTGTTTTTGATCTTTGAAATGTTCATATTTAACTCTGCTAATATTGCAGAATCCAGTAAATCTTTAAATAGTGTTGTCGAGTGTGTGAAAGATCCATTAGGTCGAAGTAAAACACAAATTGCCACTAAAAACTTTTAGTAAACCTTGAAGTAAAGAGAAAAGACATAGAGATAAAATAATTTTCACTTTGTGTTACGAGAAAAATCATATTCACGAAAAAATTAAATGTCGACTAAAAGCAGGGAATTCGTGTTACTATTCGGTTCAAAATATCTTGTCGTCGCGAATTCTGTCGAGGAATTTGAAGCTTAAAATATACAAAACGATAATTATGCCTGTTATTCTGTATGGCTGCGAAACATGGTCACTTACTCTGAGGGAAGAACATAGACTGAAAGTATTTGAGAACAAGAGCCTGAGAGGAATATTCGGACCCAAGAGGAACGGGAATGGGGAATGGCGGAAACTTCATAACGAGGAACTACATAATTTATATGGTTTACAAACATTGTTAGGGTCGTTAAGTCTATGAGGCTTAGGTGGGCGGGTCATGTAGCTAGGATGGAAGAAAGTAGAAACGCTTTCAAAGTCTTGACTGGAAGACCAATCGGAAAACGACCATTAGGAAGACCTAGACGCAGATGGGAGGACAATATTAAGATGGATCTAGCAGAGATAGGAATACAAAGTAGAAACTGGATGCAGGTAGCTAAGGATAGAAGTCAGTGGAGAGCTTTTGTGAACGCGGGATTAAACCTCCGGGTTCCATAGGCCATAGAGTTAGTTAGTTAGTTAGTTACGTTCTTGCTGAAGATCAAGTGTATCTAATCTTCCTAGTGTAAGAGCCACACTGACTTCTCCCTTACCGAAGTGTCAAGCAAAAACCTAGTTAGCTCATAGTACCTACAAACAGTGGCGCTAGTACGATCTGGTGGGGAGCAGCGGAATACGGAAAATGTCAATTACGGTTAGTCCAAGTATACAGCGCCATTTTGAAGCGAGTAGCAGAACTAGGGAATGTTCGAAAAGTTCTGTTGTGATCACTTGTCTGGAAATATTCCAGTGCACTCTAATGTTTTTCAATACCTTTTACGCAACGAAAACGCATGGTATAAACACGAGATACAACCGAGAGTTGAACAGTTCCAAATTTAGAGTGGGTTTCGGAGTGACAAGTGCGATCTAAAAAGCAAAATATCGTACGACTAGTGTGTTTTGTGAACATACTTTCTTAGTAAAAATATATTGTTTAATTATCAGTAGATAATATCAGTACATTCTATTTCTTCAGAGGGGGCCGCGGTGGTTCAGTGGTAGAGTGTTCACCCCTGGTACATTGGGTCCCGGGTTCAAACCCTGCTCCCACCAAGTGAACTTTGTGGTGGGCAAACATAGTGTGCATATTTTTTCTCGGAGTTCTCCCGTTTCCTCCCACTTTCATTATTCCTCCATTTCACTCTTTCTCATCATCACCGTCTCCTTTAGCCTCGCCGACATAATCGTGGGACATGAAACTCAAAGATTTCATTTAATTTCTATTTGTTCAGAACCCCTGGTTTGTAATGGAATTTCTTATTTTGTATATAAATAAAACCCATCCCAGAGTTTGGAGCTCTTAAAAGTAGCTCTAAGTAGCAGTATTAAACCCACCGCCTCCCCCAGAAGTCCGTCCTGGATCCGCCCCTGTACTGCTCAGATGTTTCTTTTTATTCGAGGGGTAGGTAAAAATTGTGAATTGTATGAAGAGCTTGTTGACATTGACGGCACGACCACTGGAGAAAGTATGTTTAAGGAAGTTAAAAAGCGATGTACAGAAAACAATCTTCGATGAAAAAAAGTAAAGTCTATCACTACTGATGGTGGAGAAAAACATGTGTAAAAAAATAAAATAAAGATGTTGTTGCTCTTGTATCAAAGGCCATAGAGAATGACGGTGATTCAAAACTATTAATCGTACGTTACGTCATTCATCAACAGTCTTTGTATGGGAAATTCTTCGATATGTCAGAAGTTTTAAAGCCAGTCTTGTTAGCTGTTAATTAGATAGTATATCAGATCACATACGATAAATCATCGTCAATTCCGTGAGTTTATTGAAAAGACTGGAGAAAATGACGTATCATATTATACTGCAGTACACTGGCTTAAACCAGGAAATGTTCTAACACGATTTTTTGAGCTTTGAACAATAATCGAAATTTTCTTGAATGAAAAGAATCGTCCTCTGTTTGAGTTACATGAAAATGTCTAGTTATGGAAGTTATCATCTTATGCAGATTTAAGAGTCTTCATCCCGGCGAAATTAAAATACCGCTAATTTTACAGTAATTATGTGATATCTTCAAATAGATAAAAGATAATCGAAATGAGGAATAAGAGCGCCCTAACAATATTATTTTACATGAGAAACCGTTATCACGACTCACTTATCTGCTTTCGATTTCGATCCATTTTGAAAATCGGCATTTATTTTCGCGTTTCTAAACAGCTGAAAACGGAAAGCCGCTAGGTGACTTGTGATAACGGTACCTCACGCAAAATAATATTGTCTAGGGCGCTCTTGTTCCATATTTCAATTATCGTTTATCTATTTGAAGATATCACATAATTACTGTAAAATTAGCGGTATTTTAATTTCGCCGGGATGAAGACTCTTACTAAACATATGAATGACTTTAATTTAAAATTACAAGGAAAATGCGAGCTTCTGCCTATTTATAGACTCACAATTATTCCTTTCAACAAAAAGATGTTTTGTTTTATCCCAATTGAAGAAACATGTCACGCATTTTAAATACATGCCTCAAATTCAATCAACAAACTGAGGCCTCGTTTTCGGTAGATCTTTCAATTAAAGCTTTGGATGCTTTAAAAATAAATTTTTGGGTCTCGTTTTTCAGATTTTGATGAAATTGAAGACTTTAGGGCAAAAACCCGTCAAGTCCAAAAATGAAAGTCTAAACAGATAGCTTCACAAAGGTTTCTCGTCATCCGATTTTCTTCAAATCTGCGCATATATATATATTAGATCGAAAATAAATCGACTTTTTTTTTTTTTTGTTTCTTTTGGATAATAGGTTAAGAAGGCTCCTTTTCAAGAAAAAGCTTCCCTTGATTAAAAGGGCCACAATAAAGAAACAAAATTCTGCCGATGCAAAGATGACTTTAAACTAGGAAATACATGTTTTGTCGTTTGTGCGAGAAAAGGATTGGAGGGGCAATGACCCCTTTCGAAATGACAAATTTGCCGACATTAGTGCAGGCGTCCACAAAGTGTGACCCTGAATCATTTTTTTGGAAACCGTTTGGTAGGTGGACAAAGCGGCGACCGCAGATCCCATTATGTTTGTGGGCACACGTTTTGAAATATTTTTGACCCCAGGGTCCCCCGCAGGGTCCCAGACGGGGTTCAGCGCAAAATTTGCAAATGGAAAGAGGGACGAAGTAGCACAACATTTGATTGAAAGTTTTTAAATAAGGAATATGAAGCACATATGTTTGTGTTCTGGGGGAAAACACAGTAAGAGAGGGGAGGCAAAGGCCAAAGTTCATAAATGCGTCATAAATGCTCTGTCAATGCAAAGACAACCTGAAAGAACCCCGATGTTCCACTAATTTGTAGCAAAAACAGATAAGTCGTTACGTAATTGAATCATGAGGAAAAATGCTTTTCGCTATGTGGTAAACATGTCATATTTGTAGCACTAGCTGGAATAAGTACAACGCAGTTTATCAAATGAAATGTGTTGAACGGGCAGTAAACGTAAGATGTTAGGTATGGATACAGACAGGGTCGTATTGCAAGATGGTTGCTGACTCACTATCCACTTATAGAAGCATATTAATGTCATCGGGAATCCCGCTCTCTTGAGCTCAGATGCTGACTCACTATCCACTTATAGACGCATACTAATGTCATCAGGAACCCCGCGGCTCACTATCTACTTATAGACACGTACTAATCTCATCAAGAATCCGCTCTCTTGAGCTCAGGTACTGGCTCACTTTTTTTTTTCTTCACTACCCCTGCCTTTGCCCTGTTCATACGGTCTTATTGGCAGACGCATCTGCCCCTAACTCTTTTTAATCTCTCTTGTATTTCATCTCATCTCTCTTTTCGTTTTTAATCTACTCCAGAAGCTGGGTGTGGGGCTTATATTCTTTGCCTGATACCTTATTATTAAATCAGACCTTGTTTCCTCTTTATTTCTTGATCTGAAAAATTAAAAATAATAATTATTAAAACAATATACATACATCAATACATAAATACATAAAAGATACATAACAATACAATAATACACATAATCAATGAGTTGTTAATTGAATACAATAATAAAAGTATTATTCTAAAATATTATGGTTTCTCACCTTTGTAAAATGATATTAATATATTTTTTTAAAAAAATTACTATTGGTCTCTCCCCTGTATGATTGTTTTTCACCATTATGACACTTATAATTTATTTAAGATAATAAAACCCATTTTTAACAGGTATTCCACCTGTATGCAATCCTTTATTTAAGTTATACACGGTTTTCCGAATCTTCCACTGAACACTTAATTAAATATATATATATATATATATATATATATATTATTATTCTATTTTTATTTTTATTTTTTCGTATATTTTTTTCATTTTTTTTATTTACGACTGCGGTCTTCCTGCAATAGTTCAATGTATTCTTAAAACTCATTGATAAATGACACCGGCTCACTATCTACTTATAGACACGTAATAATCTCATCAGGAATCCCGCTCTCTTGAACTCAGATGCTGTCTCACTATCCACTTATAGACGCATGCTAACCTCATCGAGGAATCCCGCTCTCTTGAGCTCAGATGCTAACTCTATATCCACTTATAGACGCATACTAACCTCATCGAGGAATCCCGCTCTCTTGAGCTCAGGTGCTGACTCACTATCCACTTATAGACGCATGCTAACCTCATCCGGGAATCCCGCTCTCTTGAGCTCAGATGCTAACTCTATATCTACTTATAGACGCATACTACCCTCATCGGGGAATCCCGCTCTCTTGAGCTCAGATGCTAACTCTATATCTACTTATAGACACATACTAACCTCATCGAGGGATCCCGCTCTCTTGAGCTCAGGTGCTAACTCTATATCTACTTATAGACGCATACTAATCTCATCGAGGAATCCCGCTCTCTTGAGCTCAGATGCTAACTCTATATCTACTTATAGACGCATACTAATCTCATCGAGGAATCCCGCTCTCTTGAGCTCAGATGCTAACTCTATATCTACTTATAGACGCATACTAACCTCATCGAGGAATCCCGCTCTCTTGAGCTCAGATGCTAACTCTATATCTACTTATAGACGCATACTAATCTCATCGAGGGATCCCGCTCTCTTGAGCTCAGATGCTAACTCTATGTCTACTTATAGACGCATGCTAACCTCATCGGGGAATTCCGCTCTCTTGAGCTCAGGTTCTGTCTCGCTATCTACTTATAGAGTTTTGATTCAGTTATCGAGTCTTGCTTGTAAACTTGGATATCTCTGTCGTGGTGTGCATGTATTAATATAACAAGTACCAGTGCCATGGGTACACCACATAAAGTAGTTAGGTTTATATAGCGTGATTTTATAGTAATGTTCAAAGCGGAAATGGTATAATGTCTGCCTTTCCGATTTTAGCAGAGAATTAGATGGAATATATTCTGGAGACACTAAAGGGTCTTCAGTACAGCGAAATAAAACTACCGCTAATAATTTTAGAGTTTTTCTGTAATATCTTCAAAACAAATAAATATATTCAAAAAGCAGAAACGTAGTGAACTAGAAAATGCGATTTTGCATGCGATACCGTTATCGCAACTCATCTTATCAGCTTTCGATTTGCAACTATAGATAGATTTAGCATTTTTTGGCGGGTTCTGTAAATGACGTCATACCTAAAGCAGATAAGTGAATTGTGGTAAAGGTATCATCTAATTCGTGCAAAATCGTATTATCTAGTTCACTACGTTTCTGCTTTTCGAATATTTTTATCTGTTTTGAAGATATTATAGAAAAATTCTAAAACTAGCGGTAGTTTAATTTCGCTCTAGTGAAGGCCCCTAACTGGAAAGTTTCTTGCTATCTAGTACCGTTATTAATACAGTGATCAATGTAAAACAGAAAGTGATTAAATTCTGCTAATTCCGGTTTGAATAGAGCGTTAATAGAGAAGATGACATCTATTCTTAGAACGCTAATCATTATACGTAGGTATTCTGCCATTATTTGTTGGGTCACTTGTCGCAACTGAGAAACCTTCCATGCTCTACAATCTTCCACCAACTTCTTCGTCTTCACGTACGATTTTTCAGTTTTGATATAATCCATCAATTGTAACCTTCTTTACCCTATCCCTCTCTTTTCTGCAAATATACCTCATAGCACGTAACTTATGATAGAGTTACTTCATAGTCAATGCCCCAACCAGTTTATCTTTCTCTTCTCAATAATATCTAAAACTGTGCTTTTCTCCCCTACAAAATTTAACGCACTCTCATTCGTTTCCTGATGACTCAACTAGTTCTCTCCATTCTTCTTCACACCCACATTTCAAAAACTTCCAGTCCTTTTTCATCATTTCTTCGTAATGCCCATCGGTTCAAAAAAAAAGTTTCTTGCTCTCTCGTTTTCGCTCTACGTAGATCAATATTGTACCGGAAGTTTTAGTGGGCTTTAGTAGAGAGTTAAAGATGAAGCGAAGAAATTAAATGTCGATTAAAAGCAGGGGATTCGTATTATTATTCAGTTCAAAATTTCTTGTGGTCGCGAATTCTGTCGAGGAATTTGAAGCTTAAAATATACAAAACGATAATCATGCCTGTTGTTCTGTATGGTTGCGAAACATGGTCGTTTACTCTGAGGGAAGAACATATTTGAGAACAAGATCCTGAGAAGAATATTCGGACTGAAGAGGAACAGGAATGGGGAATGGCGGAAATTCCTAATGAGGAACTACATAATTTATACGATTTACCAAACATTGTTAGGGTCATGAAGTCTAGGAGGCTTAGGTGGGCAGGTCATGTAGCTAGGATGGAAGAAAGTAGAAACGCTTTCAAAGTCTTAACTGGAAGACTAAACGGAGAACGACCACTAGAAAGACCTAGGAGCAGATGGGAGAACAATATTAAGATGGATCTCGCAGAAATTAAAAACTGGATCCAGTTAGGTAAGGATAGAAGTCAGTGGAGAGCTTTTGTGAACGCGGCATTGAACCTCCGGGTTCCATAGGCCATAGAGTTAGTTAGACTAATTGTATTTTTGGTATGCTTAATCCATTGCGGGAAACCGATTTTCACTGTTTATTATCATCTTTGCTCTATACTGATGAACATTAAAACCGAAACTGGATTATTTCTGCCGCTTACTGTTTCGATATCACCCGCCACCAAGGAAGTCGGTTCTTAACTTTGATCCTCTACACAGGCCTGCAACCAGAGGGCGGTAGTGGGCCTGCCCCCCCCCCCCCTAAAATTTTTCGTGGCTCCTCCAGACCTTAAGACAAAATGCTATTATTAATACAAAAAAAAAACACAATTTAGCTATTTGTAAGAGAATTTTTTAATGACTTGGCTCCCTCCCTAACATATTCATGGTCCCCTCAAAGCTCTGTGGCTGATTGTGGGCCTGCCTCCACATCCTGGTCAAAATTGATGGTGATCTATCTAGTAGTTTTTGAGATTTATGTTTATCGGACGGACGGACAGACAGACAAATGGAGTAAATTAGGGTCGCACTCACGGCGGTCCGGTTCCTCCCTGAAATATCGTAATTCTACTAACTTTTGTTGACTTTCTTGACAGAACTATACTTGTTTGGCAGAGAAATCAGTTGCGTAGCCTAAAGATTTGATATTGTGCCTTATCTTTACTCTTTCTTTTCTTGGGGCCGCGGTGGCTCAGCGATAGAGCGTTCACCTCTGGTGCGTGGGGTCCCTGGTTCGATCTCAGCTCGCGCCAAGTGGAATTTTTTGGTGGACACGTACCGTGTACATGGGTTTTCTTGGGGTTGTCCCCTTTTTCTGCTTTATTCATTGCTCCATTGCATTCATCTCTCATCATCAACGTCTTCTTTAGCCTAGCCGGCGTAACCGTGGGACGTAAAGTTGAAATATTTCATTTTACTTTGGCTAATATTTGTAGACTTTCTTACCAGAACTATGCTTGTTTCATAGAGAAATAACTGATGTAGCTTAAACATTTGATTTTACGTCTCATCTATACTCTTCCATTTCTTATAAAAGTAATCGAGTTTCTTTCTTTTTTTTTTTTTTTTTTTTGTCAAAAATATATGTGGCAGTAATTAAAAATTAGTTATCCTCTTTACAGGTGCAGAATAAGACAGTTTCTGTATTACATATACTGTACCTATTTGGCCCATCCAAAAAAAAAAAAAAAAAATACTTCGGACTCCTCCCAGGAAACATTTCTTGATGCATTTCTTGGTGCTTGGGGTAAATGTATAAAGGTGTTTTGTTAAACCAAACACACTAATAAAACCATTTAACAACGTTACAAACCAAAATTTGACTGTACTTTTAATTTTCTTTATTGTGAAAATTACTCGCTAGTTCATTAGCAGCCTATAGCACAACATGTTATTTCATTAAGATAGCCATTAGCAGAGATGAGAGCTGTCATAATGCTATTCCATAGTGTTTTGTTAATCACTCCGCTATACACGCGTTATCTTTATCCACTTCATTTATGTTACTCTATATTGTTTGCAGTAGTTCAAGTGCGGCTTTCGAGAATTGGGACTAGGTATATAGAGTAGGCACTTTTCAGCGAATGGGGATTACTTTTAACTGCGTAGGCCATGATTCCTCTTCACCACCACACGCATACAGTAATATGTTAACACATAGCTACACGCACACTCACTCGGACTTATATACGTAGTACGAGGACAGAGAGAGAGAGGGGGGGGAAGAGAGAGAGAGAGATTTTTTTAAAAAAAAAAAAAGTGGCCAGCAGCTTCTGGTAATGGTATTTGATCACTGGAATAACCATAAATTTTCAGGTCACTCTAGATAATAGTATCAAAACCCCATTTACCCATAATTCAACTCGCATTTCCAGTGCATCTTACCCATGAGCATACTCTTTCTCTTCGTCTTTTGCTGTAACAAATTGCTCTGTTTAGTTTAGTTGTTGTTTTAGAGTGAGAGAAAAAAATGGGTTAAACAAAGTACTCTTCTTTCGCTTTCGCTGTCTCTTTCTATATCGCGTAGATATTTACTCTATCTGTCTGGATTTCGCGTCTTCTTTGTTACATAGCTTAAAGTTATAGGTTTAATCCTGTTTGATCAGGGGAAAAAATATATCGTAACCTCTAAATTTAACTCACTGTGAAAATTTAATCCCTTCATTATATGTATGTATACTTTTGTTTTAAAAATGTGTGTAAATATGGCCTCCTTGATAAGACAGAAAACACATTCTTCATTAACATAAAGCAAACATTGACCTATCTGCAGCGAAACACGAGGTAGCCCACCTTTATTCAGTTTTACGTCCCACGGTTATGCCGGTTAGGCTAAAGGAGACAGGTGATGAGAAGAAATGCATGAAATGGTGGAATGAAGAAAGTGGGAGGAAACGGGAGAACCCCGACAAAACCCACGAGCACGGTGTTTGTCCACCACAAAGTCCACACACTGCTCGGGCTGGGATCGAACCAAGGACCCCAAGCTAGAAACCTACACGGGCCGAACTTATCGGCCCGAGCCCAATCCAGCCCGAATGTACCTAGGCCCGGCCCAGCCCGGGCCCGAAAAGTTTAGGAGATTTTCGGCCCGAGCCCGGCCCGGCCCGATAAGTTTTTTTAAAAATTCTTGGCCCAAGCCCGGCCCGGGCCCGATAAAGTTTAAAAGTTTCATTTTGTAACATTTTTCACGGGCACACTTCTTCAACGTTTGCCTTTATTCTAATTATCGTTTAACGAAAGCTAATAATTATTTAAAGAATTGCAATTAATCGTCCCTAGCCCGGCCCGACCTGAAGAGAAATCAGTGTCGGCCCGCCCAAGTCCGGCCCGGCCCAAAGAAATAACAGAGTCAGCCCGCCCAAGCCCGGCCCGTGCAGGTCTCTACCCCAAGCGCTGGAGGTGAACGCTCTACCACTGAGGTCACCGCGCCCCCTAAAAAGAGATTACGATTTCTAGCTTGTTGCTCTAGCACTCTCGGCTACGAGAGCCGATTATCCCACCTTTATTTTCACAGAAAACTTAACATTGTTTCACATGAGACGAGAAATGCATTTCCAAATACGAGACGAGACTAGAAATTTGTCCAGTCTCGTGATCAACATTGGTTCATCCAAGGTTTAAAACCGAAATATTGCTTTAGTATTACAGGGTGTTACAAAAATTTGTCAATTTTTTTGGGAATTGGTTCCTCATATCAAAATAAGAAAAAAAAAAAAAGTTCATATGGACTTGTGGTCGGAATTGCATATTTTCGTACTTATACGGTGCCGAAAACGTGAAAAAATGAGTTGATTTTAGTTTAGCGTCCCTTTCAGCAACGAGGCTATATGAGACGTAGACCTACTGATTAACGTGGAATCCGAACCACATGAGCTCCCGCCGGGAATCGAACCCGGGTCTCCCACGCCAAAGGCGCGTACGCTAACCGCTTAGCCACGGATGAGCTCCGTGAAAAAAAAAATGAATTTTAAAGGTTCCATAGTTCCACTACTATAGCACCGATCGTAGTTGAGTCAAGACATCACTGAAGAACTGGAATGTGAATTATACAAATATCCATCTTTCAGAACCTCCGGTAGTTGCACCATCATTTTTAGAGAGGTTGTTTGGGAGTATTTGATCACTCTCCACCTACCTCTCTAAAACTTGGTGTGCAAGTACCGAAGCATTCTTTAAACAAGGATGTTTGGATAGTTCACATACTAATTCCTCAGTGATGTCTTGACCCCACTACGATAGGTCCCATAGTAGTGAAGCTATAAACTTTCAAAGTTCACTTGTTTCACATTTTCGGCGTCCTATAACTCCGAAACTATCCACTTTTGAGCACAGGTCCATATGAACTTTTTTTCTTCTTTTGATGTGATGAATCTCTTTCCAAAATATTGTGATACATTTTTCTAACACCCTGTATACAAAACTTTAAATTTTAACCCTTTCCTACCGACAATTGCACCCTAAACCACGTATACCAGATTTATTTTCTTAATTTCATCTAATAAAAACAGAGTCCCACAAAAGGTATTATATAACAATAAATAATCAATCCATATTTCTTATTGGAGTATATTGTGTAATGACTCGAGTATCTTTAAATAAAAAATTTAGGGCCGATACTTTTTATAATATTCATTAATGACCTTCCTAATTGTATTAAAACATCACATAAACTACTCTATGCAGACGATCTAAAATTATATAGGACAACTAGCAGCGTTCACCCCGCTTCGCTGCGGTCACCCCGGAACGCAATAAACGTTGTTACTTAGATAATTTTTACTTTTTCGCTTTCAAGTGATATGATAAAAACCATAGAAGATTGCAGTAAATGTTAACATTATATCGCCTGTCATTTATGTTAACCCGCCCCGCTTCGCTGCGGTCACCCCGGAACGCAATAAACTTTGTTACTTAGATAATTTTTACTTTTTCGCTTTCAAGTGATATGATAAAAACCATAGTAGATTGCAGTAAATGTTAACATTATATCGCCTGTCATTTATGTTAACCCGCCGAGTGACACGGTCATGCGGGTTGCATATACATACGTTTATTTTTATACCTATGATGAACTAACAAAGGATTTGTACGTTATGGACACTTGAATGGTCAATTATCTCAAGACACTGGTAATTAAAAATTAAAGTGATATGATAAAAACCATCTAGGGTCCAAATCCTAATAACCCCCCAAAAATGAAAGAAATTGGTTCAGCCGTATTAGCGTGATGAGGGAACAAAGGATTTGTACGTTCTCTTTTATATATACTAGCAGCGTTCACCCCGCTTCGCTGCGGTCACCCCGGAACGCAATAAACTTTGTTACTTAGATAATTTTTACTTTTTCGCTTTCAAATTGCAAGCGCCTGTCATTTATGTTAACCCGCCGAGTCACGTGGTCATGCGGGTTGCATATACATACGTTTATTTTTACCTATGATGAACTATGGAGACTTGAATGGTCCATTATCTCAAGACACTGGTAATTAAAAATTAAAGTGATATGATAAAAACCATCTAGGGTCCAAATCCTAACAACCCCCCAAAAATGAAAGAAATCGGTTCAGCCGTATTAGCGTGATGAGTTCACAAAGGATTTGTACGTTCTCTTTTATATATATAGATAGATTACAACAGCACAGGACTGTGTCAGTTTGCATGAGGACCTAGACAGAGTAAATGAATGGTGCAAGAGCAACTTGTTAAACATAAATTCAGATAAATGCAAAACCGCGTCCTTCACTAAGAAACGGAATATTGTTAAATTTCAATATAAGATAGATGGTAAACAATTAAAGGGGGAACAAACTGTCAAAGATTTGGGTGTAATATATGATAACAAACTATCGTTTGAGCATCATATAAATCAAATTGTAAATGACGCAAACAGAAATCTTGGATTCATTTTGAAAATGGGAAGGGAATTTAATAAGTTGAATGTTTTACTGAAATTATATTTTTCCTTTGTTAGATCAAAATTAGAATATGCGTCTATTATATGGAATCCCCACACGAAGAAAGATTCTATTAGAATAGAAAGAGTTCAAAATAAATTTCTGCGGTTTCTGGTGTACAAGAGAACAGGCATCTTCCCCACATATGAAAGTAGTACTTCTCTTAATGAAAATGTTTAACACAATGTCTCTCAATCACAGAAGAGTGTTAAATGACATGATATTCTTGTACAAAATATTAAATAATAAATTAAATAGTAAGGATTTGGTCTCTGCCTTTCATCTAAGGGTACCCAATGGAAACATACGTATGGGCAATGGAAATTTCTTTTATTGTAATATGTTTAATATGTTACTAATAATATGATACTAATTATGTTACTGAATGTAGCAACAATAAACTGTCACGTTAAGTAGTCAGAATTTTAATAAAATGACAAGTGTCATATATTTGTGGTATTTATTAAAACCGTCACCATAAATGTAAACGATATAGATACAAACAATATTTACAATATCATGATGTGAAATATAAGTAGTACGATGGTAGGGTCTATCAAGGAGAAATCCCTGATACTCTCGTGTGTTTATAATGTCTTGTAGTCCTCCCCTCACGACATTTATGTCATGTAAAAGTTCATCAGCGCAAAGCTCATACTCACAAACACAGGCCTTCCATCACCGCTGTCAGTCCTGGGTGGTTCCTCTGGACGCAGAATAATTGTACCATACCACACTCTTAGCAGGTGTAGGTCGAATGATAATAATTTTTAAAAATGCCTGGTTTTATAGTATCACTAAAAACTGTTTTAGTTTTAACAAGGCACTGTTTATTCTGGAAAATATGTTTTTTTCAATTTAAAATAGACACCTTGAAGATTTTAACTAATATGTTTTGGACACCATCACCTTGAATAAGCTTGATATTATCACTTTGAAGGTTTTTATGTTTTGATGCCACTGAAAAATCCGTTTGCGTAGGACGTGTTGTTTTTCGTGGTTGTATCGTATTGTTAATCTTGATAGAATTTTCACAAGGAGAAATCACGATGTATATTAGTGTTTAATAATTTTTAACTTTTCATCGTTTGATGATTTTGGGAATATAATAATCCCCCTTTTAATAAAGTACAATGGTCAACTGTTCATGAGAACCAGTGACATGGAATCCCTTAAAATTTTTCATCGTTTGACTTTTATAACCATGAGGCTGGTGCACAAAAGAAAGAAACAAAAACACTAGAGGAAGGAGGCACTAGTAAACACACGCACGAGAAAAAAAAAATCACTAAAACTGCTGGATCCGTGTAGATGTCGAGCGTGATCCCAATAGTGTATCCGGGAAGGCTGGAACTCGGGAAATCCTGATCGTGGTGGTGCAGCACGTCGAGAGTCAAGGGCTATCTCCTGGAAGTCTGCTATCTGGAAGGCTTGATCCTTGAGCCAGAATGGACAGCATCTTGTGGTCTGGAAGTCGAGAGGTCCATCATCCAGAAAAGGAAACTGCGACTTGGTAGGCATCATCCATGGAAACGGGTAGCAAGATGATGGGTAGCCCAGGTGCGTTTGTGAAAATAGGCCGGATGCGGAAAAGAAATTACATGACAGGAGGCACTGAATTACTTGTTAAAGACCATTGTGAAAACCTATTTTTTTTTTAAAGGACTAAATGAAAGAAAAGAGGGAGAAGAGATAATTGCAAAAGTAACGTACAAGGAACAAAAGGGATAACGTAAAAATATGTATAATGGCGAACTGTAATGAAGAAGGCACCTGATCAATCTTTAGGGAGATACGGAGATTCCGGGGTGTGTGACGTTATTGGTATGAAAAAGAGGAAGATAGATTGGGTTCGGAGCAGCGGGAGGTGTGTAAGATACGGTGTAAGTGTGGCTGGTAGGCGTTGGGTGGGTAAAGGAGCGACGAAATTTATGAGTTAAAAAAAACTTGATGTAAAAGAAGCCACCAATGATAAAGAAGAGAAAGATGAGGGGGATTGCAATGTATAAAGATATGGGAATAAAGTCGCCAGCTGCAACACCGGGTATAACCAGAAAGAAGAGGATGCTAAAAGAAAAGAGAGAAAAAAAAATTGTAAGAGACGAGCCCCTTATTTTATTTTTATTTATTTATTTATTTATTGGTTTTTTTTTTTATGATCATGTTTACTATTACTGTGTGTGCTGTGTACGGAAGTATGGTCGTGGATAGCGAAAGATTCCGTTATAGTAGAAGAAGTATAGAAATGAAGAGTGAATTTGCCATTAAGTAGGACAGAAGGAAAATATATATATATATATATATATTAGTGAGACGTAGTTTATTCCTGGCCAAGGTACCGTAAGTTGACCTGGAAGACAAATGATTCGGGAGAAACTGCATGAGGTTGCCAGTCGTGAGCAAAAGGAGCTTGTATACGGGTGTTAAGAAAAAAAAATGGAGACGCGAGTAGCAATGGCAATTAATGTGTGCCGTCCGCGAATGTGTGGTGGTGGGTTTGTGTTTTATTAACATCATAATGAGAGGATTTGTTAAGATATCTAGAACGAGGAATGCAAATGGCGGAGGACAGGGTACGAGGTAAGTACCAAAAAGTTGTTTGATTTAGTTTTCAGATTGTCTTTTTTTTTTTTTTTTTAGGAAGAGATGCGGAAGGAGAGTTAACGTGAGTTAAGGGGAATTAGTTCGGGTGGCTGAGTTGTGGTAGGTGTTAAAGGTAACTGGTGTGTACGACGATGTAAAATATAGATGAAGAGGGTATTCATCATAGAGAGGGAAAACAGGATGAGAGAGAAGGAGATAGAGATGGTGGGATAGTCGTCCGTGGGAAGCCAGGAAAGCCAAGTTGGCGGTTTATAGGAAGAATTGGTAGCTGTGATTGGTGTTATGCGGTGGCTAAAATTAAGGGGAAGATTTTGAAGGGAGTTATAAGGGAGAATCCTATCAGCGGGTAAGAGGAGTAAATCGGAATCAATGATATGGATATGATGAAGGACTAAATGGACAGGAATGATTGTGGTCGGAAGACAGAAATGAGAGCGGGGTATGAGTTCGATAATTCCTGAATGGAGGCTTGTGTCACAGGGTAAAGTAACACGGAGATTTAAAGAATTATTAATGTATAATGGCGTGGCAGTGCCATTAAGGAAAAGATAATGAAGGTTGTTGGGTGGTCGGGTTAAAATAAATTGATGATCGTCTACTTGGGTGATGGTAAACTGTTGTGTGAGGGTGCAGCTGTAAGAACAGGCGTTTTTTAGTAAGCCCGATATATGTTGATATTTCAAAGTGTGTAAACAAGAAGCTATTGTATGATTATAAATAGTAGGGATTTTGCACAAGAAATGTTTAGATGAGAAGGAACAAGATGTAAGATCAGCCGGAGAAAAAGGGATAGCTTGCTTATCCATGAAGACAACAAAATTGGAAGGAAGCTGTAAATAGCAATTTTGTTGAGCTGACGCAACCGGATAGGGAACTAATTTAAATAAACGTGGTAGCGTATGGAGGGGAATAGCAGGGAGTTTTACGTGTAAAATGATATGATCGGGAAAGAAATAGCAAGTGGTAAGGGGTAGGGTGTAAATGATCGGTGCTGTCAAAACGGGATTGACGCGTAAATTTTTTGAAACCAATTTGAGATTAAAATCATGTAAGTCAGAATGTAACTGATGAACTGGTATGATTTGAGGAGATAACCGGTTTTCTTTACATTGGTCAAAAATGTCGTTAAAATTAATTAAAGTAACTGACGAAGCATAAGGAGGATCGCGTTGTCAAATTTTAAATACATTTTAGAGAAAGTAACAAAAGAGGAGTGATCCGTGCGCATGGCTTCAAGTAGGCGTGTCTCATCGGCAATGAGAGCAGAAACCGTTGTTTGCACATCTTTGAAGGAAGAAGAAGTTTGTTCAGCAAGTGTTGCAACCTGATGAGAAATATCAGAAAATTTAGAACTGAGAACAGATTCATGGTTTTCAAGCTCTTGTACGTGTGTCTTTAGTTGTTCGGAATTAATTTTAGTTGAATGTATTTGGTCTTCAGTAGCAACTCCTGTGAGAAAGTTTAATGCTGATCCGATGAAGTTAAAAAGACCTCTTTGGGGTCTCGGAGTCCTTGAAGAAGGGGTTCCGTTAGAAAGAAATTTAACCAAGTATGTAGAAGTTTGAATGTCATTAGACAGAGAATTTATTGAGGATAGAAAATCTTGAAAATGGGTACACAACCGGGAAGTATTAGTTTTGCATTCTATGGTTGAATTGATGGACTGAAAGGTAGGTGTTGAAATGTTATAGATTAAAGGAAAGGTTTGGGAATAGGGGATCGCTTGGGGAAGGGGAATATAGTCAATGCCATTAACAAACTGTACGCCTTGTGGCATGAACGTGCCTGAAGCTGATACAAATAGGATGGAGAGAATAAACCTGAAAGAAGAGGGAGAAAAAAAGTCACATAATTGTGATATATTGACTGTAATGTATGGGTGTGGGATGAGAGAAAGCATTTCGTCCTAGCGACCTTAGTGATATCAAGTGGGGTCGGACCAGCCGTTCCCGAAAAAGGACGCAAGAAGGAAATGAGATGGAAAGTCTTTCCTTACGCGTCTAGGAAAGAAAAATGACGTGAATAATGAATGATGCCGGTATATTGCTTATGGGGAGAAGGAAAAGCGTAGAGTTTGTTATGAGCGTAACTAGGAGTTGTTGCACGGGAGAAATAGTACATGTACAGCGGGTTGCCTAAAACAGGAGACGAAGCATATGCAATAATAATGAACTACCGGAAGAAAAAAAATGCCGCACGGGAGAAATATTGCCTGTAATGTGTGTTGCCTACCTGTATCTGTAATTATGGCATAACGAGAGACAAAGTCGGAAGTTTTGCCAGTGTGGTACTACAGAAAGGGATCATGTTTCACTAGGAACGTTAAATTAGATAATCAAAACATAACGTGAAATGTAATTGGTAGTTGGGTTTTGAAGTAATGTGTGGTCGGATCCTATTTAGAGGTACTGAGGAAGCGTTTGTACTTATACTCAAATTCGGGGTCTGGGTTTGTAGGTGGGATGTACAGTTTCAAACGGGTCTTAGCAATGACCGTTGGCTTCCCATCAATATCTAGAAGATACTCATCAGCCGAGACATTCGAAATCACTTTGTAGGGTCCCTTATAAAGACGGGATAATGGCTTACAAGTGTTAGGTTTTGTTGAGGTATCTAAGACCATAACTAAACTGTCAGGGAAGAACTGTGTTGGATTTTTGACCTTCTCAATGCGCTTCTTCAGATCAGTGAAAACTTGGTGTTTTCGAAATTCAACGAGGTCCCTCATTTCTTTGAGTGCAAGTAGGCGATCATTAGTATTCAAAGTTTCTTGTTGAACATGTAGCAAATTGTCTAATGGTAAGGTGGGATGAACGCCATAGAGGAGAAAATGAGGAGAGAGACCAATGGAAGTTAAGGGTGATTTATTCAGAGCCGCAGTGGCATGCGCAAGGAAGCGAGGCCAAAATTTCTGGTTGTCTTGGCACAGAAATTTGAGACTCGTTTGCAAGGAGCCTAATCTTTGTTCGACTGTGCCTAGAGAACGATGTTGATAGGGTAGGCCGTACTTAACTGTTATGTTAAGAGACTTGAGAAAGTTTAACGATACGGTAGACCGGTGTGAACTCTGAAGATCTAAGTAGATTGTGCGAGGAGTATTATATGGAAGAATGATATGGTTTGTGATGAAATTGATGAAGTTGTCGCTGTTTGGAGTTGTTATGGGATGAGTAATGGTGAATCCAGTACAGTGGTCCGTAGCTGCATAAAAGTATTGGAAACCTTCGGGATCGCTGGGTATTAGCTTGCCTGCTAGGTCCAAAGAAAAGGTTTCAAATAGGCCTGACTGAGGAAAACGCTGAATTGTGGGGTTATTAGGCATGTAATTGCGTTTAAAGATGGCGCAGCCTTTACATGATTTAAGTTTCTGAGCTAGCCATGATTTTAGGCGCGGAAAGAAATACTTGTATCGCAACATCCAATACATCTTGGTAAAACCTATGTGAGTCATTGAGTCATGATACTCATCGAATAAAGCTGGTTTAAGACTATCGGGTACGCAGAGCAGTAATCGAGAGTTAGGTACTCGGTACAGTTTTTTGTAAAGTATGCCTTTCTGAATAACGTATTGTTTGTTGAGACGTTGGAATGAAGGATCTGTCTCGTCTCGTTTGTTAAGAGTCTCGATAATTTTGGAGAAGAATTTATCTTCACCCTGTAGGCGAGATAGATCCAAGTTGTTATCGATAGTTAGAAGTACAGAATCAGGCACAACTTCATTGTCCATGTCTATCGTGTCTTGCGTAAGAGGAGCAGGATGCCTACTAAGATAATCAGCTATGGGGTTCTGATGGCTTTTTGCATGTTTGATTGTAAAGTCAAATGTATTAATGTAGTTTAACCATCTCAAAATTTTTGGGGATGGAACAATTGTTTTCCGAACGGCAAGAAGAGAAATATTGTCAGTAACTAGGGTGAAATGGTGGCCTAACAAATATTTTTCTAATTTCCGGAGAGAAAAGTACACTCCATATAATTCTTGATGGAAGATTGGAAGGGGGGAAACGGTTTTGGGGTGTCTGGAAGAGACATAGCAAACAGGTTGCACAACGTTAGTAGTGAGATCTTTCTGTAATAACACCGCCCCGACGCCTACTGATGCGGCGTCTGTCATGAGAATGTGGTGTGTATTGCGGGTTGAATATAGAGCAAGTACGGGGGGTGAGGTTAGAAGTTTCTGCATTGTTTCAAACGCTTGAACGCGCTCAGGAGTCCAGATGAGCTTTTTAGGATTGTTTGACAGAGCCTGATAAAGGGGTGCAAGAATGATGGAAAAATTTTTGAAAAAACGTCGGAAAAAATTTGCACTGGCTAACCAGCTTTTGAGGCTTTTGAGAGTGGCCGGTCTGGGTGCCTGAGCTAAAGCTGAAATCTTATCAGGGTCAGGTTGTAGAGTGTGATTGTCAATAATATGGCCTAAACATTTAATTCTTTTTGATCCGAAAACTGATTTTATAATGTTAAAGAGCAGAGAATGTTTGGCGGCTTGCTGAAAGAAGGCACGAAGCACAATCATCATCTGATCGAATGAATCTGCGTGGACATACATGTCGTCAACGAATGATGTAATATTGTTGGGGAAGATGTCCCTATAAATGGTTTGAAGAGCTTGTTGAAGTAAAATGGAGGCATTTTTGAAACCCTGAGGAACAGATGTCAACTGAAGGTGATTGAAAGGGAGAGAAAGACCCTTAATGGAGAACGCAGTGGCCGGTCTGTCCTTGGGATCTAAGTCTAATTGATAGAAACTGGAGTGTAAATCAAAGGAGTTGAACCAAACTGAGTCAGAAAGAGACTCTAGAACGTCCTGTATATCTTCTAAAGGAGAAGCTATTGTTCTGGAACGGGAGTTAAGGCCCCTGAGATCAAAAACGGCCCTTAGCTCAGTTTTGGAATTTGGTTTTAAAACAAATAATATGTTATTTCTATACTGAGAATCTGATTGTTCAAACACTCCTTGATTAATGAGGCGCAGGACGAGCTCTCTTGCTCGCGGTCTAAGTCTGTGTGGAATGACGAATTGGGGGGACTGAAAGGGAACGTCTGATTCTAAGTCTAACGTGGCCGAAAAGGTGGGTATTTTTGTAAAATCATTGTCGTGCCATTGAAAAAGAAAAGCATATTCAGAAAGTAGCGCCTTCATTTGAGCAGTTTGATGTTCGTTCATGTCAGGGGAAAAGTGAAATTTGTTAATGTCAATGAGATGACCGATTTCTTTAAGGCGTTGTGCTTTGTGTCGTGAAGCGTCCTCGTCCGTGGGAAAATGAACCTGTCTGATGGTGTAAGCGTTAGTGTTTTGTTCCGGTGGTGAAAATATAGAACCAATAACAATGGGAGTATTGGCCTTTATAATCTGGGGACGAGACGAGACGTTTGCAAGTGGCAAAACAAGGTTATCTATGGAAACAACAGCATGCGTCATATAACAGTTACTTAAGTTTCGTAAGATAGGAGTATGTAGCCGGAAGGATGTATTTGGAAAGTGACCGTTAACCTTGAGAGGAACTGCTTTAGCTGAACGGGGTGGTATGACAAGTCTCCTACGTGCTTGAAAAACAATGTGAGGAGTGGGATGTTTTTTGAAAAAGTGAAATGTGTTTGTATTAACGCTGTGTATTGCATTATCGGCTGGAGGCATGCGACCTAGATGACGTAATGATAGGATGCCTTTGTCAAAATCAAGGGTTGCTTGATGGTCTTGAAGAAATTTACTGGAAAGGATAGCAGGAAAGTTTTTGAAAGGAACCAAACGAAAAAGTACAGAGTATTGATGACCATTAAAATTTAAGTTGAGAATGGTAGCACGGGAGAGATGTACCGGAGATGATGAAAGACCATTTAGAACCGTGTGAAGCTTAAAAGTACGAACCGAAGGGTCGAGTTGGTCGGCTGGAAAGAGACTGACTTCAGCACCAGAGTCAAGGCAAAAGAAAACATCCTTGGTCATGCAACGGGCTTTTACGTAAGGTAATTTGCCTTTGAAGTGCAACGGTAATTGGAGGTAATCTGAGGAAGAGGGAGGGGAAGAAGGGGATGAGGGAGAATTAAGCGCGAGGAGACTGGTGCGCTCTCGCGCTAATTTTTGGCGTTTTTTGGTTTATTGGTACGAGAGTTTGTGGAGACAGGGGAAGGGGAGGGGAGTGAGGGTAGGTGGGTAGGGGTAGGATATTGAAAAAAGGGATGATAGAATGGATATGGGGGAATGGGTATGGTTGGCTGTTGTGTAGTATAGACGTTTTGGGGTTGGGAAGAATGCTTATTAAAACGCTTATTGTTCTTGCCTTTACGAGAGTCGTTATTGTGATCATTTCGTGGAGTGTTACGAGTTGGGGGAGACTGAGGGACAGTTTGACAATGAGAGGAGGCGGTACATTGACAACAATGATATGGGTGTGTGGAGCAATGAGTACACGAGTTAGAAGAAGAAGAGGTCGGATTGGTGGAATGAGAATGTTGGAGACAGGAGGACGGCGGATGGGGTGAGAGGGACCGTGGAAAGGGAAGGGATTTATGGTTAGGAGAGAGGGTGTTGTGATTGTGAGGACTAGGAGAACGAGAACGGGTAGGAGCGAAATGAACAGAGGTAGGTTGAGAATTTGAAAGGGTGTTGAGATGAAGCTGTAACTGTGAAACTTGATGAGTTAGTTCTTGAATGGCGCTAGAAGTTGGGACATCTGAAGTTTGGCGTGAAAAGGAAGAGTCCGTTTCTCGCTTTTGGGCCATGAGCTGAGTGCGTTCTAAGGTTGTAACCTCATCAATAAATGTGGGATAGTCAGATATGGTGCGAGTGCCAAACCAACGTATGTTCTCGGGTGTCATACTCGACACGCATTCTAAAAGAAACTCCTGAAAATCTAATTGCGTGTATGCCTGATCTGCCAGAAATTTCTTTGCGAAAACGTAATGAGAAAGTGGTTCATTAGGGAGTTGAACTCGAGCCCTATACTGATGAATGCGAGATCGTTGAACCTGTTCGTCGCCAAATTGTTTTAGGAATTTTTGTTGGACGGTTGACCAGGGAAGGGTAGAGAGATTTTGGGTGGAGAACCAATGTTGAGCGGGTCCAGAAAGGGACTTTTCGAAAATCTTTATGCATTTTGAGTCATCCCAGTTATTGACCAGTGCGATCTTCAAAAAATTTTGTAAAAATAAATCCGCGCGTTGTTCCTTGGACGCACTGTATATATCGGGAATGATGGAAGAGATACCTGCCATATTGTTTGAATTTTGAGCTTGAGGTGTGTTTAAGGGAATGAAAGAAGCCTGACTGCGAGTCGTGGGCATGACAAGAGAATGTGAGAAATGAAATGACCACAATGGAGTTAACAAAGCAAAAAAGTGCCTTATATGTGTGAAAAGAGGAACACAGACACTAAGAACCACACGAGAGAGATTCCTCTGGGGGAGCCATAATATGTTTAATATGTTACTAATAATATGATACTAATTATGTTACTGAATGTAGCAACAATAAACTGTCACGTTAAGTAGTCAGAATTTTAATAAAATGACAAGTGTCATATATTTGTGGTATTTATTAAAACCGTCACCATAAATGTAAACGATATAGATACAAACAATATTTACAATATCATGATGTGAAATATAAGTAGTACGATGGTAGGGTCTATCAAGGAGAAATCCCTGATACTCTCGTGTGTTTATAATGTCTTGTAGTCCTCCCCTCACGACATTTATGTCATGTAAAAGTTCATCAGCGCAAAGCTCATACTCACAAACACAGGCCTTCCATCACCGCTGTCAGTCCTGGGTGGTTCCTCTGGACGCAGAATAATTGTACCATACCACACTCTTAGCAGGTGTAGGTCGAATGATAATAATTTTTAAAAATGCCTGGTTTTATAGTATCACTAAAAACTGTTTTAGTTTTAACAAGGCACTGTTTATTCTGGAAAATATGTTTTTTTCAATTTAAAATAGACACCTTGAAGATTTTAACTAATATGTTTTGGACACCATCACCTTGAATAAGCTTGATATTATCACTTTGAAGGTTTTTATGTTTTGATGCCACTGAAAAATCCGTTTGCGTAGGACGTGTTGTTTTTCGTGGTTGTATCGTATTGTTAATCTTGATAGAATTTTCACAAGGAGAAATCACGATGTATATTAGTGTTTAATAATTTTTAACTTTTCATCGTTTGATGATTTTGGGAATATAATAATTGTAAGAAATCTCGAACAAATGCAACAAAACAGTCACCAACGTGGAGGATGGGTGCAATGTACAACAAACTGAGTAAATGTAAAAAAGTTTTGGATATACACAGTATAAGTCAGAATAGATTTCGCAAATATATTATAGATATTCTGTGTAACTCTGATATGAACACTGTAATTGGGTAGAATTACCTGTTGTGTTCTTCTTCAATAAATAAATACATGTTGATATATGTTCTGTCATTGTGTTCATCTTAATTTATCAGTGTATAACAGTGTTTCTCAAAGAGCGAGTCTCGGGCCGTTTCTTTCGTAGGTCGCGAGAAATTTTTCCTTTTAATTGTGAAAATTTTATTTTGATGCAGAAACATATGTTGTAAAGTAAGTACCATTCAGGAAGTGAAAATTGAAAGCGTTTGTTAATGAGGTGAAGAGTAAGTGATTATTAAGAGCCCTGCCCTGTTGTACAGTCAGTAGAGATGCTGGGCTAGGATGGAAAGAGAATGGGTGAGTCAAAATCTGTCATGGGGTAGGGCATTGCGTTGAGAATAGTGTTAGCTCTGTGTTACCTTCATATGGAAAAATTAGAATTATGATTTACAAAATTGAAATACCACCATTACGTAGAATGACAATGTGTATTTAAATAAAAGTAGGTGGGCCACAAAGTACTTTTTAATATTTAATGTGGGTCGCGGTAACAAGTTTGAGAACCACTGGTATATAGTGTTGACACTATGAGCCATGTAACAATAAAACAGTGTTTCACATATAAGACTTGGGTGAACTAGTGTTTCCCACTTGTCTCGCCTCCAGAGGCGGATTTAGGCCGGGGCCGGGGAAAAACTAAGCTATTATTTACATTTAAAGCAGTGGCGGCTGGTGACAATTTATTAGGTAGTGACAGAACTATAATAATAATAATAATAATAATAATAATAATAATAATAATAATAATAATAATAATAATAATAATAATAATAATAATAATAGAACATATATAGAATTTCAATTTAATTATAATCGATTGTGCTTACATTATCAGTAATCAGGTAGGTACTGGTTCTCTTGCTCCTTTCACTGAAGTTCTATTCTTCTTCATGCCAGTCAGTTATATATTGAAGTGAATTCAGAAATCAAATTTGGGGAATAAATCTTGAGATGCTCTCATTTAACTAAGTTTGTTATTTATCTTGTTGATAAAAAAGACACATACACATTGATATTGAATAAAACACGAATACACTGTTTAAAAAGAAACACTTCACTTGCACTGTTTATTCTCTTCGAACTTTCAACTGAACACATTTGGTTGACTAGTTAAGATGCACGATACTGAAACTCCATGCGACGATTTTTCTTGCTGGAAAAGACGTCGATAATTTTTTTGTTAAAATTATCTATCTCATTAACGAATGTCTTTTCACATAACAATATGCCTAACGCAGTTAATCTTTCCTCTTTCATGGTATTTCTTAGAAAAGTTTTTATTCTGTTCAACATCGAGAAACATCTCTCTGCTTCTGCTATTGACATTGACATAGTTATCAATAACTTTTAGAGTTTAACTGTTTCTTGAAGCATGTCGCACAATTCATCGTCTATAATGAACATTAAGAATGACACCGCGCCAGACACCGTTCTCAGTTCGCGTCTCGAACAGCACACTTGAAGTTCGTTTTTTAATTTCTTTTCCTCCAAGAAGGGATATTTTTTAACCATCTCACTGAGATAATTATCGGGGAACTCGTTTTTGTAATTTTCAAATTCTTCTACAGCAAATAATCTCGTAGCTACAATGTGCTCAGTGAAGTGAAATCTAGATTTGATCTCCACTAGGATTGCATCACAAACTTCTAATGCTTGTCTTTTTTTTTTTTTTTTTTTTTTGTCGTAATAGAACGCCTCACTTCGCCATATTTTTGCACATGGTCCGTCTCTTGCAGTTTCTAATTGCAGTCAATTTGTTCTCTGACTGACTGCATACCAAGTTGAAAATTATGCAGATGTTCTCGAACCTTGACAGGATCAGTACATTTCTTCTGTAATTGGCTCAAAATAGTTTCTACGTGTGGCATAATCTTGTGGAAAAAAAGTCAACCAAAATACGAAATTTTCTTCATTTAATAATAGCTTGTACGCGGAAGCTTGAGTTAAGGTGGTTTGTAATGTTATATCTTCACAGTTTTCTATTGCTAACATAACATCAATTAGATCTTTCCGATACTCGTAAACTGTATTTACTACACGAGACTGAAAATTCCACCTGGTGTGAGAAACCCGCGGCAACCCCCAAGCAGTCTATATGAGATCGTGAAATATCGGCTCCTTTCGGATTCTGCGTGACAAGCTTTCGTTGTCACGAGCTAGAAGCAATGGAAAGCCTTTCCCGTACACAGCTGATAGGACGCGTATATGGTGATACCACTATGCCAAGCAGCATTCAGAAACAAATGCCTGGTGACAGTCACCGAAGCAGAGTTGCCACCGCCAGGTCTTTCGCGCTAGGTCTTGCGACTAAATAGATACGGCAGCGGACAGAAAAAAGGAAGAAATTCAGAAGCAGTTTTGATATTTAACTCGCTTTCTTTTAATATTCTGAATCTTCTACCTCTCAAGGCAGTGACATGTCACGGCGTCACTGCTTCAGAGGCCGCCACTGATTTAAAGTTTATAGTAAATTCATGATATAGCTATCATAGTCTGGCTTCTGGTTGCTCCACCCCCAACCCCCAAGATTTTTACTTTCTAGACCCGCCACTACTTGCCTTTGAAACGACATAAGGATTGTCACGTTTCTAGTTCCATCTCGAATTTGACATGTACTTCTCGTCTCAAGGGTAGCACTATAACGTAGCTACTAAAACTGGCCACTAAAGCCAGTTCCAACTGGTCAACACATGACATAGGATCGAAGGAAGGACTGTGAGTTAAAGATGGACCAAAAGAGGGGAGGATTAATGAGAGAGAAATAGAATTAGAAAGATCCTGATAGTGTACAAGTTGCCAAAACAAAAAATCGGCCATGGATACCTTAGATTTCTTCAGATTTCCAACATGGACGTCGGAGTAGTCTATAATTTCAAATTTACCACGTTGGGATGTCATTGAGAGAGCCGTTTATGTTTCGAGGTCGATGAAGTCGATAATGATCATAAATATTTTACTCAGTTGAACTAAAATTTTGTAGATAAATTTTATTTAGTTGGTGGACACTAAAAATTTCATTTCCTTTTTATTTAGTGTTTATTTTATTTATTTATTTATTACGTTTTATTTTTATTTATTTTTTTTAATTTTTTGAAGTGATCCCGTGAAGTGCAATCGGTAGCACTCTCGCCTTTGGTGCGAGCGGTCCTCGGTTGATTCCCGGTGGAGACTCTCGGTCGAAAAAATGTAAGTTTTTTTTTTTTAAGCCAGCCATGCTAAGTAAGGTTTTTCCTAGATTTTCCTCATTCATACTAAACAAATGCCGGAATGGTATTTAACATAATGGCCCCACACCACTTCCTTCCTTCCCCAATCCTTTCCCCGGATAGCGTGCTCGCCGAGGGACGTCATCCCTCATACGTGACGGGATAACATGGCCATAGATGCCGAAAACCCAGAAATCTAATTCCTAATCGGTTACCTGATGGGATCGTACCTGATCAATTCCCCGGGTAACGTAACTGCCGAGTGACGTCATCCCTCATACGTGACGGGATAACATGGCCATAGATGCCGGAAGCCCAGAAATCTAATTCTTAATCCTAATATTTCTTTGTAGGACTGTAGGGCTTGAGCCGGTTCATCCCCCTGGCTACGCCACTGTAATGTAACCCCAATACATCGTGTGAGAAAAATAAATGGCAACTACAGAAATCTAGACTATGCACGAGTAGTCTGTAAAAATGAAAATATATGAAATTTGAAATGTTTTCTTTGTGTAACAGCTGGTGCAGTGACGTCATAACAACTTATAAATAGTTACGAAACTGGATTATAATTGAGGAGTTCGATGCAATAAGGACGTAAGTCTGAAACATGCAGTTGGAGAAAAACAGTGTTGAAAATTTAAGTAGTGTTTTTTTTTTTTCTTACATGAAACAATGTAATATGCAGCATTTTATTCCGACATTGAATTGAAATGTCATGAGGAGGCTAAACAAGCATGGCAAAAGCCACAAATGCGTTTGATGCAAAAAAGGGCGTAAACTTGCTTACGCCCTTATTACACCAAACTCCTCAATTAACTTATTCATTTCTGAGGTCAGTTAATATTAGTGACAATAGAAGGATTATGTTGTAATTATAAGGGAAGATAATTTATCGATCAGTTGTATGTATTCTCAGAAAACTGAATATTTTCTGCTCATCTCTCACTGTTCACTTTAAGTAATAGTTGTAGAGGACTCGGCTTAATGACTGCTTCATAGTTAATTCACCCGATGAGGTGAAAGGATTGAAAGACAGGTAATTAATTATCTTTGTATTCTCATAATATAAGTTTACTGTGGCTAAACCAGGGTACCCTTTGCTCTAAATTAATTAGTCACATGTGATTAAGTTAGTCACATGTGATTACCTGTTAATTAGAGATTCTGAATATACATCTCATAACCATACGTTAGTCAAACTCTTAGTATGGTGCTAATCATACGTTAAAACGACTCAGCATAAGGCCCTATATGACTTAATATACTATATACCTCGCTTCACTTCTAAACAACTCCGTCAGTTACCGAAGGATCTCTCGATGTGTACGCAGCCAAGAGTCTCAGCGTGCTCTTCTCCCGTGTGTCTTGCCTTTGCCTGTGCCTGCGTCTTCCCTTCTTCGTGGCTTGGTCAAAGCCCTTGGCAAACTCGAAAATCGTTCGCGATTACGCTATTGATCTGGGAGACCTCCCGATGCGTATGTTTACTTTGGCTAAGCTCTCTTAAGAATGCAATCGAATTGTTAGTCACGGATGTGCAAGTGTTCGAACCGAGTGCTTTCTGTGTGTACATTACTCGTTATAAACATCCAACGAATATAAAAAAAAATCTTTTTTTTTTTATTCCTTTCGGTTGAGGATTATCCCTTAAGTGAGGAAAGCTTGATTTTTTTTTAAATCAATATCACAAATAGTCAAATTGTCCCTTTTGTCACAATAAAAGCTGAGAAATATCTATTGATTAAATAGATTAAATAGATACGCTATTGTTATTTTTAAAGATGAAGTTATTTGATGAATGGACAAGGTTTCTCCTTAAACTTTGAGGTTTTTTTCTTTTACACCTCACTCAAAGCCTGCCACATGTACCAGAATAAAAATGAAATAGAATTTTCAATGGCCATGCCATTTAGGCCAAAAAGAGGCGAATAATCAACAATATTATTAGATTCAATGAAAAGAAAAAGTCCAAAAATGATAATTATACCAATAGATAAGTAGCACACTCACGTAGCGGTCCGAAGGATCCGAACCCGCCCCTCAAAATTGTGTAACACGATATGTAATTGTCCACACGGAGAGAATAAATATATTAAGGAATTCTGTGCAGCACATACATCTAACAGTAACACATACAAATAATAAATGATAGCAAAAGAGTTGTGAATTGAGAACATTAAAAGATAGGGTACGAAACTCTAAGAAAATATACGAACACTTGACCTGCTCTTGAACAGGCATATCTCAGACTAGTCTTATATTAAGAGTCTTCATCCCGGCGAAATTAAAATACCGCTAATTTTAAAGTAATTATGTGATATCTTCAAATAGATAAAAGATAATAGAAATGTGAAACAAGAGCGCCCTAGACAATATTATTTTACATGAGAAGCCGTTATCACGACTCATTCGAGCCACTTTGAAAATCGGCATTTATTTTCGCGTTTCTAAACAGCTGAAAACGGAAAGCCATTAGGTGACTTGTGATAACGGTAACTCACGCAAAATAATATTATCTAGGGCGCTCTTGTTCCATATTTCAATTACACTAGTTAACAAAGGTTTTGTTACATAAAAGGAAATACCTGTTCTTAAAGGAACTTTTTGCGCTGAATTCGAATGTGCACTCGGTTTTTCTCCATCAC
Source organism: Thermobia domestica (assembly GCF_964235325.1). NCBI lineage: Eukaryota > Metazoa > Arthropoda > Insecta > Zygentoma > Lepismatidae > Thermobia > Thermobia domestica. Next base: position 363,359,798 of record NC_137454.1, read on the forward strand.
GTACGATTTTCCCGTAACAGAGGGATTTTCGGGAAAATCCCTGAAAAATTTCCCTTTTCGTTTATTTTACACCCCAAGATCTTGTCCCCTTGCATATACTAACATAGAAATTATACCTAAGTATACTTTGATTCATATTTAACAAACCCTCCAAGTTTCGTAATAATCGCTTTATTCTTTCTAGAGAAATAAATATGTTTGTATGTATACTGTGTGTACTGTTTATTGCACCTTATAGTAATGCTTTCAGATCTCTTAAGTTGAGGTTAAACGTTTTGCTTTATTACCACAAACACATATATAAAATATAATACAATATAATTTACAAGTGTGACAATTTACAATAAACAATAATACAAATGTACCAAAAAGGTCATGAAAAGACAATCAAAACTATCACAATATATGAAACTTCCATTGGGTTACAAAAACGTACACTACTTCCTTCTTTTGTAAGAAATGTTGCATTCTCTAACAAGACCCCAACAATAGCCCCCCATCATTGAAGGATCCCATCGTCCCTGGTACCTTTTCTCCATTGCTATTATATCTTGGTGGAATCTTTCCCCCTGTTCGTCGCTGAGAGCACCTAGGTTAGCAGGAAAGACGCTGAGGTGGGAGTGCAAAAAGTGGATTTTTAAAGACATCCTACAACCCAACTCTTTGTATTTCTGTATCATGTCCTGTAAGATTTCTGTGTAACTCTCAGCTTTGCTATTGCCCAGAAAGTTGCGCACAACACACTTAAATGCTGTCCAGGCAGCTAGCTCAGCACTGTTTAACTTGCTGTCAAAGCTATCATCAAGCATTAATTTCCTAATTTGGGGACCAATAAACACTCCCGCTGAAATCTTAGCATCACTCAGGTTAGGGAACTTATCTCGCAAATACTTGAAACCTTCACCAGATGTGTCCATGGCTTTGACAAAGTTTTTCATAAGGCCTAAGTTGATATGAAGTGGCGGTAGTAATATCTTATTAGGATCTTCCAAAGGAGCGTACTTGACGTTGCATTCTCCAGGTACGTAATTCACTCTAGGTTCCCATTCCTTCACTTCATAATGTTTGTCATCAGCTCGGCTATCCCATAAACATAAAAAACATTGGTACTTCGTGTAACCGCACTGCAGTCCTAATAAAATACCAACCACCTTGAGATTACAACATATTTGCCAACAATGGTCCTTGTAATTTATAAGATTTAGCAAAGTTGACATGGTGTCATAGGATTCCTTAATCTTCACTGAGTGCTCAAGTGGTATAGAAGGTTTTTTATTTCCATTATGTAAAAGGACAGCGTAGCGTCGATAAATAACCTCCATTCTTCTGGAACGTAAGGAATTCCTAGCTCCGCCATCAACCCATTTATATCCGTACATACGCACACATTATCTTGCATTGAGAAATAGCTTGAAAATTGAACATGCCTTTTCCTGTACACTGATATGTTCGTTTCTGCATCCAATAAGTTCCACTGCTGGAGCCTTGATCCCAGAAGTTCCGCCTCTTGTTTTGTCAGGTGCAAATCACGGACTAGGTCATTAAGTTCACATTGCCGGATGAAATGTGGGTCGCGAACACAGTCAGGGATGAACGTTGGATCCTTGGATGTACATGTTGATGTCGATGGTTCATCAAGGTCATGATCATCATCAGAGTCTTTTGGCCATATCTCTTCCCAGTTGGTAGGGGGCTCGGGAAGTGGAAGTGGATAACAAATATTGATAACCATTTCATGAACAAAACGAAAAAACTTGGAGAATTGTATATATACGGTATGTATTAAGATATACATATACTGTACGTTTAAAAAAAATATACGTTGGAAGTACATTCTATTTTTATACACGTTTCTAATTTACAGAGAGCAATACAAGTGTGATGTTGACTATTGTAAATATTCATTTTTATGTCTGTGTTTGTAGTAATAAAGCAAATCGTTTTTACCCCAACTCAGGAGATCTGAAAGCATTACTATCAGGTGCAATAAACAGTGCACACAGTATACATACAAATATATTTATTTCTCTAGAAAGAACAAAGCGATTTTTACGAAACTTTTAGGGTTTATTAAATATAAATCAAGGTATACTTAGGTATAATTTCTATGTTACTATATGTAAGGGGACAGGAGCTAGGGGAATAAAATATCTGAAAAAGGGAAATTTTTGAGGGAATTTCCCGAAAATCCCTCTGTTACGGGAAAACTGTACGTGATGGAGAGAAACCGAGTGCATATTCGAATTCAGCGCAAAAAGTTCCTTTAAGATCAGGTGATTTTTCTCATGTAACAAACAAAAAGTTTAAATTTGTTAACTAGTGTTATCTTTTATCTATTTGAAGATATCACATAATTACTGTAACATTAGTGGTATTTTAATTTCGCCGGGATGAAGACTCTTAAGGACTCTACCATTTCTTTCTTCATATTATCCGTTCCCTCTACTTTTTTCTTTTTATCCAAATGACATGAATATAAAAATTAAAATACCTAAAAAAAAAAAAGTACCCATGGTCTTGAGTGGGATTCTAACAACAGGGCCGTCGCGTAGGTTGTATGCGCCCGGGGCGAGAATTCCCAGGCGCCCTCTTCCCTTCAAGTGTGTTATGAAAACAATCAGAGTTTATTCTGTACTCCTAGGTTTAAATATGGAATTAAGGTAAAAATAATTTGGTATTATGACATTTTTTAAGTGAATGGTTTTTGTAGTTAAAACATTGAAATTAATGAAAACAAGTTTTTTAATTATTGAAATCGAGTGCTATTCTCGTTTATTTTGAACTTGATACACATTAACATAGTAATAGCATAGAATATGCAAATAACGATACAAAAATTAAATTCCAAGATAAAAAAATCTCTTCTCACAGAGGGCTGGAGAGAGTTCCAGTTTAACAATCCTAGGCGATGTAGTTTTCAAGTATTATACAATACTCTATTGGGAGTCTCTCAATGATCTAATCTAATAATCTAGATCCGCTGTTGTTTCTTCTTGTTATTAACGATATTTCTCTGTATATTAAGACTTCTCAATTTCTTTATTATCAACATCAATTTTAAAAAAACAATCACATACCAACACAATCTGATTTCCTTGAATTTTGTTGATTAGTCGTCCCGGCGCGCCCACGCGACGGCCCTGTCTACGAATCCACGATGGATCGTGTTACGTAATCTGAAGCCAAGTGTCTTAGATTACTCCGCCATGTCCACCGGATACCATTGAGTTACCATGCTCACCGATGTAGTACGTAGAAGAGTACCCACATAGCACATGCCCACTACATGTCACAAGTCCCATACCTGTCCCAGAATATTCAGGCCGATACTGGAAACTTTAAGGATAAATGAAATATCGACTGGATTTTCTTTGGATTTCGATGAAATATCTCCGTCACGGAACAAAATTTGGATGTCCTTCCTGCCATTATTACTCAAAATATCCAGAATATCTGATAGGAATCCGGTAGGATATCCCGTTTCCGGGACAATGAGTAATACATTAATTTTAACTGAATGTACATAGAGGAACCACTGGCAGAAATGGAATGTTCCGTGCAGGGTCCGTACGCAGACATTTTTGCTGGACAAGGTCCGAAGTTTGTTGGGGTCCAATGCTACAAAAAACTACATTCCAATACGTCTAAGTAATATTGAACTGGTGTCATTCTATATTTTCAAAAATAATGGACCCCTAAGCAAGAGCGCCGATCCTGGGGGCCGCCCCCAAAGCTCATGTGGGCCTCCCTTTTTTATTTATGATTATACAATATTTGGAATAATTTGAATGCAATTTATCTTAAAACCCTCATATGTGTATATATATATATATATATATATATATATATATATATATATATATATATATATATATATATATATATATATATATATATATATATATATATATATATATATCGGGTCTTGCAAAATAAGTGTTACAACTCTTGGGAGGTGACTCCTGCCACTGAGACAAGAAAAAAAGTTCTCTTGAACTTTCGGCTATCGGACATAGTTTCGGATCTACAAGGTGCCGAAAGCGTGAGAAAATGACTTTCGGACGCCAATACTTTGAAAACTATCCAACGTAAAGAGGGCGGGTAAAAAAATTACTTAAGAAGTCATACCTGCAGAATTGAATTTTGCATGTTTCACAATCCTACCATGCACCCGCAAGGGATTCCCCAAAGGAACGTAGGGAGTCCCGGATAATCTGTCAAATGAAAATTGGTCTAAATGGATACGAATTGATAGGACTTCTACCAGGTAACAATAATTCGTTTGTATTAAGTCGATATCTGGAACAAATACAAAATAGCGGACACCTTCATTCCAGTTGTGTGTGGTTGCATAATCGTCAGGTACGGATGCTGGCCAACAGTGACGTTCTGAGTATTAAGTGTAGCGAATTTCTTCTCAAATGCTCTAGAAAGACATCTGGAGTGTCGGTAGAGAACAACAGATGAAGCAGGGTGATTCACATGTGTGGAAATTCTTAATGAAAAATTCCCAGAAATGCACTCATACTCAGTAAACGTGAGTTCAAAGCGTCGGAAATGTAAGGAATAGCATCAAGAACATGAAAGCCATTGCCGATTCACCAATAATATTCCATCAATCCGATGCAGTATGATGTGCACTGTTGCATACTAATAAGGATGCAACAACTGAGGCCAAGTTGAAATTGTGCAAGGGAACTCACAAAGAAACTGGGTAAACTAAATGAATGTCACTAGTAGGATCGCATGATCGATATTGAAATGTGGCCAATGTGTGTGTTGATATAAACATGTATCTAATGGACAAATGCCAACATGTCCCACTACTGCTGGGACACCGTCCCAAGTGCGAAAACTAGGAAAATAACGTTGTACATTCTGCTATTACATCTGGTGCACTTTTTGGTAGAACGTAAGTAGAACAAGATTGTATCAATGTCCTTCTTTGTTTCGGACATTGTCCCACAGTCGGCACATATGAAAAGAAATGTCTTAATCCATGGTTCAAATTCTGATAGAGCTTGAAAATAACAAACTTGTATCATGTCCCACGTCTTCTAGGACATATAACGTACTCGAAATATAGGAAAATACCTCCAAAAATTCGTATCTTACAGGCAGTGCACATGCCAAGACAAGGACGAAAATGAACTAATTTGGCACATGTAACACTACAGCTGGAACACCATACGTATGGAAAATAAAACGACATGAGAAATAGGAAGAAACGTCTTAAAGCTATGATTGTTTACAACTTTATAGTAGGAGTAACAAAATGAAACACACAAGCATGTCGGGAGACTGTACGAGAGCGCTTGCCAAACAAAGTGGACAGATAAAATAATGCTACCTCGAAGCTTCAGGGCTAGAGCGCTTACTCTCGATTGTGTGGTTTCAGTTTCCAAACCTACTGGGAGCCCGCGGCGTCAGATTCAAGACCCGAGTAGTTATTTTCCTATTTTTCGCACATGGGACGGTGTCCCAGCAGTAGTGGGACATGTTGACATCCATCAGCTACATGTTGATATGAACACACAGATTGGCCACATTTCAATATCGATCATGCGATCCTACTAGTGACATTCATTTAGTTTACCCAGTTTCTTTGTGAGTCCCCTTGCACAATTTCAACTTGGCCTCAGTTGTTGCATCCTTATTGGTATGCAAAAGTGCACGTCATACTGCATCGGATTGATGGAATATTATTGGTGAATCGGCAATGGCTTTCATGTTCTTGATGCTATTCCTTACATTTCCGATAACTTTGAACTTATGTTTACTGAGTATGAGTGCATTTCTGGCCAGCACTGTTGGCCAGCATCCGTACCTGGCGATTATGCAACCACACAAAACAGGAATGAAGGTGTCCGCCATTTTGTATTTGTTCCAGATATCGACTTAATACAAACGAATTATTGTTACCTGGTAGAAGTCCTATCAATTCGTATCCATTTAGACTAATTTTCATTTGACAGATTATCCGGGACTCCCTACGTTCCTTTGGGGAATCCCTTGCGGGTGCATGGTAGGATTGTGAAACATGCAAAACTCAATTCTGCAGGTATTACTTCTTAAGTAATTTTTTTACCCGCCCTCTTTACGTTGGATAGTTTCCAAAGTATTGGCGTCCGAAAGTCATTTTCTCACGCTTTCGGCACCTTGTAGATCCGAAATTATGTCGGATAGCCGAAAGTTCAAGAGAACTTTGTTTCTTCTCTCAGTGGCAGGAGTCACCTCCCAAGAGTTGTAACACTTATTTTGCAAGACCGGATATATATACATATATATATATATATATATATATATATATATATATATATATATATATATATATATATATATATATATATATATATATATATATACCTTTTGCATCTGAATGGGTCCCCCCAAATTTACAGAAAAATCGGCACTCTTGCCCCTAAGTAATTTTCAAGTACCAGCGGTGTCCACCCCACTCTCCCTCAAGTACTTAGTCGTAATTCCTCAAATATGTCATCTCCCTGAAAAAATAACAATTAGGAGACCGAAATTGGTCTTGACTAAACCAAGATAATGACTTGTAGACTACATTTTATTCAATTTCAGAAGCATCATAATCCCTTTTAGGAATTTTGGTAACTTTTGTTACCATGGCGTAGTATCGTCTTTGACCACTCATTTATGTTCCATAACAGGTATTTAAGCCATCTTCTTAATTTACTATTCAAGTCAAGAATAGACCAAAGAATACCCCTGATTGCGTTTTGGAACCGGATGGTCAACTTGGCGGCGCCAAATGGGGGCGGAGGGGCGTGACTTTTTTTATTTTTTCTTAATTCAAAGTTCAAAATTTTTTCACGCCTTTAGTTTTAACGATATCAGATTGGAACTTTGCATACGAATTGTGTGTATCTCTCATTTTTTTTTCTGAGATCCCTACGTGAAATCGGGGCCGGGCCCGAGGCGCGCAAGTGTTCCGAGAAGGTGATTCTTTCAGAAAAATTTCCGGTTTTTCCCAATTTTTCCTGTTCAGGTATATGATACGGACATGTAAGTGGTACCGTTGGAAAGGTTTATTATACTGAAGAAAATACCGTTTTAGCTATGACTCTAGGCCAAATAGTAATGACACAGTAAATTTTTATAATATGTATTTATATGTGTGTGTATATAGAGAGCCTAAATTCAGACTTTCAACAATTTTTTCCGATCTTTGTTTTCAAAATAAAAGATTGAAATTTTGCACACGTATTATGCACATAACAACGCATTTTTAGAAAAAAAAATCAGATCTCTACGTCAACCCAGACTTGGGCCAGAGGGGCAAAATGTTTTGGTGGTATTTTCAAACAAACTTCCCGGTTCTTCCCTAATTTTCCAATTCAGGTGGATGATCTGACATGTGAGTGGTACCGTTAGAAAGAGCTCGTTATACTGAAGAAAATGGTCTTTGAGACATGACTCTGGGTTAAATAGAAATGACGCAGTACATTTCTTAAGTTTTTTTAAAAAATATATTTGTATATACATATATGAAAAAATTGGTCACCTTCAGACTTTGAAAAATTTCTCCCGACCTCAGGTTTCAAGATTCAAGAATGAAATTTTGTACACATATTATGTACATAACATTTTTTTTTTAAAGTCAGATCCCTACGTAAACCCAGGCTTAGGTCAGAGGGGCACAAAAATTAAGATTTTTTTCGAAAAATCTCCTAGGTTTTTCTTCTTCGATATTTCCGTTTCTGGTGTATAAAACGGACAAGCAAGTGGTACCGTTGGAAAGTATGATCTATCCTTAAAAAAAAAAAAAAAAAAAGTATGAACCATGATCCTACGATAAATAGTAAGGAAATAGTAGCTGTTTGAGTGAAAGACTAAAATTTGCCTCAAATACTGGAAATCCTAAAAGGGTTATGGTATAATTAAAGTCTGATTCTAACATTTCAATGAAATATCATATCTCCCACAAAATCTCATTGGCGCAACCGAAAACCTGTCTGTGGGCACTTCTAACTTCCACTTCTATTATCATGAAAAAAGTTATAGTTTTTTTTTTTTTTTTTTTTTTTTTTTTTTTTTTTTAATAGAGACATAGTATCAGATCATGTCTTTAGCCCACATCAATCATTTCGCTGTTAAGTGTTCAAATGTCTGTCGAGTTGCGAAGATAAGACGACATTTGGACCGGGTGGATGTAGCGTGATTGTGCCCTCATTGCAGGCAAAACACAAGTATTTAAAAGATTTACGATAATTTTTGGAGGGAGTCTGGACCCGGTAAACCCCTTCCGTGGGTGGGCCCCTGGTCTGTAGACATTCAGCTATCTCGGGATGAATGGCTATTGGACGTCGAGGGGACTCTTTGTACGGTGTGAGTAAAGATTACAAGAGTTCGAGTCCCACCTAGGTCATGAGTTTATGTATCTACGTATGAATGGCGATTGGACGTCGAGGGGACATCTTTGTACGGTATGAATAAAGACTACAAGAGTTCGAGTCCCACCTAGGTCATGAGTTTACGTATCTACGTATGAATGGCCATTGGACGTCGAGGGGCCATCTTTGTACGGTGTGAGTAAAGAGTACAAGAATTAGACTCCCACCTATGTCATGAGTTTATGTATCTGCGTTTATCATAATTTTATTATCCGTTTCATCTGTATAGTTCCTCTTATGTAAGCAAAAGGTTAGAGGATATGTGTTTGGTATGCATGACCTCGGGTTAAATTCTCGTTGCGAAAACAAGATTTTTCGATTTTTGTTCGGATTCGGAAGGCAAGTAGAGAATTAAAATAAACTAAGAGATAAAGTTTTATGTCTAGACAACCAGAATTCAACGAGTATTAGTCGTTAAGAAGACGCGCTGGGTGGAAATAGCTTACTTTCTAAAACAATATTTTAATTCAAGTGGCTCTTTAATTGCGCAAGAGACACCGGTGTTTAGAGCAGTGGACTCATGTCTGCGTGGTCCAAGGTTCGATTCCCGGCTGGTGCGTCCCAATATTCGATGTCCATTCAGCATCGTGAGGCACACTGAGCAGTCACGTAAATTAAAGACATGACGACTACATTCCTGATACGTCTGGCGCAGTACTCTGACCACAGGTTCATCGCTAGACAGAGCGTAGTTCAGCCGTTGCTAACAGATGGCGTTGGAGTGGCTGAGACCAAGTGTTACGCTGCGAAGTGGTTTTTGGTTTGGTCTTGAATTGTTCGTTATGCCGGAAAAACACCAAAAATGTTCCTAGAAGATATAGAGCCATATGTAGAGTCGTTTTGACGTATGATTAGCGTCATACTAAATGATTGACTACTGCACGAAAACATATGATAGTCGAACCCTTTAGCATGGCACTAATCACGCGTCTGAACGACTCTGCATAAGACTCATAGAATCTGGTATCATACGTATTTACTATTTTTCTACATCGGAGCATTTTTTAATTATAAAACGAAAAAGAAATGTTATTTACTAGCCCATTAACCCTTTAATAATAAGGCTATGAATAATTAAGAAGGTTAAAATCAAAACACATATTTCACATTGTTAAACAAGTAAGTATGTTACATGTATACTACGTGAGGGAGTTTGATTCCTGTATGACGTGATATTTTCCCAATTAATTTTGAAACCGGAAGTGGTAATAAATATTTGTCACTTCCGCTTTTCATAGAGAGATTAGAATGGACATTAAATATGTTCTTGGAACGCTTAATTTGTTGTAGAAAACAGCTCCTCGATATCTCTTCACTCTATAGCGATCAACCTAAAACAGGAAGTTCTTGATTTATGCCACTTCCGGTTTGAATAGAGTTAAGAGATAATGTGGTACCTATTCATAGAACACTAAATCGATTCTAGAAGCGGAAAAAGAACACTTGTTGCTATCTCTTAATAGTTTTTGCTCTAAATAGATCAGTATTGAAACCGGAAGTTGTACTGGATTGCTAACACTTCCGGTTTTAAAAGGTTTCCCATAAAGAACGCAACTTTTGAAATGGCCGCCATTTCTGTTCTAGTAAGTTGGCAGCACTGAACGTTACACGATTTATATACGTTGTTTTTGTAGTCACGGAGGCGCCGATTAGCGTTAGGGATGGACACGAGTCGAACTAAAATTCGACTCGACTCGAAACTCGAGTCGAATTTCGAGTCCTCACTGTTTTGAGGTCGATTTTCGAGTTAAGTCGAGTTTGATAAATGGCTCGCTCGTTCAGTTCGTTTTAACTCGTTTTGAAATCATTGCTGATTAGATTTTAAAGCGAAACCCATAAGAAATGTAAGCAGTAAGTTGTAATATTTTTAGTGTTGCTCACGAGATGGGACATTGCACGTCTTGTCTCGATTAATAAGACAACAATGGATTTTTATAACTAGACAGCCTCAAATGTCGTGAGCACCAATATAAGTATATACTGTAGTTCTTACCATCAAGGCTGAGACCTGCACGGTCGAAGTTTTGAGCCCAAGCTGATGCCCAACCCGGGTAGTGATGTCAACCAGCTCAGCTCGGTTCAGCTGAGCGAACAGCTCTAGCCGGCGCGGTTGGTATGAGCTACCGACTTGGTTCAGGTGAGCCATTGGATCGAGCCGGCTAGGTCGGGTGAGCTGTTGGCTCGGCTCGATAGTGAATGAGCTGTGAGCCGAGCTACTCGAGCCGTTGACGACCCTAAACCTGGACCGAACAGTTTTGAACATGTTTGACCGGCGCCTTATAACTTTTTGACCTAACAATTTTTGGCTCGAGCCCGAATCCTCCGGAACTCAAACCCAGAACCTCGTGAACGACGTCCTTACTTCCTAGACTTCACGAATCCCGAGGTCTGCAGTCAACTAGTTCTTAGTATTCCGCTACAAACCGCCAATCTTTCATGTTTATACACCGCGTTATAATAATAATAATAATAATAATAATAATAATAATAATAATAATAATAATAATAATAATAATAATAATAATAATAATAATAATAATAAATTCTATACACTATTCGGCGTAAGCTCTAAACTCCGATAAACAAAATATTTGTATCCTTCCGCTTGTCACAAATACGACTGGCTAGTGATGTATCACTCCCACTCCTCACGGGGAGGAGCTAATTATACACGTGCATTTTGACAATACTGTCTCGTGTTGTCCAGATACTTACAGCAGCAGCAGAAAAGAAACTCGAAAGATTTAAAAAAAAAAAAAAAAAAAGAATTTGAATTTCGCTCCTAAATAATTGTTGCTTATTGAGTAAAGGTTTGCCTTGTTGGTGTTTCACCACAACACTCGTGGAACCGAGATTATGCCAGTCATCTTTCAGACTTTAAAAGCAGAACACGCGTCCACAGTTGAGTTGGCGCCAGAATTACTGCGCATGCTTAGTGTTTATTTCTATTGTTTCATTAGCCACACTCGATTGCAGTATTATTAGATAATCCGTATTATATTTTTGTCATTTATAATAATATAAATCAGTTTTATATGGAGCTTCATAGTGAACGTAATAATCAAATCATATGAACTATTTTGCGGAGGACTACAAGCGTCGGTAGGACAACAGCAAATCAGCGAGACTTAGTTTCACGTGGCTTTGTTTATCGCAGTTTAGAGCTTACGCCGAATAATGTGTAGTAGTAGTAGTAAGTATCATTGATAATATCTAATTATATTGTCTATGTAGGATCCTTTAAAAAAAATACTTGAAACTATACACAGCATTTAGCTCGATTTGGCTCGATTTGGCTCGACTCGACTCGAAACTCGAGTCAAATTCGGGTCGAGTTTCGAGTCGAGTTGGAGGAAATTTTTCGAGTCGAGCTCAAAGATGTCTATTTCGAGTTGAGTCGAGTTTCAATGAAAACTCGCTCGAGCCCATCCAAGGGCGCCCATCACGGGGGGCAAGGTGGGGCGCTCGCCCCCTAGAGGAAATTGTACTTCGGAATATCGAAAACCCAATAGAATTTTTAGAATAGTTACAACAAAATTTGAAACTATATTTGAAATGTCGCTTTTTCTTGTTTCCCCCCCTTGGAAACCACAATTAACATATGATCGTGAAATGTTTTCTGTACGGGTAGGAATGGAGCGCTTCACAACGGAACTGCGTGTTGTCATAGTGAACACTTGTTACAAATGTGGTGAATGGTGTGTAGATACTATTCATCGCATATCCGTTATTCGGTGCTCCGTTACTACTAACATGGGCGGCGATTAGGGGGGGCAAAGGGGGGCAGTTGCCCCCAACATTTTAAAGTAATCCATTAATGTATATAGTTTAATTTGGAAATGTAAAGTTTCTATATGTATTACTGTTTCATAGGGGAAAAAATGGTACCATATAATATTTGCTGTTGCGTAAGTACGTATTGGTTGTCTTCCCGTGGAGTTAAGAAAGCTACAGGAATTGCGTTTTAATTGCCACGGAAAATAACCCAAAAATTAACCTATTGGAGCAGATCAATTGCAGCATACTTTCACTTCTTCTTACAAGGGGTTGATATGTAAGTCAGCAGCTTTGAAACTAATTGAAATTTAGAATTATTTTGTATAGCTGGAATGTGGAGTCATTCTAAATATTGTTGAGTTTTGATGTATTCCAAGAAAGTGAAAACTGTACCTAATGGCAACGAACATGTTTCAGGAAGCTGCAAAAGTATTTCTTTAAATGTCGTAGCGTATATTTGTAGTATTTACTGTCTTTCATTTTCTAAGAGTAATACCATACATTGAATGGCATGTGTGGAATTAAAAATATGAGTAGTTCATTAATCCCTAGTTTTAATAAGACTTCTACAAAACAAGCCTCATTATTCATTATTATGATTAATATTATCATTTCTATTTATTTATTTTGCAAATTTGTTATTAAATAATCTGATCACACAGTTTTCCAGACATAATTTTAAGATGTTCGTGAGGAAGGAATCAAATCTCTCCTTACACCTTCTTTGATTAAGAGTACGAAGGGTTAGTACCTACTTGTGTTGCTCTTGTCAATTTACTTAAGAGTCTTCATCCCGGCGAAATTAAAATACCGCTAATTTTACAGTAATTATGTGATATCTTCAAATAGATAAAAGATAATCGAAATGTGGAACAAGAGCGCCCTAGACAATATTATTTTACATAAGAAACCGTTATCACGACTCACTTATCTGCTTTCGAATTTGAGCCATTTTGAAAATCGGCATTTATTTTCTCGTTTCTAAACAGCTGAAAACGGAAAGCCACTAGGTGACTTTTGATAACGGTATCTCACGCAAAATAATATTGTCTAGGGCGCTCTTGCTCCATATTTCAATTATCTTTTATCTATTTGAAGATATCACATAATTACTGTAAAATTAGCGGTATTTTAATTTCGCCGGGATGAAGAGACTTAATAAAATATGAAACACGATATACGGTATTTTAACCGAAAAAGATATTACCCTATTGGTTATGCAACCTTTCGTCAAACAAAGTGTTAGAAGCAACCAGGAAAACTAAGTTTGAAATGCAAATATTAAGATCATGTCTTGCCTTCTCTTCCCCCCCCCCCTCCCTAACTTTTAACGTCTAATCACCGCCACTGACTACTGACCACAAAGACTGTAGATGAAAATCGTGTAACGTTCAGTGCTGCCAACTTACTAGAACACAAATGGCGGACATGTCATAAGTTGCCTTCTTTATGGAATACCCTTACTTTAGAGTTAGGCTATATGGATGGAGATGAAATGTATTAATCGATTGCACGAAACCGCTCTGCTTCTCGCTATATATTAATATTTTTTGCTCTATAATGATCAGGGTGAAAACCGGAAGTGGTTGATTTCTACTACTTCCGGTGGACGGATCACCTCTATCAATGAAATCAACTTTTGACGTTCTACATCCTAGACAATATCAAGTAGTTGTTGAGATTTTTTTCTCTCACATGAACGTCAGACACACAGATGGTCAGTATCAGGGACGTACGCAGGGGGTGGGTCCTGGGGGTCCGGACCCCCCGAAATTTCCGACTTTTGTGTAAATTTAGCATAATTTCAGGGGTAATTTTAGGAATTTTAATAGAAAATACCCTCATATTAAGTTTGGACCCCCCGAAATAAATTCCTGCGTACGCTACTGGTCAGTATATATATATATATATTGCCAACCTGGGTTGCTCTTGATAAAATTTTAGTAAAACTTGAATATGTAGAGCACTCTGAGCTCCCCAGATTGATCTAATTTGCATGAAGCAAATCTATATCTACTCGCATTTATATGAGAGGTAAGTTTGGGGATACTCCACCACTGGTTGCATTGATTGAGGGCCAACCAGAGCCCTATTAAAATGATAACAACAATGTCTACTTAAACATGTGTATTTTAACAGAACTAGTAATCATTTATGTGTAAAGTGTTGTTTGTGTAATGAAGACTTAAAAAGTGTAATTTAATGTGTAAATCATGTATAACGAATTGGATTAGCACAGAATTTGGTTGTGACACATACCTGTTGTTGATGATTAGTCGAACCAAGCACTGAATGATCGTATACCAGTAACAGCAGTCGGTTGTATTTCAACGTTGAACTTCTTAGACTGTTCTCTTAGTATTTGAAGTTAATAATGTTTTAACTTGACGAATTGTAGAACTTTAAATGCTACGTCTCTAATATTGATCCTCTGACAGTGATCCTCTAATAATACTACTCTGATACTGATGTCATTGAATAAAATAAAAGGTTTTTATACAACTCAAACTGCTGACGATCCAGTAATACGGTTTCAGTACTCGGGCCGATTTTCGTCCACGTGCGTCCCAGATCTAAAAAGATCTTATTCAACCAAATTCTCATAACCTCAATTCAATCATGATGACACGAAACAATGTCACTTTCTTGATGTCCTCATTGTCCGAAGAAAAGTGTGGATGTTAACAAATTTATTACATAACATTACAAGCTCTTGTTGATAGACTAGAATTCATACAATTTGAAGTATACACATACTGTATTCTTTGCACATATCTCTTTAGAGATAAACAAGAGTAAATTAGGTCTCCTGAAACTCAAGACCGTACTACAATTAAACTAAACAAATTAAACCAATAATTAATAATTATCTATGGTCTTGACACCCCCGCCGACAAGACTCCAGCTTGCCGTCGCAAGTGGACGCCAAGAGCAATATATGAAACATCAAAATCTTTAAGATATATATAAAACAGTATTAATAAATATAAAATTGAAAATAATTGACTAAAATACAATATTGAGTACGATAAAACCCATAACCTCAAAATTAATGCAAAATTTATCAAAAGTGTATAAATATTGATATTTTACTGTATAAGATTTACAATGAAAATTAAATCATTACTTGATTTCTAAAAAAATACTATTGTTACTATATTTACATAAATTTCGCAGTACTGCTAAGTATCTGCGTGAAAAAGGTTGGAAACCAATAACCAATACATAACATTTAGTATATATATATATAGCATATAATATATTGAAAATAAACAGTTTATTAAATATATTGAAACATCTTTTTCATCCATGGCTCTCTCATTTGATTTAAAACCAAGTCTTTTAAAGAATAAGCTTGAGCCATCTGTTGATTTTTTCTCGTATTATGTTCGTTGAACAATAACTCACACATATCACACTTGTTGCTGTTAATTCTTCCTCTTAAAAGAAAGAAAGAAATGCAGTTAATGCAAGAGAGAAAAAGATGTGTATATATTTCAGTTACTCTTCTCCTTGCTGATGAAAAGGAAAACAAGTGCAATGAAGAACAAGAGATCCGACAAAGTCTCTGATAACATAGGTGTGGTTTTGCACTTTGTACCGATGTGGTCTGACTGAGTTACTGCTGACTAAGGGATCTCATGCTATAACTCCACCAGAGTAGAAAGCTCATTTATTTTTTCACTATGTTTAGACACAAATGAACACAGTGGGAAATAAAATTTCACTTTTCCCTCTTCTTCTATTTTTAACGTAACTAGGTACACTACACAGAAACAAAATATAGTACATATTATTCTTCACTATAATGAATGTAATAAGCTATACAGGGTGGCTGAAAACACTAGTTTATTTTCGCTCATTGTCCCCCTGTAATAACATTAACTCTCATCATATTTAGCAACACTAGTTCACATCCGGTCACTCTGGATGATGAAATACTTCGGAAGCGTCACTTCAACATGGGGCTTCTTCCGTTATAGACTCCATGCTACTCGAAAGTCTGATTTTTAGCGTTTTTTGTAGAATAACTGGACTATATTAATCGTATATTGCACGGGATTATCGCACTTCCGTGTTGTAACTGGAGAAGTTCCCTTTGAATTACGTAATTGTAAAATTTTACATATTTCGGGGTGTTTCTCAAAACACACTCCTCCACTAAGTCCAGTTCGGGCGTGGAAATCAGCTCGGGGACGGTGTTCTGGCTCGACTTCTTTGCTTGTGCTGTGCTCCTAGTGCTTTTATCGTGTGTCACTTCTGTGCTTTTTATAAATTCTGTGTTTTCAGAGTTAAGTGTATACAGGAAATGAAGACTGTCTAATTTTGCTTGAGTAAGAGGGGAGGGGGGTGGTGGAAATGAATTTGAAATATTGTTCTGTTCGTTCAAGATGGCTGTATTGTGCATTAGTGACTCCTCATTGTGCATAGTTGTGTGCGTGTCTGAAAGTTCCCCCTTATTTGTGTTCATGAATGAAGTATATCCCTTTTCAGTGTCGCAGTGTTCATTCTCACTGTGAAAAAGATTCTTGAATGAAATAATGTCATCATCATTGTTGTGTGTTGTAGAGCTTATGCTGTTTCGCTCTTTGCTTTGTGGTGAGTCCACTATAAAAATATGTGGAATAGACGTCTCACAGGAAATTACCTTCTCCGCTTTTCTAGTTGCTTTCTTAAAAAGACATATGCCTATCGCTACTAACATAATGCCTAGGAGGGAGGTTATAGCGATTGCTGCCAAGAAAATAATTACTAATTTTTCCATTTTTCTTTTCTGTAATAAAGACAAAATATGTTTTCGTCAGGCTTGTTATATCCCTAAATATATATATTGCTAAATTCTAAATACTAAATACTTTTAAAACTAATATATTTATTGACATATTCATGTACTTAAATCTGGCTTTTATTAGCTACTGAATCTCGCGTCTCACGAGATCATGCATTGAGCTAATTTACATGTAGGTTCTGTTTCGATATTATATACTGAATCAACCTCAAAATTGATTTATTAGAATAATATCTATTTTGATTTCAGACTTGAACGTAGTTACTTTTGATAGGCTAATACCTCATCTATTGTCTACGTAATATTTTCTTCTTTTTTTTTTCCATTCATATTTCATATTTATTCTTCATATTACACATAATAGTCAATACTTATCATTAAATACTAATATAATATAACGGTAAAATAAATAGTAATTGCCATTATTAGTACAAATTAGATACCTTAAACATCTAATACATATATATATGTATAAATTCTTGTTTCTATCACCTATAAGATTACATTGATAAATATCAGGCCTATACTAATAAATAATAAATCATCAATTGATTGATAGGTGATACTAATTATCAATAATTATTGATTGATTGATTGATTGATTGATTGATTGATTAGGTATTGATTGATTACTTATTGATTTATTGATCACTTATTGATTGATTTTTTTTTTTTTTTTTTTTTTTACAACCCATTACCAAATAACACATTTTTACTTTAATACTCTATTACTTATTTTAGCTTGACGAAAAACATATTTGTGCTCTATTCATTGTAGCTTATTAATGTATAACTTAACCTAAATCTACTTCTTATCCTTTCCCGTTTTCCGCGGTTCGCGATTTCTTTCAGTTTTATATAGCCGTTCGGTAACGTACCATGCATGTTTTATTGTTTGCAATTTTTTTTTTTTTTTTTTTTTAATTGTTAATTTAATGTTTGTTTTCCTTATTTATTACATTTGCAGAACACTTCTATATTTCCAAATTTTCAACTTTTATTTATTTATTTTATTTTTCTCTACTCATTTCAAAATTTCATAGTTAAAATATTTCAATTTAAACTGAATTTCCCACTTAGTGCTAAAACATTATGTAGATTCAATACAAGCAAAATACACTTGTACTCATTAGTAAAAATAGATTTTGCCTATGCAGTTTAAGTTCAATTTTAAATAACCTTAGCACTCTATTAAAATGTTGTTCAAGCTTTATTTATACTTATCATTAATTATTTGAAATCTATGTTCAAAATTTTGGACACATGTTTCCCTTTTTACGGTTTATCATGCTTTATTTCATATTTTGAAATGAGTTTAGATACTTTAACGTAAATAAAAATTGATAATATAATAATAATAGATAATACTCCTAAAAGTCCAATAATTGCATACATCATATAGTCATTTTTTAGTTGAAGATTTGGAACTACAGAATTTAATTTTAATTTTAACAATTTTTCAGCCAAGACATCTAGTTCTTGCGTATTAGCTGTAACATTTAAGTGTTCGTCTGAGCAGTTCCCTACTAAATTTATCATTTCGTTTGAGACTTGTAAAATTTTCTTCGTCGGAATTACAATGTCTCCAAAAATGAGATTATCAAATTTTTCATATGAAATGAAATATGATCTATTACTTCCAAATTGAATTTTTTCCGAATGTACTTCTTGTTGCTCACCTAATTTTGTCATATAGCCTGGTTCTAACGCTGAATATAACACTCCAGCATGAGTGTAAGAATATGATATGTTTGACTGATATTTCTCTGATTTTAATTGACAGTGTTCTACCGAATTTTTGAATATTAAATTATTCAAACATTTGGACTCCGAATTTAAATTTACATTGTTACAGAAATACAAAAAACTTTTAAAAGTACATTCATCTTTTTCTAGGCTATAGAATTTTCCTCCAGTAAAATATACCATTTCCGGTAATTTATAATAATATCGTCGATTGTCAATGAGAAATCCCATTGATATTACCTCATACATTTTCGATATGCTAGTTTCATAGACAACTGGTGTGCGTAATAATAAATCAACATTATTTTCATTATAATAAAATTTTAACAAATGAACACTCGATATTCTATAAAATAATCCAATGTCTCGAGAATATACTGTGTGTTTTAATACATCATGAGAATTTATGAAATCCAAAATTTCTTGATTACTCAAAATATGATATGTTAATTCGTTAGATAAAATATTTTTCAAAATTTCGGAAACACGTTGTTTCGCCATATGCAAAAATAAATTTGTTAAAATTTTCCGATGAGCTTGGTGCATATAACAGTAAAGTTCTTGTAATTTTGACCGAAAATCATCCAATATGTGCTTGACCTTAACAATTACACCATGAACTATACTAATTTGACCATTCACAGATTGTTTTAATCTTCTGACCTCATTTGTTAATACATTTTCGTGTTCGGTTAATTTATTTATTGACGCTGACATTTGTTGTCCATGCACTAAGTTGTAAGCTGATAGTCCAATGGAAGAAAATCCTAGAATCCATGAGAAAATAGATCTCCTTGTCCTATTGTTATTCATGCATTGTGCTATACCATCCTTGTATAAAAATGCACATGGGATGGAATTTAAAATATTTGTGCGAAATTCTAATTCTTGTTTTCGAAATTCTTCGGAAATATCTGGCACTTCCGAACAAACTTCATGAATTGGAACTGATTCATGAAAGTTTAGGTGTAATTTAACGGTGGTATATACCTCATTTACCGTATGTACTGCGAACGAATCTTCGGAAACTGCAATTCCTAATTTCTCCAAAGTGTATTGCTGATGTTCTGCTGCTGTTACAACTGCGATGCCGACTAATATTAATATTCCAAACATGATGTGACGGTTTTTTTTTTGTTCCACAATCTGTAATTTATGGAAAATTTACCTCTTATTTATTTATTTATTTATTATTTTGCCGTGTTTATGATTATTTCAGACATTTACAATTAGTTTCAATATTAAATATTATTTTACTTTACTTATTTATTTCTCTTTATTTTCCTTATAAGCATATGACACTGTAAGAGACGAGACCATTTCCTGTCCGTCAATGCGTTAGCCTTTGGTTCTTTGGGATATTATGTGAACTCTAAGTTCACTACCCAACTAGGTCGGGCTGACTCGACCTAGGTCAGTGCTCATACTTATAAGCAAAATAAAGTTCATGTTTTTTTTTTTCAGTCACCTAGCGTTTCTTCTTCTAATTCATCCTCAATATATGGTTTTAATCTACGAATTTCGACAGAGTCATATTTCACCTGTCCTTTATTATTATAATATTTCACCTTATAGGAATTATTATTTAACTTTTCAATTATTTCCGCTCTAATATTATATTTTTCTGCGAAACATGCTGGTGTCCCTGGTGTTGGCATCTGACGCACTAGAACCTTTTGGCCAATTTCAAAAGTTGGTTGGTCAAATTTCTTTTCCATATATTTCTTTTGAGATTTGAACCGTTTTTGCAAGTTCTTATATGCTAAATTTCTAGCTTCTTTTAATGCGGCAATACGTAACTCGTTATCTTCGTGTTCACATGGAATGTCTAAAGAATTTTCAAGAGGGGTTCTAGCCTCTTTACCGAATAACAAATAATATGGACTATATTTCATTCCGTCATGTATTTGTGTATTTAAAGTAAATACAATACTCGGTAATACAACGTCCCATGAATTAAGTTTCTTATCACAGTAGTGTCTCATTACTGTTTGTAGAGTTAAGTTCATTCTTTCCGCTTGACCGATTTTATAGTGGGCTCCTGTGTTAGCAAAGTTTAGATGAATTCCAAACCGCTCGGCCATTTCTTCCATTAGTTTCCCCCGATGTGAGGACAACCGATCTAGCAGAATCTGCTTTGGGATGCCATACTTTAATATTAGTTCTTCATATATAGTTTGACATATCGTTTCTGCGGACACATTTGGAATGGATTTCGCTATTAAATATCTAGTAGCTTGGTCTACTATAACTAAGATATATTTATGCCTATGAGTGCTTGATATCGGAAATGGTCCAGCCTCATCTATCACTACGCTATCCCACGGTTGGTACTGTGGGTATGTCTGTGGATGTAACGGAATACGTCCAGTCTTCCTCTTGTTTACTTGACAACTTATACAGGATGCGCACTTATCGTGAAAGAATTTCTTCATATTAGGAAAATAAATTTTCCTAACTGCTCGTGCATAACACTTGCTATAGGAGAAATGTCCTCCTCCGTATTGTTCTACATGTAATTGTCTAAATACGTATTCACGCAACGAAAATGGAATACACAGTAGATATTTCTTTGCATTCGCAAACCTATGTATCCTATACAGTCTTCCTTCTCGTATTTCATATATTCGAGCTTGTTTTTCAAGTTCCGGTGTACATTCATCTGGATGTTCTATTGCATTAATCAACGGTCCGAATATTTTGTCTTTTCTCTGTAATTCGGCTACATCTATATTATCTTCAAACGTTAGAAATGTATCGAGTGTATCTAAATCGAAATCATTTTTATCGGGAGTTATTGTTGTGTTTCTGCTCAATACATCAGATGGATTTTTACTTCCTTCACAATGAACCAGGATGTACCTGTATTCTTCGAGTTCTAAAGACCAACGTAAAAGCTTTGGTGATAGTTTAGGACATGTTTTTAAATACGTAAGGGCACGACAATCCGTATACAATTCAAATTCATTCGCATATAAATAAAAATTGAATGCTTTGCATGCTGCTAATATACTAAGTAATTCCTGTTCCACAATATGTCTTGATTGTTCATTTGGTCTTAATAGCCTACTATAGTATCCCAATGGTGTCCAGTCACCATTTTCTTGTTGCTGTAGCAACACTGCGCCTACGGATTTTGAACATGCATCCGTGCATAACCGTAAAGGTCTTCCCTGGACATATGGACATAACAATGGAGCAGATAATAGAGCAGCTTTTAATTCCTCAAATGCTTTTTGGTGGTTTTCATTCCACACGAACTTTTGTCCCTTTTTCAAAATTTTTTGTAAGTCTGATGTTAGATTCGCATAATCCTTACAAAATCTTCTTACATAATTTGTCAGTCCTAGGAATGATTTTAATTCCTTTGGTGATTTTGGTGGTTCAAACACCTTAATTGCCTTCATTATTTTCTCACTTATCTCGTATCCACTCTCGCTTACTAGATGGCCTAACGCTAAAACCTTTTCCTTCATAAACTGACATTTCTCTACTGACAGTTTCATTCCAAATTTTCTTAATCTTTTGAAGACATTCTCTAAAACTTCTAACATTTTCTCCTGCTCATTAGTAAATAGGAAAATATCATCCATATAATAGGATACAGACTCAACCGATATGTTCGCCAACGCCATAGCCATTATTCTAGAGTATACCGCCGGTGCGCTCAAGTAACCTTGAATTAGTCTAGTGAATCTATAACTTCCTAGACCCGGGATATTGAATCCAGTGCAATCACGTGATTCTTCTGTGATTGGCACTTGAAAATAAGCAGATTTTATATCCAACACAGAGTACCATTTATGACCTCCCATACATGATAAAATCGAATGTATAGGCGGTAAAGACACCGTGAAAAATTCTGCGTGTTTATTTAATTGTCTCGCATCTAATACACTTCTGAGACTCCCGTCTGGCTTCCTAATGAATAGCATAGGGCTGTTATAAGGGCTTGCAGCCTCTTCTATAATATCCTGTTTTAGAAGAACATTTATGTGCTCTCTAACTTTGTCTTTTAAAGCTACTGGTACTGGATATTGTGCGCGCCTAAACGGAACTTTTGTCTTTAACTCTATGTGATGGCTGTAGTTTTTAATTTTCCCTATACTCTCTTTTCTCCATGCAAATACATCTGAATATGCTCGACATAAAGTTTCCAATTTTTGTCTTATCCTATCTTCCGTTTTTTCACCTATGTTTAACTTCGTTTTATCAAACTCTTTTCTAGATTGTATCACTTCGTCAATCTCTTGCTGTGTCAAACCCTGATCTATCAACTCCTGATCTTCAACATAATCTTCTGCTTTTCCGATCTCTGTATTACGAGTTAACCATACCCGTTTCTGAGTAGGATTTACTATTTCCAACAACGTTTGATTTGGTGCTAATAGTGCCCTAGGAATAAAAATATTTTTCCTCTGTTCCGTTTCTCTATTTGGTTCCAATAAATATTCTTGATTTGTCCACGAATTTACCAATTTTAATGGAACAATTACTCTACTTCTGGGAGCTAAAAATGTTTTCTTTGCTACAACAAATTTCGGAACCATGCATACCCTTAGAATATGCGATATTCTTTCAGAAACATTTAGTGGATTATTATTATTCCTATTTTTGTTTGGAGGTCGACCAAATCTTTGTAAAATAATCTGTCTCTTGCCGTAATGAATTTGACAATTGTGCGGGTGTAAAAAGTCATTACCAATTAAAATTTGATTAGGGAAATCCTTAATAACTCTAAATCTATGGTGAAAATTGTTACCATTTATTGTAAATTGAACAATTGCTACTTTATCAATTGTCAATGAATTTTGCGTGATGCCTCTAATTTGAGTTTTCTCCGGAATGACTATTGCGTTTGTCGGTAATAATTTATCACTTATTATTGACAATTGTGATCCCGTATCAATTGTTGATCTTATTCTTCGGTTTGCTATGTAAACTGGTAAAAATACCATTTCATTGTCACAATCTATTGAGGCTACTATTTCTCTAATCTTCCTAACTCTATTACCTGTAAATGTGCCTCGTTCATTTACAGTTTGTTTCAGTTTAAAGACTGAGTAACTGGATTATAATATGTCACTCCATTTAATTGTTGTGGAACCACTGTTGGTACCGCAGACTGCGACTGTGGAGGTTGTTGAGATACCATTGGTATCTGTTGATAATATTGCGGCGGAAAATTAGGCTGAAATTGCGGATTATATTGATAATTATTCGGGAAATTATTTTGAAAACCTCTTCCGCGCCAATTTCTCCTGAAATTTCTTTGTCCTCTTCCGTTACCGGATCTGTAATTGTTTCCACGACCTCTATTATTTCCATTATTATATTTACCATTATACGACTGATTATTGTCATAGTTTCTATTGTTTCCCCGAAATTTCTGATTTCTAAAATTTCTTCCTCTAAATCCTTTTCCTCGATCTGACCTATGTTCTCTATTTTGGCCTTGATCCTGACTACCGTTTGACTCCTGACCTTGATCCTTATTATGATTGAACTGTGATGCATTCGTTAATGCTACTTGTAAATCCTCAATTTTCTTTTCTAATTTTGAAATTTGCGCAACACTAATTGGCTCTTTCTTAATTTCTTTGTCTTCTTTCTTTCTGATTAATAGCTTATCTATTTCTATGTCACTATCGTCACTTTCTACTTGTTCTTTCATTTTCTTTAATAAATCTTTCACCGTTACTTTCCTATCTTTATTATCTCTCTTCTGTCTCCTTTCTATTTTACACTTATTTTTCTCTACTTTTTGTAATTCTTCTAAGAATTCTTCTAATGATACAAACGTTTTTGTTCCTACTTTTTCCATAAAATATGGCAAAAGTCCTGCTGCTATTAATCCTATTTTCTTTGTATCGTTCATTTTCTCGTCTATTCTATCTGCTAATGTAAGAATATCATACGCGAAATTTATCACAGGTTCATCTTCTCTCTGTAACCTGTCTCTAATCCTGTCTTCTAAATCTAGGTTAAAATTAGAATTTGTAAATTCTTCTATCAAATCCTTTTGTAGATCTTTATAGGAAATGTCAGCTACATTTTTTCTTTTCAAAAATAGCTTTACCCATTGTCTACCTACACCTTTGAAAACTGTGGTTAGGAGTGTTTTCCTTTTGTCTTCATCGTACCCTGCTATTTCGCAAGCGTCATCGAACTCATCAAAGAACGCAACTATGTCTTGATCCTTTATTAAGTCAAACTTTGGTAATCTACTCATATCCGTAAATATTGCTACTCTTCTATCTGATGTCGCCATATCTTTATTTTCTAACCCTATTTTAGGTTCTTCCTGTTCCTTATTTATTTTTACTTGTTTTCCTTCTTTTATATCTGGATTTATTTCTTCAAATTCACGTGGGAAATCAAACGTTTTTACCGATACAGGACTACCTGGAAAATTTGAAACTGGACCCGGTCTAAAACTTGGTGTTCCTATTGTCTGATCTACTACACAGTCCTCGTTTAACTTCTTGCGTCCCCGCGGTGGTGTTAATAAACGTACTAACTTATCGACTCCTACGTCTACACCTTCTAATGCTTTCTGTGCTCTAGTTATAATTCGTCTTTCCGTCATTAAACTATTCTAAAATATGTATACACACATTATATAATTCTAAACCCTTCGTATAAGCTTGTACACAAACACCTTTTGTATTAATCATGTAATAAGGCAAATATACTTTTATAACACAGCCATTTCTTAATAATTCATAAGGAATTCTTATGTTTACTTCTAACTTATTAACTACACACATAATTATTGTTACCAAATGGAAAAATTAGTCATTATTATTATTATTATTTAACTTCATCACTGTTTTACACATTTCGCGAGGGTGGGCGGGAGGGTTTAGCAACTATCAAGCAAGAATGCGGGATGTAAACAACCATGCCTTGGTGGTTATATAATCTTATGATAAACTAGTTTCGCCGGGAATCGAACCCTAAGCATACTCCACCATGCCAACCTGGGTTGCTCTTGATAAAATTTTAGTAAAACTTGAATATGTAGAGCACTCTGAGCTCCCCAGATTGATCTAATTTGCATGAAGCAAATCTATATCTACTCGCATTTATATGAGAGGTAAGTTTGGGGATACTCCACCACTGGTTGCATTGATTGAGGGCCAACCAGAGCCCTATTAAAATGATAACAACAATGTCTACTTAAACATGTGTATTTTAACAGAACTAGTAATCATTTATGTGTAAAGTGTTGTTTGTGTAATGAAGACTTAAAAAGTGTAATTTAATGTGTAAATCATGTATAACGAATTGGATTAGCACAGAATTTGGTTGTGACACATACCTGTTGATGATTAGTCGAACCAAGCACTGAATGATCGTATACCAGTAACAGCAGTCGGTTGTATTTCAACGTTGAACTTCTTAGACTGTTCTCTTAGTATTTGAAGTTAATAATGTTTTAACTTGACGAATTGTAGAACTTTAAATGCTACGTCTCTAATATTGATCCTCTGACAGTGATCCTCTAATAATACTACTCTGATACTGATGTCATTGAATAAAATAAAAGGTTTTTATACAACTCAAACTGCTGACGATCCAGTAATACGGTTTCAGTACTCGGGCCGATTTTCGTCCACGTGCGTCCCAGATCTAAAAAGATCTTATTCAACCAAATTCTCATAACCTCAATTCAATCATGATGACACGAAACAATGTCACTTTCTTGATGTCCTCATTGTCCGAAGAAAAGTGTGGATGTTAACAAATTTGTTACATAACATTACAAGCTCTTGTTGATAGACTAGAATTCATACAATTTGAAGTATACACATACTGTATTCTTTGCACATATCTCTTTAGAGATAAACAAGAGTAAATTAGGTCTCCTGAAACTCAAGACCGTACTACAATTAAACTAAACAAATTAAACCAATAATTAATAATTATCTATGGTCTTGACAATATATATATATATATATATATATATATATATATATATATATATATATATATATATATATATATATATATAAGGAGTTTTGGTAATTCAAACTCTTTAAAAATTGAAATGAAATCTTTATTCTAAGGAAGACGGTCGATTAACACAAGTATATGATGATGGAAGAAATGATGGAATGAAATTGTGGGAGTAAACAGGAGTATCTCGAGAAAATCCACGAACACGATGTTGTCCCCCACAAATTGGCCGGAGATCGAACCAGGGGCTCCATGCACTAGAGGTAAGGAATATACCACTAAGCCACCGTGCCCCACAATACAAAACTTGAGATAACGTTATTTCCTTACAGTATTTTATGCATGCAATACAGATCTGAATTCAACTATTCTAAATGCTAAACATATTCTTACTTCTTGTTAGAACACAGAACGTGTGAGTTTTGATTCCAAGTCCTTTATTTATGCTCTTAGATTTTTATTCCTTAAAATGTCTGTGTGCTCTTTGTTGGAGAGTAAAAAATGGCGATAGCATAAATTTTGTAGAATCCACTTTAAGTTTCAGTAGGTTTTTTGGACAAAACGCTCGGAATGAGTTAGGAAGTGGACGGAGATCCCTTCTATACTTTTTCTCTGCCTGGTCACCGCGTTGCAACTCCATAAATTTTTCACTTTGAATCTTTCCGAGAAACCGTTAGTTCGATCCTCGAGATTGTCTCTGGTGTCTGGAGATTTCTTAGTGCTTTTCTCTACTCTTAAAGGAAACACATTCTTTCTTTACATTCACTTCCTTATGTATTGTTTATGTTGATAGTGGAAAACTTGAAAATAAATACATAAGTTTGTACTTCATTCAGAGTATTGCAATGTGAAGAGCAGTGAAATTTCAACAATATGATGTTCAAACTCCAGCGAGGAAAATTATCACAAATGTCCCATCTACAGAGTGGCCCAAAAGTAGGTATACACTCCTGGATTGATTAAGTATACTATAACATTCTAGTTTATGAGTTTATTTGCTTCGGATGTTCTGAGCTTAAGGTAGAACTAAAAAGATATTAACAACAAATATTAAAGAAACTAAGTCTATCTGATGGATAACAATAAGAAGTTACATAAAATGCAATGAGCTGTTCAGTACGGTACTGTAGGCTATACCTACTTTTGGGCCACCCTGTATAATAATTTCTTTATCTCCCTGAAAGAAAGCAACTGAAGCATTCCTATCGGGGTTGCTTGTTTTCTCCCCGAAACCACAATTAATGATGGAAGTTTCAGTATATTATCTATTACACTGTGGCCGCGCTTAGCGTAGTTGCTTATGCTCTCGTCTTCAGTGAGAGCGGTCCCAGGTTCGATTCCTGGCGGGGATATTTGGACGAAAAAGTAAACGCTTTTTCAGGTTAGCTATTCCGAGTGAAGTTTTCCTAGGTTTTCATCATTCACATCAGGCAAATGCCGGGAAGGTACGTAACGTACAGATCGCTTCCTTTCTTCCTCAATTCTTAATTGGGTAAGTACACCAAGTTATACGAGAAAGTACCATCTTGGTCGTTTGGTTAGAGTGTAGCGTCTCTTTCAGCAGCGATTCTGTATGAGAGGTGGGTATAGACCTTAAAGTGGAATCCGAACCACAGAGACAACACTAGAGCAAATTATACATGTATAGTATTCAAACTAAGTTTACAAGTAATAATAATCAAAATTTACTTTTGTACATCGAGCGGTCCCGGGTTCGATTCCTGGTGGGGACATACGGTGGGAAAAGTAAAAGGTTTCTTAGGTCAGTCATCCTAAGTGATATTTTCCTTTATTTCCCTCATTCATATCAGGCAAACGCCGGGGTGGTACGTAACATACAGGTCCCAGGACACTTCCTTCCTTCCCCAATCCTAACTTTATTCTCTTTCCCCGGATAGTGTGATCGCCGAAAGACGTCATCCCTCATGCGTGTGACGGGCTAACATGACCATAGATGCCGAAAGCCCAGAAATCTAATTCCTAATCCTAATCCTAACATGACCATAGATGCCGAAAATCCAGAAATCTAATTTTTAATCCTAATCCTAACATGACCATAGATGCCGAAAGCCCAGAAATCTAATTCCTAATGCTAATTCTAACATGACCATAGATGCCGAAATCCCAGAAATCTAATTCCTAATCTTAATCGTAACATTACCATAGATGCCGAAATCCCAGAAATCTAATTCCTAATGCTAATCCTAACATGACCATAGATGCCGAAAGCCCAGAAATCTAATTCGTAATCCTAATCCTAACATGGTCATAAATGCCGAAAGCCCAGAAATCTAATTCCTAATGCTAATTCTAACATGACCATAGATGCCGAAATCCCAGAAATCTAATTCCTAATACTAATCCTAACATTACCATAGATGCCGAAATCCCAGAAATCTAATTCCTAATCCTAATCCTAACATGACCATAGATACCGAAAGCCCAGAAATCTAATTCCTAATCTTAATCGTAACATTACCATAGATGCCGAAAGCTCAGAAATGTAATTTCTAATCCTAATCCTAACATGACCATAGATGCCGAAATTTAGAAGAAAGGAATTTTGGGATAAAATATGAAAATCCTGGGAATTTTTTGTGGTGGCTGATTGACCAATATAAATCCTTAAATTTTTCTTTGTTCTTCAGAAATAAATCAATAAAATAGCAATAGGTGTGTGTGGTGTGTGTGTGTGTGTGTTCAAAGTAGCATAATTATTGTATCCATTATTGCGTGTGTTTATTTGTGTGCAGGCGCGCACGAAGAAATTTTTGTTGGGAGGGGTCCGACACTACAAGCCACTACGTTTGTGAGTATTGAACAGGTATTATTTTGCACATGTAATTGTAAAATACTTGCACCAGTAGCGTACCCAGGAATTTATTTCGGGGGGGGGTTCAAACTAAATATGAAGCTATTTTATATTAAAATTGCTAAAATTGCCCCTAAAATTAGGCTAAATTTTTAAAAAGTCGAAATTTCGGGGGGGTCCGGACCCCGTGTCCCCCCCCCTTCCGTACGTCCCTGACTTGCACCTATATTTTTAGAAAAATGATTGATTGTTTTTATAAGAGAAAGAGTATCGATGAAATATAAGACCAAACTTTCATGCTACATCAATCATTTCCCTGGTAAACAAGTATAGTTTTATTCAGAAAGTGTACAAATGTATATTGAATTAGGAAGTTTTTTGGGGGTTCGGACCCGTTCGACCCACCGTGGGTGCGCCCCTGTTTGTGTGTATTTTTTGTGAAAAAAAGTGAAGGAAAAATTAAAAAAGAAAAATATTAGCAAAATACAAATGAACAAAACAAATGTGGTTGGCACTGCCTTTAACATAGCTAAGTTAATCTTATCACATAGCTTCTGTCATAAGTTTTTAATCCTCAACAAACTACGGAAAATTTCATAAGAAAAGGAGAAAATTTTGTGTCAAGGAAAATTTTCTTAAGAGTCTTTATCCCGGCGAAATTAAAATACCGCTAATTTTACAGTAATTAAGTGATATCTTCAAATAGATAAAAGATAATTGAAATATGGAACAAGAGCAGCCTAGACAATATTATCTTGCGTGAGGTACCGGTACCGTTATCACAAGTCACCTAGCGGCTTTCCATTTTCAGCTGTTTAGAAACGCGAAAATAAATGCCAATTTTAAAATGGCTCGAAATCGAAAACAGATAAGTGAGTTGTGATAACGGTTTTTCATGTAAAATAATATTGTCTAGGGCGCTCTTGTTCCACATTTCGATTATCTTCTATCTATTTGAAGATATCACATAATTACTGTAAAATTAGCGGTATTTTAATTTCGCCGGGAAGAAACCTACGAACACTGCTAAGAATTATTTCATCTTCAAACCTCCGTCCTCTTGAACCTTATTATTATTAGCAAACTGAATTTCCTAAGTTCTAAATGTCGCTCATTCTAACTTTGGAACAGATTCCCTTAAATAAAAATAAAATCAAAATCAGAACAAAGTAAATCACTTTTAATAAATATTAGTAGCTATAATTTTGTTAATATTAGTGTTACAGTTTTCATTGTCTTGTGTGATAGTGTGTTTGATGAATTAGATACTACGTTGCCAAAACTGAAACATTAAAATTGACTTTGTTAGGTCAGATTTGGGGACACGGTGGCTCAGTCGTAAAGCCTTAACGTCTGGTGCGAGAGGTCCCTGGTTCGATACCTGGCCAAGTAAGTTTGTAGTGGACAACATCGGATCTGTGGGTTTTCTAGGAATACTCCTGCTTCCTCCCACACTCTCATTCCACCGATTTTTCCATCATGATTCACTTTAATCATCCCTGTTCCTTAGCCTAATAGGACATAATTGTGAGACGTTAACCTCCATTAACAAACTGCTCTATAGCTACCTATTGCAAAAAAAAAAAAGAAAAGAAAAGAAAAAGAAAGAAAGAAAAAGAAAAAAGAACGTACATATCAATACAAGCTCTGTTGAAGATAGTGGAAAGAATCAGGCCTAGAAGTTTTAATTTCGTCCGGTAGATGTCAGCTATTTCAGAATATTTGGTTTCATGTAACTCCGTAACTTCCAACATTATATACAATTATCCATCTTTGTTTCAATACATGCTTATAATTTTTAAACAGGATTTCAGCAAGCAACCAAAAAATTATTTCTTGTATTTTAACTTGTGGTTATTTTCTTTGATTCTTTATAATAATTTTGATTTCTGAATGTTTTAATTGATTTTTTGTTCACCTCTATAATAATTTTGGGTTCTCTTGTGATGGATTTCTTTTGCTTCCCTCTTGATTTGTTTTGATTTCTCTTTTTGATAATAGTTTCAAAAAAATGGGATATGGAGAGCCAAAGTTAAAGTCAACGATATCCGTGAAGATTAATGTGTAGTGGTTAGAGCATTGGACTCACGTCCGCGTGATCCCGGGGTTCGATTCCCGACAATGCCTCTTAATTTTCGGTGTCCGCCCAACGTCGTAAGGTAAACTGGTGAATCAAATAAATAAAAGACGTGACGGCCAGTAGGTCTAAAAAGTTATTGATGCGCCTGTTAAGAACACGACAGGCTGGATATAGTTCAGCCGGTAGCTAAGAGATGGCGTTGGGGCGGCTCAGAGTCACAAAAAGGGCTGATATGCCAAGTGTTTTGGTTTTAATGTGTCACTGATACTAATTTTGTTTATTTGTGTCACTGATACTAATTTTGTTTATTTGTGTCACTGATACTAATTTTGTTTATTTGTGTCACTGATACTAATTTTGTTTATTTGTGTCACTGATACTAATTTTGTTTATTTGTGTCACTGATACTAATTTTGTTTATTTGTGTCACTGATACTAATTTTGTTTATTTGTGTCACTGATACTAATTTTGTTTATTTGTGTCACTGATACTAATTTTGTCACTGATACTAATTTTGTTACTGATATTAATTTTGTCACTGATACTAATTTTGTCACTCATATTAATTTTGTCACTGATACTAATTTTGTCACTGATACTAATTTTGTCACTGATACTAATTTTGTCACTGATACTAATTTTGTTACTGATACTAATTTTGTCATTGATACTAATTTTGTTACTGATACTAATTTTGTCACTGATACTAATTTTGTTTAATGTGTCACTGATACTGATACTAATTTTGTTTATTTGTGTTTTAAATTTCTTTTAAAGTAAGTTTTAATACATACAAGTTAGGGATGCGCACAAGACAAGATTTGAGGCTGTCTCGTCTCGAAAATGTGCTGTAAAACCGATGTCTCGACTCGAAAAAGGTATATTTCTCTATATTAGAAGAGCTTTGTCTCCACTCGAATTTTGTGAGAAAAAAAATCTGTCTCGACTCGTCTCGTGCGCATCATTACGGATACAAGTATTAACTAATAAAATCTCAAAAGTAATTTTTAATAAACAAAGAATTTTTCAAAATAAAGTACTATTCAGATATTTGTGATGAATTCGATTGTATTTCATGCCTATTCTATACGCTCTTTGGTTTATATCCTATGAAGGGCTAAGAGCGGCCACATGACTTTTAGTTGAGTGATGTAAGCTGAGTACATTACTTGCTATGGACAGAGATTGCTAGAACCGCTTACAATTAGTCAATTAGAGTTGCTCCTCAATTGCCTCACGACTCTGTTTACCAAAACGAAAAAATCCAGGTATTCACGGGGATCAAAATGCGCTCTAACCGTCCTTCTAATAAATAATAATAATAATAATAATAATAATAATAATAATAATAATAATAATAATAATAATAATAATAATAATAATAATAATATGTAATACTGATTCATTAATAAAATGAACGCACAAATTAAAAGAATTTCATATAGGAAAAGGATATTGAAACACCTTTTAAAAATTCCCTCCAAAACTTGTTTCTATTGTAATGTCCAACATCAGTTGGCAACACTGTGTATAATAATATTCAACTGGTTGACTTTACTTATCTTTTACTTAAAACTAAACAACAGATAGATACGTTAACCGTTTCTTTACTTCTTATCAATATTTCTAGTCTAAGAATGCTTTATCAGACAAACTTAACATTGTAAATATTTCACACAACCTTTTTAAATATGCAACTTTACACAATTGCTAACGGGAAATCGTGAACGAACAAATAAATCTAAAAGTAAATATGTTTATTAGATTTTAGATAAAGACAGTGGTCAGTTAAGAAAACAGTAGATACGTACGTAACACGTAAACGGGAACGTTCCCTTTTTTGCAGCAAAGTGGACTAACGCGCGTGTCTTATGTGTGCATGTTCTGGAGTTAGATTCCCGTTGTTACCTACCTCAGCCGAAAAGTTGTTCGGATCCCATTTATAAAACAATAGGTACTATCTCATATGGCTTGGGTGGTTCGAAAGCCTATTTCAATCAATTGGTATAAACGGGCATGAGGGCTGCCGTAGCCCAATGGTAGCTCGTTCACTTCTAGTGTGTGGGGTCGCTGGTACCACTCCCGCTTGCGCCAAGTGACCTTTGTGGTGGTCAAGCACCTGTGGTGTGTTTTCTCAGGGTTCTCCCACTTTCTTCACTCCACCATTTCATTCATTTCTCAACATCACCGTCTTTGATTTGTTATGATTGTAAGTTCAGCGTCCCGTCAAACAGCGAGGCTATACAAGACAAGGACTTATAGTTTAACTAAAGGAGCTGTCGAATCGAACCTGGACCTCCGATGCCAAAGGCACGTACGCTAACTGCTAAGCCAAGATGAACAACTCCTATAGACGATACATTCGTGGGACGTAAAACTGAAAGATTTCAATTTTATTCAGACGGACATGATTTAAGACAGTGGTTTCCAACCACTGTCTCGCGACCATGCGCGTACCTTCAATTTCTTGTTGAGAAAGGTCCAAAGTTTTTTTTTCGGGGGGGGGGGGGGCGGGATCCAACATCTATGTAGTATTAAACCTGTGTTATTCCGCACCCGAAAATACGATAAGTAATTGTTAATTATTGCCACCTGTATTCTCAGAAAATCTGATAGAACTAGATTAATTTTATAAGGAAGGTGTAAAATCAAAACTTTAGGCTACATCAATCATTTCTCTGATAAACAAGTATACCCAGTGGCGTATTTAGGGGGGACTTCAGGGCTTAAGCCCCCTCCCCGAAATCTTACTTACTATAATAAAGTGTATGAAATATCTTGCAGAATTTTTACAGTTTCAGGCAAAGCCTACCCCCGAAAGAAAATCGTAAATACGCCACTGAGTATAACTATATTAAAAAAGTGAAAATATTAGTCGTGTTACGAAGTTTTGGGGCGGGTATTCCGTACTCGGTGAACGCTCCGTGGATGCGACACACTGGTGTATGTTACGCAGCCTCACGTCGCGAAATTTTAAAATTTAAAATTCTTGAAGCATTTTATAACTAGTTGAAATCAATTTTGAGACATTTTCAATCAATGTTTCCAAGTGCACCAACCATGCTTAGTACTTGATGGAGGCATAGCTTTAATAAATAAATTTATAAAAGATGGTCAATTCCGGAATTTTTACTTTTCGGAATTCGGAAAGTAAAATCGGAAAATTCCGGCTTTCGGAAAATTTCCACAATTAGGAAAAACGACAGATTTCGAAAAAATTTCGATATCGGAAAAAATTCTAAAATTCGAAAAATTCCAAATTTCGGAAAAAATTCCGAAAAATTTCAATTTTTTCCGAATTCCGGAATTTTTTGAATTCCGGAATTTCTGAAAACCCTGCCGCCATTATTATATCAAAATTTAAGTCATATTTATTATTGAAGTGGGTACTATGTAATGATATGTGTTTCTTTAAACGTTGAAAAAAATGCTCTTCAGTGTGTTGGCATAATCACTTTATCACTTTATATTTTTTCATATTCATAATATGAATCCCGGAACACTAAAACAGTGTTTAAGATCTAATGCTTGGGTGAGTTAGTGTTGCATACGAGACACGAAAAATTTTCCATCTCGTCTCGATTCTCCTCTAGAAAACGAGACGAGAATTGTCATGCTTCTTGTCTCGGTTCGAATTTTTTAAAAAAATATACATATTCTGAAACAAGGTGAGAATTTTCTCTCGTCTCGGTACAACACCATCTACAGCCGAATTTCTCAAATTAATCGGTTATAGAATAGACACCGGTGAAACCAGTGAGCCACCGTACTGAACTGTTTCATTTTGATGAATAACAGTTAAAAACAACCATTTCGTTTTAGAGGTGAGGACCGTCTCACTTCCGTGCTCCAGTAGTGTCCCTTAACTTTATATACGCACATTTTTTTTTTCGATCAGTAAGTCATGTTATATTTACTGATAATTGATTGTATCATTAGATTGATCGTGATACGCAGAAATAATAATCATGATGGCGAAAGAAATCTTTAAGAGGAAGTTGGCGAAAGTCTGTTTTGTAAAGAGTTGAGAAAAAGACTCATAAAATGCTTCGTATGGAATATTGTACTGTATGGGACAGAAACATGAACATTACCTAAAAATGATGAAAAACAACTGGAAGCTTTCGAAATGTGGGTGTGGAAAAGAGTGAAGAAAATTTGCTGGTCCGAGAGTAAAACGAATGAAAGGGTGTTAGAAATAGTGGGAGAGAAAATAATAATTTTAGATATTGAAAAGGAGAAAAGAATCTGGTTGGAACATTAGCTGAGAAGGGATTGTATCATGAGGGACGTGCTAGAGGGAATGGTGGCAGGAAAGAGAGGGAGAGGCGAAGTAGACTACAATTGATGGACGATATCAACACAGAGAAAACGTACGTGAAGACGAAGAGGTTAGCGGAAGACCGTGGAGCATGGAAAACTTCTCAGTTGCGGCAAGTGACATGCCGATAATGGCAGAAAACTTCTGATGATGATAATGACTCAAACTTTCCAAATATAGCCTTCATAGCGTCGTCGCTAACGTTCTCGCCTTTAATGTGAACGGTCCCGGGTTCGATTCTCGGTGGATATACACGATGGAAAAGGTGTAAAAAAAAGTCTTTTCAGGTCAACCATCTTGAAGTTTTTCCTGCGTTCTCGTCATTTACACTAGGCAAATGGCGGGATGCTACCTAACATAAAAGCCCCAAGCCACTTCCTTCCACGGTTCCGCGGGTAATGTAATCGCCGAGAGACGCCATTTCTCATACATGACGTCCTTAAATGACCATAGTTGCCGAAAACCCAGAAATACAACGCTTAATCCGAATCAAAACTTCCTAATGGGGGCCACGGTGGCTCAGTGGTAAAGCGCTTACCTCTGGCGCGTGGGGTTGCTGGTTCGATCCAAGGCCAAATAAGTTTGTGGTGGACAACACTGTGTTTGGGTTTTCTCAGGATACTCCCGTTTCCTCCCACTTTTCATTCCATCATCATTAACTTGCTTTAATCATCGTCTCCCTTAGCCGAAAGGGATACTCAGGGACGTACGCAGGGGGTGAGTCCTGGGCAAGGGTGGCGATCCTAGGGGGCCGAGGGGGCCCGGGACCCCCAAAACTCATGTGACCCCCCTATTGCAGTTATGAGTATACAATATTTGGCATAATTTGAGTGCAATTTCTCTTAAAATCTTCATATATATACCTTTTGCATCTGAATGTTCCCCCCAAATTTACAGAGAAATCGGCGCCCTTGGTCCTGGGGGTCCGGATCTCCCTCGAAATTTTGACTTTTGTGTAAATTTAGCCTAATTTTAGGGGCAATTTTAGGAATTTTAATATAAAATACTCTCATATGGAATTTGGACCCCTTCTGAAATAAATTCCTGCCTACGCTACTGGGTATAATCCTGGGTCTTTAAGCTGAAATATTTCATTTCATTTCAAAACTTCCAAATGTGACTGGACCCGAAACAAGATTGTTAGTATATACAGTTCATTCTTGTCTGTCTTAACATAGGCCTAATTAATCTTTTCTAAACGTAGCGACAAAGCAATCTCAGAAATTCCAATTTCAGTTTACTTTGTTATACGAATGTATTTTGTAATACGCTGGTGATAACACACCCACAATTTGATACCATCCAATCTGTCGTGCTGTCATTCGCTCGAACAAGCCCCAGCTATACGATACAGCAATGGTTGTATGTTTTAGTAGGGGTTTCGTTTGCTCCTACAGAAGCAGAAAGGTTTTTTTTCGCGGAAAGAGACCATGCGCACGCAGAGCGGTGCTGCCACCTACCAAACGTTTCACCATAATATCGGCTGCTTCAGCAACGAGAGGTTTAGTTGTCAAAGAGGCAGAGAAACGTGAGAGTGCGGTCGAAGGCACAAACGAAAGTTCTGTCTAACGGTACACGGGCCGTGGTACCAAAGCAGAAAAAGGTTTTCATTTTTAAAATAAAATAAAATAACACAGTTCGGTGTTCCTTTAATATGTGGTCGCTGGTAAATACCGTTACCTCGACAATTGTTCAAACGTATAACGTGAGAAAAATAATCGTGTAAATTTTCTTCCGTTTTTCGGTGTTTTCATGATCGTTTTCTGTGAGTGAAATGACCAGTTTTGTCACATCTGGACATCAAAACAAGAAGAGTCATCGACGAGCAGATACAGGACATCATCTCTACGGCATCAGTTTAGTGATAGAAAACATCCGTCAGCCCCGAGTTCGTACCCCGCCAGTAGTTTCGGCGATATGTTGGTGAGTAGGTGACACCTAAGAAAACATTGCTAATGTTCAAACTGTCTACAATTCAAACTTCGTTGCTACAGCGCACATTTGCCCTGTATTGGTAGCGGGGCAAATATAAACATATTTTGTACCACAAAGTTAACAAATTGTGATGGTGTTGTGATATTAAGAGGAATTTTTTTTTAAAAACAACGAATTGTTATTATTTTTTGTTTTTTTCGTGGGGGAAAAATGGTGGTCTCCTTACAAAGTGTGATGAAAATTTGGACGACCATTGTTGTGGGCCTTCTATTGTTACTTGTGCCAGCGTCTTGTTTCAAATATGAAGCTCCAGATGATTGTGTGTGGTCCCTGGAGAATAATGACACATCACGGGTTGCGTTGTCATGTAAACTTCGCACAATATCTAATGACATAGATAAGACCAATCTCAGTATGTTACTGGCGGAAAATACTTTAAAACTTCGAATTGAGTGTAGTGAAGTGTTATTTTTTGAAAGTACTCTTGGGTCCTATGCTTTCCAAAGACTGTACCAACTGGAGGAACTTGAGATCGAGTATTGTAAAATTCTCCGAGTGCCCATGGATGCTTTTGACGGGTTACGGGACTTGAAGAAATTGACCTTGAGGACTTACAACTCGGATTGGCCGTCAAGATCTCTAGAACTTCAAGGAGGTTGTTTTTCCACTCTCAGAGAATTGCAAGTGCTTGACTTAGGTTGGAACAATATTAAGTCTCTTCCGGATCATTTGTTTTGTTCTTTGCGTAATTTGCAGACGTTAAATTTGACCCACAATAGACTGCGTACTTTGAAAAACTTGTGGTTTGAGCGAAATGAGTGTGGATTGGATGTAAAATCGTTAGATCTTTCTTACAATGAATTGCGTGTGTTTCGTAACCATTCTCTGGCCAAACTGAAGCGGCTACAGAAACTGTACTTACAAAACAACGAACTTACTGTTATCGAAGGTCAGGGCTTAGCGGGTTTGGCGTCCTTGCATGTTTTCAATGCTTCTAGTAATTATTTGGTCACTTTATCCGCTGATTTGTTTAAGGGCACTGGAGACTTGCATGAAATTCATCTTCAAAACAATTCAATTCGAGATCTTCCGGCTGGGTTGTTTGATCGCTTAGAATTGCTTCTTGTACTTGATTTGTCCTACAACCAAGTGACAAGCGAAAGTTTAAACGGAAGTCCTTTCGCTGCCCTTATCCGGCTCATTGTTCTTAATCTTTCCAGTAATAATCTTACAAGAATTTATGCTCAAAGTTTTCAGGGCTTGTACAGTTTACAAATTTTAGATCTGAACAACAATTCTCTCGAGACAATTGATGACAATGCTTTTCTGCCTTTGTATAATTTGCATACATTGAATCTGGCCAACAATAATTTGTTTCATATCGATGCTCTTGTTCTGAATGGTCTGTTTGTTCTGAGTAAACTTAACCTCAACAACAATAGAATCCAATCCATTAATCCTCTTGCTTTCCAGAATTGTTCTGACCTCAAGGAACTTGATCTCAGTTCCAATTCATTGAGTGTTGTTCCAGAAGCATTAATGAAGCTTACTTTTCTTAAGATTCTTGATCTAGGCGAGAATCAAATCACAAAATTGCAAAATGGTTCATTTCGTAATCTTCATCAATTGTCAGGCCTCAGGTTGACTGGTAATGGACTGGGTAATCTGACTCGTGGAGTTTTCGTGGATCTGACCAATTTAGAAATGCTTAATTTGGCCCAAAATAAAATTCAGCATATTGAACGTGGGACTTTCGACAAAACTACCCAGTTAGAGGCAATTCGCCTGGATGGAAATTATTTGTCGGATATTAATGGAGTCTTTTCAACCTTACCCCACCTTCAATGGCTTAATATTTCCAATAATCATTTGGTTTGGTTCGATTACGCTTTCGTTCCCAAGTCGTTGGAATGGTTAGATATTCATCAAAATTTAATTGAGAAATTGGGCAATTATTATGAACTTAAAAGTGGTCTTAGTATAAAGACCTTGTACGCTGATCACAACAAACTGACAGAGCTTGCTGCGTTGTCCATACCCAATAGTATTGAAATACTTTTCGTTAATAATAACAACATCTCGAAAGTTCATCCCAACACCTTTTTGGATAAGGCAAATCTTAGTCGGGTTTACATGTATTCCAACGAACTGGTTAAGCTTGATCAAGCGGCGTTAAGGTTACAGCCTGTTCCAGAGAACGAATCTTTACCTGAATTATACATTGGTGGCAACCCTTTCCACTGTGATTGTCACATGGAATGGCTTCAGTCAATCAACCAAAACGAGTTAATTAATCGCAGACAATACCCAAGGATAATGGATTTGGACAACGTTATGTGTAAGATGACCTATTCGCGAGGTTTGCCTCATCTTCCTATTGTTGAGGCGCATTCATCGCATTTTCTTTGCATGTATGAAACTCATTGTTTCACTTTGTGTCTTTGTTGTGATTTCGACGCTTGTGACTGCGAAATGATGTGCCCAACTAATTGTACATGTTATCACAACGAACAGTGGACAGCGAATATTGTTGATTGTGCTAATTTGGGTACGGACCAGATTCCACGGCGCATTCCGATGGACGCCACTGAAGTGTATTTGGATGGGAACAACTTAAAAGAGCTGAAAAATCACGTTTTTATTGGACGCTCAAAAATGACAGTGTTGTTTGTGAATAATAGTAAAGTGGAAGGCATACAAAATAGAACTTTCAATGGCTTAAGTGCTTTACAAATTCTTCATTTGGAGGAAAATAAAATTAGGGAATTGAAAGGTTTTGAGTTCGAGCACCTTTCACAGTTAAGGGAACTCTATCTTCATAATAATCTCATTTCGTCTATTAATAATGTTACTCTTTTGCCCCTGAAATCTTTAGAAATTCTTCGATTGGATGGTAACCAACTTGTCACCTTCCCTGTTTGGCAATTAACTCTAAATTCATATCTTGTGGAAGTTACGTTATCCAATAATAAATGGACGTGTAAGTGCAAATTCCTGCAAGAACTACAGATTTGGGTGCAGGACAATGTGAGGAAAGTTTCTGACAGCGAGGAAATATGGTGTTACACGAACGACATGGAAGGTGTAAGGCATGTGATTGATTATAACGGAACTTGTAATGATTCCGGTTCCAGTTCTGTTATTCACAGTATCATGATATCAGATTATTTCCCAATAATGATTGTGATTTTGAGTTCATTTTTCGTGATTGTTATTATGTGTCTGGCGATCTTTCTATACAGGGATGACATTCGTGTGTATGTATATTCTCGCTTTGGAGTGCGACTATTTCAAAAGACCGTACAGGGTGAGGACCGAGAGAAACTCTACGATGGATATGTGTGCTATAGTCCCAAGGACGAAGAGTTTGTTGTGCAACCAATTGTGGCGGAACTCGAACACGGGAACCCGTCATTTCAGTTGTGCCTCCATCATCGGGACCTTCCGCTGACAAGTTATGTTCCTCCAGTGGTCGAAGCGGCGGAAGCTAGTCGTCGTGTGATTCTTATTTTGTCGCGAAATTTTTTGCAGACTGAGTGGAGTCGAAATGAATTTAAATCGGCTCTGCATGAGGCCCTTAAAGGCCGGACCTATAAACTTATACTAGTGGAAGAGGGCAATTTACCGGAAGCTGAGTTAGATCCGGACTTACGCCCTTATTTAAAAACAAGTAGTGCGCGAGTAAAGTGGGGTGAGAAGAGGTTTTGGCAAAGACTTCGGTATGCTATGCCTAGTGAACATGTAACAAACTATAGACGAAACATTAACAACTATACATTGGATGGTTATACGAATACTGTGAAGAAAGGACAACCCTATGCTAATAACCATAATCAGCATCACCATCATAGTTTGCAACATAATAATAGTAATAACCATCCTTTGTTTAATAAAAATGATGGTACAGCTACTTCTACGCTTCCAAGGGGTTACACGACCGTCCTACCCGTTCACCGCGACAAGTCGGAAATGCCCGACCGGGAAGCCGGCTACTCTTCGGCCGTTACAGGAACTCCATCCCCGCGAACGCGGAATCACCATCATACCTACATGACAATAGACTCTGCAAACGCCGGTGCTGGTGCGAATTCTGCAAGAAATTCCGAACATATTTATTCCTCTATAGATTCTGATTATTCCACACTTGAGAGAAATATGTCTTCAGCGCCTAATGTTGGTAATAATCATCACCATCTTCTGTTTCATAATAACAGTAATGTGATTGGTGGTGGGCGTGATCTGTGGAGGAGCCGTGGGGGCAGTGCTACAGTTGTAGAACCTGGTGGGGGCCAAGCGTACCTTGTTTGAGATGTTAAATCTCGCGACTGCAAACAGTGATCTTCGTTTCTAATTTTCTTTTGTTTCACTTTTAAAACAAACTACTACGAAAAGTCAATGATTAAATGCAAAAATCTCAAGTAAAAAATGTATGTTTTCTGAAGGATAATTTACATTAAGATAATAGAAGAGGTGATTTTATGTGAAGAAGAGGATTTTATTCATTCCATTGGTGCCTTTTTAACAACGTTTTCTATTGGCAACTATGTGTGATGGCAGGGGACACAGAAGAAGAAGGCTGATTATTATTGGACCAAGATATCGTCAACATTGGCAGAATTGGAGCGAAGTGGCCGAAGGACAGTTAACACTTCCCTTCCTAGTAAAGGAGAAATACGTTACAGGTTAGTTTATTTTATTATTATTATATTAATATTTGTATTTCTTTTTTAAATGAATGGGCAATAATATGTGACTATTTTTGAAATTAAAATATATGGGGAAGCAACAGCGTAACTTGGAACTTTTCCTTGCGAAGGACGGGGGGGGGGGGAGGAGAGGTATTAATATTTGTGCCCTCTACAAAAAAAAATGTTAAATATGGCCCTGCTTAAGTTCTGGGCCCCAAATTTGACATTTAAAATCAAATGTTTTAAATTGTTTCTACGGGACGGAGTCGGCATTTCACGAAAATAGGACTCGTGATAGAGTACATTTGCGCTTTATTTTAGGGAAATATAGCCTATTTCGTTTCTAAGATGGGACAGCAGCAACGCCTTATTATTATTATTATTATTATTATTATTATTATTATTATTATTATTATTATTATTATTATTATTATTATTATTATTATTATTTTGAAATGATATGGTGGGGCCATTCTATGCTTTTCATATTGAATTAAGGGAACGATATGTGAGACAGCTTAAACAAGTATACTGTATATCATTTCTGGGAACCTTAAATGATGATGATAGTAGTCAGTTTTATTGAAATGGGACCAGTTCACGTTTTCGTTTCGTTTTTTAGATCTTATTTATTTATTATTTAGTGGTAAATTTATTCCGTGTTTCATTTGTACATTCATGTTCGTATCATATTGTACGGAGTAAGATAATTTTTAATCTGGAAATGCGTTTCATTTTGAGCGTGGCAGGGAGTTTAAAT
Organism: Thermobia domestica; assembly: GCF_964235325.1. Taxonomy (NCBI): domain Eukaryota; kingdom Metazoa; phylum Arthropoda; class Insecta; order Zygentoma; family Lepismatidae; genus Thermobia; species Thermobia domestica. Next base: position 363,403,089 of record NC_137454.1, read on the forward strand.
AGGGGAAACACCCCCCCCCCTCGCCCCACCCATAAATTACGGTATTGAGAGGAAAATATCAATGTTTAAAAGAGTACATAGTAACCTACTCAGTAATGATGACTAGTTTTAATTTGTTAGTATCTTTTTTTTTTTTTTTTGTATTATGTAACTTAGTAATATCGAATAATGTGACAAATTTTGGAAAGTTTTCTAGTTACTAGTTAAAAAATACAATATTATTTCAATATACGGGTATATCTTCTTTTCAGTAAATCAGTTTGTTTACAAGACATATATGCAACTCTGAAACAGAAGTGTCATTTCAGATTTTCCTCTTTTTATATTGGGGGGTGGGAGGTGTAGAGGCGCTCCCTAGAATAAATTGTTTTATTTCTTCATAGTATATTTCTATATTATTGATTTACTTACATTTATGTATCAAATTCGGGAAAAGCAATTGCCCCCTCCCCCCTACGCTCTGAAATCTTTAATTTTAAAATATTTAAAATTAAAGTTGAAGAGTTAATAATAGATGTAAGTTATTATGTCTCATTAACCATCTACTGTCAATCAGTGGCGGATCTGGCCTAAGGGACGGAGGCTTACGTCCCTCCACCCCAGTTTTTTAGGTGGCAAAAATAATTGAAGCTATTATTTATATATTTTTGAAAGTTTATAGTAAACTCATGATATAGTATACCTATCATAGTCGTGGTTCTGGCTGGCCCTCCAGTTTTTACTTTCTAGATCCGCCACTGACTCTCATCTTTCTAACGTCATAATGAAAGGGTGTGTTTTAAGTAGTCAGGTTTACCTGTATAGGTGATGTTTGTTTGAGCCTGCGTTGGTTGACTACACATAACACGTTTTACCAGCAAAATATTAGTTTGTGGCTATTTTCTCTTGTGTGTAACCAAAAGCGTCATTTCAGTTTTTGTTTGGAAGGGCAAGACTCCTTGATATAAGTAAAATTTCGCGTTCTTCACTGATTTAGTGCTATTTTATTAGAAAAGTCTATGTAAAACTCAAACTCAGGGGGGAATTGCACCTCACTGACTCCCCTGTGTGTAACACTGATAAAGCTTAAGACATTTGCATACATGGGAGTCCTCAAGATATTTCGAAAGAGGGGGCAAAGTTTGTGGTCGTTTTCTTTTTATTTTTTTAAATTATTTACATCCTTTAGGAAATTATGGTTTAGCTCGGGACAGACGAAGAAAAAGAACTTGAACGAGTCGCCTAGGGGGTTATTTCTATGATACAATCTCAGTATTTATAGTGTAGTTTCAGCAAAATGTCAAATACTTTTGTATTTTGCTGATGAGCTGGAATAAGAATATGGGAGAAAACGCAAAAACTCGTAAGAAAACCTACGAGTCATACGCAAGGGCGCAGATTTTTCTGTAAATTTGGGGGGAGGGGAGCATTCAGATGAAGAAGGCATATATGAGGATTTTTAAGACAAATTGCATTCAAATTATGGCAAATATTGTATATTTATGAATACAATATGGGGGGACCACATAAAGTTTGGAGGGCCCGAGTCCTCAGGGCCCCTCAGGATCGGCGCCCGTGGTCATACATTGTCCACTATGATTTATTGATCTATAATAGTATCATAACATAATTTAAACAAGGTATTTGCAGTCATATGTTGGTACTATTCAGTTGGATATGGATTCAATTGTTTTTGAGGCAATGTCACAACTTAAGAGGCTAACTTACTAAAAATAATACAAAATTTTCCATTTTTCTTTCGCTTGTTTATTCATAAGTGAAAGGAGATAATGAAATGCAACTTACCAAAATCATAGAGAATGTTATTCTACAACAGAAAATATGAACCTCAATTTTCACTGTTACCGTCCATAGAAATTACAGTGTTGCCAGAATATAATTCCCCCCAAAATCCTAGGAACGAACTCAACTGCATTTTATTACGTATCATGTTTTGGTATCCTGTGAACTACTTTTTAAAATAACATTATTATAACTGTTTGTAAAAGCTATTTTGTTTATTACGAACTAAATACAACTATTATTAAAGAAAACAATAGTAGTTCACAGGATACCAAAACAACATGATACGTAATCAAATGCAGTTTGAGTTCGTTCCTCTAGTCGCTGCCTTAACTTAGATTCTGAGGGAAATGTTATTCTGGTAATTTCTGTGGATGGCAACACTGAATATTCTTCAGGTTCATATTTTCTGTTGTCAAATTGCATTATCGATGATTGTAGTAAGTTGCATTTCATTATCTCCTTTCACTTATGAAAAACAAACAGAAGAAAACTGGTAAATTTTTGTATTACTTTTAATAAGTAAGGCTCTTAAGTTCTGTTCACCACAATACAGAGAGTATTTGACGATCAGGATTACCAACGTTTCTGACGTCAAAAATTGTCGTAAGATATCGGAATGAGGTAGAATTAGTGTGTAATATATTTAGGTGAAGGTGAAGAGTTTAAAAGTTCGCATTGAAAGTGGGGAAAAAAAGATAATAATTTCCAGAAACGGAATACTTAAAAAGGAGTAACTTTAAGAGCAAATCTTGCTATGAAATTCGAAACAATCTATTTTTTTTTTTTCTGCCTAAAAGTGTAGACTTAAAAAAAAAATAAAAAAAAATAAAAGGAAGTTATTTACTTCAAGGCCAGGTCAGAATGAAGTCAACCGCTGGATCTAATAGTGTATAAGAACAATAATATAAAAGCTCACTAAGATATTGTATTCCAAGGACGGCTTTGTGTCTGAAAAAAAGTTTTTCTCTTTTAATCAATTAATTACGCCTGTCTGTCAAAAAGTGTTAACTATCCATCACTGTTGCATTTTTCTTTTCTGTTTCTGTCGAGTATCTGCACGTGTGGAATTATATTAAAGGAAAAGTATTTTATATTCTTACAGGAAGAGAGAGAAACAAAAGAAAAAGTCACTCAGTTGATATGATGTGGTCAAAACTTGAATTAATTGATTTCTGTGTTGTTTCCATGGAAATGTATTGGGTGTCGAGCTTTTCTTTGCTTACGAGCAATCCAAGAAGTAAAGAAAATCTTGTTAAGTTGAACAAGGTTGCGCCCAGGAGTAGTTTTTAGGGTCAAAATTTTACTTTGCAGCGAAAGATTGATAAGAAAGTGGCATTTTGAGTGATTTTCGAGCTTTCCAAGGTAATAGTATACATGAGAACCCCCTGATCTGCGTTTCTTCTGTGTTCTATTACCACTTCTACATGAAATACCATATATTTTCTGCGTAGTGCAATAGTAAGTAGTATCCATGTGCACAAAACATGTGATATGCGTTAAATCCCCCCTTTCCACACACACACACACACACATAGTCATAGGTAAAGTACAAGGACACAACACATGCAGATATAAAGTACAGGTACGTTCTTTTTTGTTTTCGTATCAGTCGATAAGTTAATAAAAGTCGCTTTGTTACCCCCTTTGTAAATTCGTACATACTCAATGAATAATCTCTAGAAGTATGAGCGTCCTGCTCCTTCGGGAACTGAATGCAGCTTCATGTATAATATATCCTTTTCCAATATGTGCTCGTGTTTTTATGACGAATACTTCCCTCCCCCACTTTCAGTGTCTTGAATAGCCTACATTTAGGAGAGACTGAGGTAACTGGTGTCGTCTAATGAAAATTTTATATCAATTGGAAACAATTTTGTTTATTGTAATGCAAGTTGTGGTATACCGGTAGGATCTTCTTTCGTATACGCGTAAGGTGCAATTACAAATGAGTTGCTAGTTTTCTTTAGGTTTTCGGGGCCCTCAAGAATCCTCAATTATATATTACAGTATATCAAATATATCAAAGGTGCAGTTATATTTTCACCACAATATGTTGAAATAAGCACTCAGTTAGTACAGTCCAAGACCACGGTTAAATTATGGTATCAAAATTATTAGGTACCAATGTATTAAGGCCTGGAACGCCCTACCCCTAAGTATCAGAGAACTACAAATTTTTAGTAAATTAAAAAAAAAAAAAAAATCAGTTGAAAGAGTATTTGAAAATTGAGAAAATACCATGTTAATGTGTCATTATTTTTATTATGAAGTTAAGAATTTATAACCTCATGTAATTTTGTGTTATCTGCATATATGAAATATTTCCTCACCATTCTATATTATGTAAATTCCTGAAAGGGAGAACCACAAACACCAGAAGTTTGGTCTCTCCCTGAATTGTTCATAAAGATTAAGTAACTGTTTTGTACTCATATACATATTAATAAATTCTAAGTGCAGAAAGAAAGGAAGAAATCCCTCGTATAATAGAAATAGACGCACTATAAGTGAAAAGAGGAAAATGACTACTTAATGTATTAATTCCTATATACAGCTTTCTGATGCTATATTACGTTTCCAACGAGACGAGAAATAAGGCTTTCTCGTCTTGTTAAAGTAAATCATGTAGAAGTCTTGTCTCGTCTTGCTTATACGAAATTTTTTCTTGTCCTGATTTGTTTTTCGTAATTTTGTTTAGAAACTATCAGAATTCTTCTGCGCCACGGGAGATATGGTATATCAACATTGAAAGCCTACTTATTATTGAAGTATGTGTGTGTAATGACTTGTGCATCTTTAAACGTTGAAAAATGTTCGTAATTATGTTTGTACAATCAATTTATAAATGTTATACTATAAATCATGTAACACTAAAAATAATGTTTGAAATCGAAGACTTTGTAAACTCGTATTCCCCACGAGATTTGAGACATTTTTAGTCTCGTCTCGAAATCTAGACTAGAGTTCTCGTTTCGTCTCGGAAACTAGACTAGAGTTCTCGTCCCATGGGCAACTGTAAGCTTTCTTCCCTTTACCTTATGGCGATGTTTTTATTTTTTTTTTTTTATATAAACTGTATGATTTCCCTCAAGAACTGCCACTGCTCCAGAGTTTAAGGGTTGTATGTTCCTTACCCATATAGTGAGTTACTAGTTAAAAGTCCGTTGTGTTGGCAACTCTGATTTTCATCGCGCTTCGCTTCTTGCTATTCGAGTGTTTTTCAGAAATCAAGAAAGAAAAATGATCGTTAGGGGACTCCAGTTTCCTTTTTCTTTTTTTAAAAAAAAGAAGAAAAGAAAAAAGAGGCTAGAGTGAAAATTTGCCCTCTTCAGTGCGAAAGGGGAGAAACCTAAACAAATTTCTCCCATGCACAACATACTAAAAAGAAAATGAAAGCTCACTCGTAATACGTGGCCCTTGCCCGAGATGCACACACACTCTCACTATCACACACACGAAACTGCCTGCCCCTTCCTCCATGTTACCAGTACCACATGCAAATATGAGCACTTTTGCTTTTGACAGTTATTTATTTGGCCATTACCGCTGGTTTCCAATTACATACTCTGGTCGGCTGGACTGTTGGGTACAACTTCCTTCCCTTTGTTGTCTGGAATAATTTTGGGTCTGGGAATAAATCCTAATTTTAGCCCCCTCACCATACACGGAAAACCACAAGAGTACGATAACACACTACGCGGATAGATGCATCAATCTATTGGGTAGCATAGCTCTGCAGTGATGATTTAGAGTAGTGTTTATGCAGTGGTAGTACCTGTATTCTAATACATATACTATGTCAAGAGAACGTCATTCTGCATTGACAATAGTAAAATCATACTATTGGAAGAACGATTCTTCCAATAACTTCAGATTGGAAGGACAATTTGAGTACAGTTTTCAGTAAATTAAAAAAGAATGTAATTTTCTTTACGTTCCAGCCACATCACCATTATTAACCAAAATAACTTTTACCGAACGGAAAGAACCTTTGTCGGTGACTGTACAATATACAGGACATGGTGGGACGTAAAACTATAAATGTAATTTTATTTCATTCTAAGCATCATAGTATATTAATTTGATCAAGTTCTACCATTAGTTTGATCAAGTTCAGCATCCGCCTAACTAAATTTTAGACATAGACAATACTATAATTTGTACGTATAATGAATCCATCACAACCATGTCAATTCTACATGGTTGTAAAGCAGTTTAGACACGTATAATTAAATATTGTGGTCCCGGTTCGATTAAAATTACTTTAATAATCACCAAAACATACCACGATACTTATTTCAATAGGTTAAACTCTTTTTATTCATTTTAAACTTTGTGTTTTCTTAATACGGATTATTCGTTTCACAGAAATTAAAAATACACTCCAATCAGCTATGGCTTCCTCACTTAATATATCTTTAACAGCATAAATACAAGTTTAAATAGGTCTGGCCACACTCCGCCTTATGCAGAGTCGTTTTGACGTATGATTAGCGTCATACTAAACTACTGACTACTGCAGGAGACTTATGTTAGTCGAACTCTTTAGTATGGCACTAATCGCAATTCAAAACGACTCTGCATAAGGCCCACTGTTGCCAGAGCTAATGGTTTTGCAGAAGATCTCCTGCTTTTTTCACGTTCTACTGATCTACTGCGAACGAAAATGAAAATTTAACAATCTCCTGCTTTTTCCTTATTTCGAAAAGTTAAAGAAATATTATTAATATTGAATTTTCATTTTCTCCTTTCGTAAAAAGATTAAATTTCTCTGTATGCATACACAAAGATCTCTAGAGCATATAGAGCTTTGCTGTATATAATATGAATACAAGGATACAACTGTACGTCTCCTTCTGTATGCATGATGGTTAGTGATCTTTATGACTTACTGTAAAATTTACGAGTACATGTTGTTTAGATTGGGACTTTGGTTGGAAGAGTAGCTTAGATCACCTCTCCACGATCGTTTGCGAAAAATTCTCTTACGTCATGATCACGAGTGACTGTACCGTATAGCTATACTATCGCTAGGTGCATGATAAGACATTTTCGCACTCCACTTTCCTCTTTCACTAAACTCTTTCCAGTCTTAGAACAAAGTAGACATAAACAAAGCGAAATGTATTACTCCGCGGCTCACACGTGCTTCGGCAGCCAGAGACGTGAACAGCAAGATCGTCTGCTAGCTTACTGTCGTCGCATAATTTCCACAATGTTAAGGCTGTAGTTGGTTGGTAAATAATTAACTCACTGACACTATATTGGAAATATGTATTTTCTTAAATCCTTATATAAACGAGCTTACCGCTGTTCCTGTGTCCTCTTTTGTGTTTTATAACACGAGGCGAAAATGGATTATTGTCACATATTGTCGCCACGAAACTCTGCATTCTGCTATAATTTTAAATGAGTGGGGTAGGCGCGCGAATGCATACGCATGCGCAGTAAATACTATATGTCCAAATACGCGTGAGGCTGAAATAAAGCTACATCTGTTGTTAAATATTATATATATTGTGTTTATTATCATGAAGTGCAGGAAAAATTCAGATATATTTATTTCAATTATTATTTTAGTAGGGATTATATTGCGGTAGGATACTAGTGCAGTGAGTCCAACAACCAATCACTGGTCATCGACCCACTGGTAGTCAGGTGGGTTTGTTTACGTCTACTTTTTTCTAATGCTGGAAAGAGTATACGTCTTAGTTCACACACATGTGTATCAAACATTATTGATATAAAGGGTTCATGAGGGTCTTTTCTACCTCCAAAAGATTACCTAATCATCGGAAAACATGATATTTAAAATTCAAATTTATGTTTTGTATGTGTTGTTTTATTTTGAAAGTAATAATGCATTCTGGACTGCTTGTTTTGACCACTGTCCCCCTTAATAATGGCAAATTTTTTTGCTCTCCCTGGATTTGCACTCAAATGACGCTCCTTTATATGTCTACTGCTTTCTCCTGCTTTTTATCTTAGAGTCTTTTGCTTTTCCATCTAATCGGTCTGGCAACACTGTCTGAGCACAAGATTTGTTATCATAAGGTACCGGACTATTGTCCTTGTTGTCCTTGCAACAATATGCACATACACATGGAAAAAATCACACGTTATATCAAATAAAAATTAGAATTCCACTATTACTACTTACAATATCAATCAGAAAGGAATTGTAAAGGTTTTTATTTCAAATATGGCCGTGAAAACATTTGAAAATAAGTCCATATTTTCGTTTTTAAAATTAGATAATTATGCTGTTGGCACTCACGTAACCGAAGAATGTAATAGTTGAGCAGGATGTAAACAAAACTGTTCAGGATTCTCGTGGCTGTAATTATGTCTGAAAATTAGTGCAATTTAACTTAGCCGTGCTTACATTTCAATAATTTGAGTGTAATTATGTGTATTTATCCACTGAATACGTTCACGTCAGTAATTGTCGACTGGTTATGATTTAGTGAAAGATTAAAAAAAAAAAAAAAAGTATACAGAATGTTTAAGCTGTATAGCTGCAGGATACACTGGAGTAATAATACAGTGGCGAAGCGTGGCGTTGTATTTTTGAGGATCGAATCAGTCATTATCTCCTTACTTCCATGTTTTATTCTACAGCATTGGAATACTAATGCATACAACATGACACACAGGGGCGTAGCAGGAAATATTTTTGGAGGGAACATTCAAATATTTTTCTTTAAGAAGTTTGGTTTACTATAACTTTTATATGCGTATTTACTCTGCCCGTGCGTCTGGGAGAGAAATAACTTCAAGAACTATTTGATGGGTCGCTGTCTGTTTTGGCCAGGGCATGGAGAGTCAAAACTTAGAAATCCAGTTCATTGTAATGATTGTGATATCCAAATCAAAAGTGGTGGTAGTCATTTTCGAACGTTGAACATTGTAGAGCAAAGGCTTCTACCTATATTTTCAATAATAATACTAATAAGAAGAAGAAGAAGAAGAATAATAGAACAAAAAGTGTAGATGATGTGTAATATCAAATTTTCGTACTACATCAATCATTGCTTTTTTAAACAAATATAATTTTCTTCAGAAAGTGCATAAATGTATGTTAGGAAGCTTTTTTTGGAAGGAGGCAGATCTGGTGGACCTCCGGTGAGTGCCCCATATCTATGCGTGCTTAAGAGACCCCATCACGGCGAAATTAAAATATCGCTAATTTTACATTAATTATGTGATATCTTCAAATAGATGAAAGATAATCGAAAAGTGAAACAAGAGCTCGCTAGACAATATTATTTTACATAAGGTACCGTTATCGCGAATCTCTTATCTGGTTTCGTTTTCCAGCCATTTACAAAATCAGCATTTATTTTCGCGTTTCTAAGTAGCTGCAAACGGAAAGGTACTAGGTGACTCGTGATAACGGTACCTCATGCAAAATAATATTGTCTAGGGCGCTCTTGTTCCACATTCCCATTATCTTTGATTTATTTGAAGATATCACATAATTACTGTAAAATTAGCGGTATTTTAATTTCGCAATAATTAGTCCTCTTAAAGACGTATGTATTCGCCACTGTGCTTCTGTGGCAGGCATTTTGGCTCCAGAACGAAACATTTCTCAACAAAATTCTAGATGTTAAACATCGTGTTGTGGCATATTATTATTATTATTATTATTATTATTATTATTATTATTATTATTATTATTATTATTATTATTATTAAACTTTTATACGCTGTAGGTGTTGTATACATAAAACGATCTTTGATCTGTAAAGACCTTTCCGTGAAGTTCTTTTTGCGCTTTTTGATGTCCGTGTTCCATACTGGAATATAAGAAACTTATATACTAGTGACCGTATATTACGTATTTATATTTGATACGTTAAATGCATAGAGAAACTGGCCTAGGATTGATATTAACGAGGGCCCAAAGGAGAAAGCTGGGAAGGGGGTAAATATGTGAAGGAAAAGCGAAAGCGTAAAAGACAGTAATTTTGCTTTGATTTCTTCGCCCAGGACTGAAAATTTAATTTTCTCGAAAGAAAGGAGAAGGAAAAAAGGAAAACAGCTAGCAGTTTTTTCTATAGTCATTTTATCACATCGACTTTCTCTCTCTCTCTTTCTCTTTCCATTTCACAGTCCTTTGGGGAGAGGGTGAAAGCGGATTCAGGGATAGAACTCTTTTGCCTTTTCTTTTATCGTAGTTACGCTGTGAAACACTTCCCATTTCTCTATTCTGGTTCATTTCTGCCCATATTCCGAAGAGGAAAGACTTTTTTTTTAACGGGGAAAAGAGAAAAAGAGGGGAAAAGAATGGTTTTAATTTGGGAACTCTTGAAGCGACGGTTATTGTCGGGAAATGGGTTCAACGATAAATCAATTGCTGTAGCCGCGAAAAAGTCGACAGACCGAATTTCATGGCGGTAAGCATTAAAAAAAAAAAAAAAAAAAAAAAACTGAAAATGGGAAAAAGATACGTTGAGTACCATTAGGTGTGTGCTGGTGATATGCATGAGATTTCGGTCTCTCGTTTCTACTCTGAGGACAGGTGGATTCGAACCTTGCTGAAGTCGATTGTTTTTCCCTAAGTCCTATCAGGTCTTGAATTCCTGAATTTCTTTTTTTTTTCTCTCTCTCTCTCAAGCTTTTCCTGTTTTATATGTTTCATGAAACTTATTTACTGAGTTTGACTGGATAGTCAGTTGAGTATAGGAAAAATCTGGCGTTCCCAAGTCCCAGATATGTCACTAAGTTTTAGGGGTTTTCTCCGTTTAAACAAACAAAAAACATGGTAAATACCTCGCATATTTAATGATTTACAGAAAATCTGGCGGTCCTGAGTAGCGCATCACTTTTAATTTTACGGGCATTTGTATTCCAGAAAATACAATATTTTTTTCAGCTCTTTTACAGTGAAATTCTTAAATTTTCTTGTGCCACATATGTTCCTCTAAATTTTGAGCTAATATACAGGGTGTTCCAAAACAACACTGACAACGTTTGGAATGTGATTCCTGACACCAAGATAAAACAAAAAGTGTATACGAACCTGAGTACACAAATACTTCGTTTTGAAGTTATAGGTTGCCGAAGACATGAAAAAAAAAATTAAATTTAAAGGTCCATAGCTCCAAAACTATGGGACCTACCGTAGTCGGGCCAAGTCTTCACTTGGGAACTAATATGTGCACTATCCAAAAATACATGTTTCAGAATCCTGTTGTACACACGCAACAATTTTTGTAGAGGGGGTTTGGCTACGGATATATAATTTGAAGTACTTACCAACTAACTCTATAAAAATTGTTACGGAAATACAGGAGAATTCTGAAGCTTGGATATTTGGATTGGTAGTTCCTAAGTGAAGTCTTGACCCAACTGCGGTAGGTCCCCTTAGTTGTGGTGCTACGGACCTTTAAATTTTTTTTTTCATGTTTTCGGCAGCCTATAATTCCGAAAGGAAGCATTTGTGTACCCAGGTTGGTTTATACTTTTTTGTCTTATCTTGGTATCAGGAATCACCTCCCAAACGATGTCGGTGTTGTTTTGAAACACCCTGTATATATGCAGCGGACTATTTTCTAATTTGGAATATCTAGTAACTTGCATTTGTAATAACTTATATTGAAGCGAACAAAACTGCATAAAAATAATAGGCCTAATACAGTCCTAGTAAGAAAATTCATGTCCACGAGCTTTCACGTTAAGAATAACCTGAAGAAACAGTGCTCTATAAGGAAAATCAGGTAGCTAACAGGCCCTAGAGCTAAATGGTATTCACCAGGTTATAGTGTATGCTGATTATTTAAATCTGATAGAAGAACAATAGAAAGAAATGCAGAGGTCTTATTAAACGCTTGCAGGGACATGGTTTTGGAAATAAATACAGAGAAAAGTAAATACATGGAAGTTCGCTGGAATCGTAATATTGCAAATTATGGATAGGTTAAAATATTAACTAAATGTAGACTGGAAGCAGGAAATTCGTATTATTCATTTCAGAATGTTTTGTCGTCGCGAATTCCTGTTGGGGAATTTGGAGCTTAAAATATATAAAACTTTAATCATGCCTATTGTGCTGTATGGTTGGGAAAAATGGTCGTTTATTCTGAAGGAAGAACCCAGACTAAAGTATTTGAGAACAAAATCCTGAATCGAATATTCGGACCCAAGAGGAACGGGAAAGGGGAACGGGTAGGGTTGCCAACTGGCCGGTTTTTCACAGGCCTGGCCGGAAATATTGCTGTTATTTTGTTTAAAGTCGGTGGCCGGTACAAACTTCTTACCAGCTCCTTTGTGATCGGATTTTTCAAATTCGTTTGTAGTTCAAAACAATTTCATCTAATTTTAAGTATAGATTTAAAAAGAAACCTTTTTCTGTAAATCCGAAACTATCATCTTTCACCATCTATCAACGATTGATATATTTTATTCATCTGTGTAGATCAGCGTTTCCCAACCTTTTTCAACTTGCGGCACACTATGGGTGTAACTTGAATTCTCGCGGCACACAGATATTATTATTTGTAAATATAAAATACCATGTATTTTTTTCCTGTGATTAATGATCTTTCTCACAGAGAAGAAAGCTCGATCACTGGTTTTCCCCCGTGGTTAATCATTATGTTTACTTTTCATTCTAATTTAAAAATAGAAAACAACTCAATGAAATATTGGACTCAGGTTTGCAGAACTACGCTTTCTTTTTCGAAAACTGTATTCAACCTTACACTCAGAATATGGATCACTAAATAACGAACGGACAAACAAATCTCTTTTACTTTTAAAACATAAATAGGTAATTTGTATGTATGTTTGCTTTATCCAAAGTATTGAATTATATTTTAAAATTTCAAGTTACGAAATAGTCTGCAACAATGGTCATAACAATGATAAATACCTTTTTCAACATTAAAATTGTACACGGTATGAAACTTAAAATTGTAGATTCATAGTAATGTGAAATACAGATATACATTTTCCCTTATGTCTTGCAATTTGATTGCTATAGAATTAATAATTTTGTTTCGATTTCCCCGCGACACACCAGCAGCCCATTCACGGCACACCAGTGTGCCGCGGCACACCGGTTGGGAAACACTGGTGTAGATGATTTTAAAGAATGACAGACTGTTTCAGGGAAAATTTCAACTTTATGTATACGGAATTGTATACACTTATTGAGAGTGAAAAAAAAGACTTAAAGCAATTTCCTGTAGTTGAAGTGTAAGTTTCAAGAATATATTTAATTTTCCAAATCCAAAATTGTTACGTAAAGATCAATATACTTTTGCTAATCTGTTTCGATAATTTTAAAGAAGTGGTAGTTACTGCTAAATACAATAAAATGTTCAATACCGATTTCAGTTTCTCATTTAGAGCACAGTGTATCTGTTAAGCTTATTAGTGAATGTACTAAGGATATGTAGAATACAGGTGCTAATGCACTTTTGTTCACGATAGTACATTTCCTTTCCATGCATGGGTCCGAACAGAGATACTTCACACTTAGATCTATGTCATAGGGAATTTTTGAGGGGTGCCGTTTTTTTATTTTCCAGAGTTGGCATTACTAGAAACGGGAAACTTCATAATGAGGAACTTCATAAATTTATACCGTTTACCGAGCATTGTTAGGGTAAACAAGTCTAGAAGGCTCAAATGATCAGATCATGTAGCCAGGAAAGCTGTCAGTTTTGACTGGAAATCCAATCGGAAAAGGACCATTAGGAAGACCTAGGCGCAGATGGGAAAGATTAAGATGGATCTCGCAGAAATAGGAATACAAAGTTAAAACTGGGTCCAGTTGGCCAAAGACAGAAAGTCAGTGAAGAGGTTTTGTAAACGCGGCATTGAACCTCCGGGTTCCATAGGCCATAGAGTTTGTTAATAATAAACAACAGTCTTTATCTTTAAAACATCATATTATTGATCCAATGCCGCAAGCAAACAAACGTCATTTTCTCACACATAAGTTAAGCCACATGCTGCAGAAAGTACAATATGTAGAACACACTGAATTAACACACAAAACCACATACGCAAATAACAACGTTGATTGTATGTTCCTGCTTCAAGAATTTCGTAAATGTTTGTTCTGATTTGATTGTTTCTGCACGGTCATTAAAGTCTTCAGTTTCACTTAGGCGTATTGCGTGAAATATTTCTTTAATAGTATTAGAGCCTGTCTATTCCACCTGTGCCCTCGGAAAATATTTGAAACACCCCCACCCTCTGATGGATGAAACAATCCATTTGCTTAAGAAAAAGGACTGAATAACCTCAGCTGTGTTGCCAATTTGTCATTCAGTCGTTTGGTCTTGACGAGTGAAGAACGTAGTCTACTTTAGAATGGCTAACAAGACAAAACACAGCGATGTCCATTAAATAATTCATTGTGGCAACGCTTCCACATCCAACAATTGAAAGATCTCGGCCGCAGCAACTTGTCCCTCCTCTTTCGACAATGTACAAGAAAACACACGACAGCAGCGCCATCAAGGGCACAGTTGAAATAAAAAGGCTCTAATTCCCATTCAACAAACCTTTCTAAATACAGTAAAACCTGTTTTCAACGGACCCTTTATTAAACGGAAAACTGTCTTAAACGGAAATATTTCACGGTCCCATGAATTTTGGAGAACAAAACGTGTAAAAGTCCCTTCATTAAGCGGAAACTGTTACGCGGACAACGGAAAGAAAAATAAACATTTAACGAAAAATTCTGAGTTCCGGACTACAGCGTTTAGAAGATGTTTAGACATTCTGTGAGACATATACATTACACTGTCTGCGATAAAATGTTCGTTCTTTTGTTAAATATTCCTGGACAGTGTTGACCTTCCCAAACCACTACTCATATTCACCCCCACAAATTGTCCTTAATCCCCGCAACTTGATCAAGAATCATACGGAATGTCGGAGAGAAGAAAACGAGATAGAGGAAGAAGAGGAATATGATACCGAGTTCCAAGAAGAGTGTAGAATAAATACATATCAAGATTCTCTCAGAAGTTTAAAGGAACTGCAAAAATTTGCCTTACGAAAAAATGATTCTGATTCACTTAGTATAATTTCTCAGGCTAAAGTGTATGCGGAAAGTCAAGCAGCAATGTACACAGAAAACCCTGCTTGGCTATTAGAAAAATAAAGAAAACGTCTGCATAGCATATTTTGTATTCAATTTTAAATTTTTTGTGTACTCATTCGTAGAAGAAAGAAGTACTGTAATCGAACAATGTACGTACAGCAATATATTTTCTCAGCATGCCCCTTTATACTGAGAAGAAAGGAAAAAGAAAGGAAAGATTTACCTCCACTAAGCGGAAACCTGACTTTAACGGAAATTTTTGCAAGTCCCGCTCGATTCCGCTAAATACAGGTTTCACTGTATTTCAATCATTCCGGAAACTTTAGATGGATTTAGCACAGTGGTGCCAACCTGAGAGACAATAAAATCCCACCTCGAGAGGCAGAAATTCCCATTTTGCTCTTGAATTTCCCACTTGAATACTAACTACTGTTTTTAAGTATGAAAAATAAAACTATTGTATGCTACGCATTTTCTTCAACATTTGAGTAGACTACTAGTAAATTTCGATCTTCTGCGTTAATCAAGTAGTTGGTGAATTACTGTTTTTCGTAACTGAAAGAGAACTGACAAAATGTTTGGCGAAAAGTACATTTGTTGTCAGGATTTAGTGTGTGTATGTATAATTCGTTTGTGTTATATTGTAATTTACGTAACGATACTATAAGACTTTATTCTCCTTTCATTTTGTGTAGCACGTTGTGTCTTTAAAAAAATAATAATAATAATAACAAGATACTTCTGCAGTGGCATGTATTTTCCGGTAACAAAATTTGACAGTTAAGAGTCTTCATCCCGGCGAAATTAAAATACCGCTAATTTTACAGTAATTGTGTGATATCTTCAAATAGATAAAAGATAATTGAAATATGGAACAAGAGCGCCCTAGACAATATTATTTTGCGTGAGGTACCGTTATCACAAGTCACCTAGTGGCTTTCCGTTTTCAGCTGTTTAGAAACGCGAAAATAAATGCCGATTTTCAAAATGGCTCGAAATCGAAAGCAGATAAGTGAGTCGTGATAACGGTTTCTCATGTAAAATAACATTGTCTAGGGCGCTCTTGTTCCACATTTCGACTATCTTTTTTATGTTTGAAGATATCACATAATTACTATAAAATTAGCGGTATTTTAATTTCGCCGGGATGAAGACTTAACACTAATTTCAAGGTTATTAAGATGTCATCATTGGTCTGCTTTTCCGCTCATAGAGAATGATGTTGCTATCGATGAAAAATCCCATATTTGCTGCTAATTGTGTCGAAAATTCTTGTTTATCCCACTTCGAGAAATAGATATTTAAAACACACACACACACACACACACACATATATATATATATATATATATATATATATATATATATATATATATATATATACACAAAAAAATTGGACTTTTCCCACGGGTTGATATCAGGGTTTGGCACACAATGTTTCTTTTACTTCATCGGCCAATTTCGTTTTAATCATCATCATCGTCGTCGAATGTATTTATTCTCTCTATGTGTTACTCTTCCTTACGACTGCATCTGGACAGCTGAAACCCAATTAAAACTGTATTCTTCTGTTTGCAATCAATGCAACACTAAAAATTATTTTACTGTATTACTTCGAATTATCCAAACAGGGGGTTCAAATGTTCGATTTATCCACGATTTTTGGTATCGTTTTCAATATTAAAAGGAATAATTTGCAACTATGTATAATGACCTTTAAAATACATAGGTTACAGAAAGGCGACTACAGATGCGGGAACTTAGACCAGTATTGGGGAAATGTTTTTAGGGGAAGACTCTGGAAACTAGAAAAAAATTAGATGGGCCAATCTAATTAAAAAAAAAAGTTTATTTTACAAAATTCTTGTAATACTAAGCTTTTTTTAACGGTAGAAGGTTCTCTAATCTGGCTCGAACTGAAAAGCACTTATTCTAAGAACTGAAGTTAAATGCGTGTCTGTCAGAGTGCTTCTAATACAACTCATTCAAATCTCTAATTCAATCATCACATTAGGAATTTTATTGCTAGCCGGATAGAACCTTTCAGGGTGCTGCTTTTGGCTCGCGAGCCGTAGTTTGCCTGTCACTGACTAAGATAGTGAAATTCAGAATTAAAATATTTAATGGAAATTCCAAATAGTTGTCACTAGTATAAAGTATATTTAATTTCGGGTTTTTATCCTGAAAAGTGTATTTATTCCTTTCTTTCTTGTAAAAAGTTTTTCTTCTCTCTTGGTTAATTCTTGCTTTTGTTCTTCATTTGATTATTTTCTTTTAAATAATCGGGGCCGCGGTGGCTCAGTGGTAGAGCGTTCACCTCTGGTGCTTGGGGTCCCGGGTTCGATCCCAGCCCCCGCCAAGTGAACTTTGTGGTGGACAAACACCGTGTGCGTGGGTTTTCTCGGGGTTCTCCCGTTTCCTCCCACTTTCTTCATTCCACCATTTCATTCATTACTCATCATCACCGGCATCACCTAACCGGCATAACCGTGGGGCGTAAAACTCACAGATTTCTTTTAAATAATCAACCACAAGAACAGTTTATGTCGCACGCGGTTAATGAAGCTCACTCAGTCCTGATCAGAGACAACACGTCATACTTACATTTAATTAATATTTTTTAAACAAGTTTACTTTTAGGGATAAATGACTAGAAGTTTGCAATTGTGAATGCAAAATTAGACAAAATTTTAATTAATTAATCATATGAAAAAAACAGCTTATTTGGCCATAAAATTGCTAAATTGGCAACACTGACAGACATCGGGAATTAGAGGGTGAAAAAGAGAAAATTGGCAACACTACACATTTTTTCTTTTTTAACGGATCCGATAAATCTCATTGATGTCGAGATTTAATTCCATATCTTTCGTTGAGAAAAGGTATCACACGATGCTGCTAACATGTTATTGTGAAGTTCATATTATGTAACGAGTCAGTTGTATAACGTTCAGGATAATTGTTCTTTGATGCTCACTACGAAGCGGATTTGACTTGTTCCCTTTTGTTCCAACTGAGAAGAAACAAAATGTGCTTGTCTGTGATTTAGGGAGTTTTGAATCACTTATACGTACGTCTTTAGATTAAAACACTGTTGCTTATTCATTTCTGCACTTGGAACCTCGTAACGTCGCCTTTTATCTTCTGTGATCTCCCATATATATATAATATAACGAATCTCGATGCTGAACAAGCAATGCGAAAGCATGGTATTGAAGTTTCCCGGGTGACTCGGTGTCTCGGTAGTAGTTTTCAGTTCTTCTTCTTCGTCTTCTTTTCTGTCTCCTAGGAACTTATCGAAATTAAATTCTCGTTTCAATTATGCGATTCCCAATTTCGTGCTTCACGGACGGGGAGTTGGGAGCTAGCGGGTTTTGGGACGGGGGCGGAACGGGAAGGGAAAGGAACTTGTCAATGGAAAAAGTTTTTGAGAGATACAAAAAAAAAAAAAAAAAAAAAAAACTGGAGCTTATATACAGTAGGAGATGATACTGACTTCGTGAAGTAAATATCATTTTTTCATGATGTAGGAGTGCTTGGAATTTCCCAGATTATATTTTTTTCATTTAAAATAAAAAAAATATAAATAGGAAAAAAGGCTTAGTAGTAAATCAATATAGGTTATGTATTGTGTACATTGGAGGTTGTGTTATATACGTACGATGGAATGCTAATTCCAGTAGTTAACGCTCAAGGCTGAGTTTTACGTCGGAAGCTTTCTTCTTTTGTTATTATGACTATGTTTTTATTTTGATTATATATGTAGTAATTCTTTTTTACTAGCGTGCCTTCGACGTACAATATTAATAAGATTAAGAGGAAAATATTACATAATCTGAAAGAGTAGTGGGTGGATGTTTGAAGTAAAACGAGATTCAATTTTGCTGTTCTATCCTCGGTTCTTTCTTTTCTTTCTTTTTTTTTTCTGGTTGGTTTTCTTCTCTCAAGCCTTATAGGCTCATCTGCGAATTGCCTGCCCTACACACACGCTATCGACATCTGCCGGCTGTCATGTAGGAGGCACCGCATGTACGACAACTATTTAATCTGAGTGTAGACTCAAAAATTAGCGTGACTCACATACTGAGGCTCTTGGTTTTATAACAAGTATTATTATTATTATTTCGGGTAGGCAATTCTGGAAAATAATTAAAAAAAAAAGGCACCCCCTCAAAATTCCCTATGATGTAGGTCTAAGTATGAAGTATCTCTGTTCGGCCTATCCATGAGAAGGAAATGTACTATCGTGAACAAAAGTGCATTCGCGCCTTTATTCTGCGTATCCTTAATTATGATACATTCACTAATAAACTCAATAGATACATTGAGCTATAAATGAGAAACTGAAATCGGCAGTGATCATTTTATTGTATTTACCAGTTACTGCCACTTGTTTAAAATTGTCGAAACAGATGAACAAAAGTATATTAACATTTAATGACTATTTTAGATTTGCAAAATGAAATTTATTCTTTACAGTTGTACTTGAACTACAGGAAATAACTTTAAGAAATTCTTTTTCACTGTCAATAAATGTATAAAATTCCTTACGAGTAAATTTCAAATTTTTCCTGATTCAGTCATCTCTTTAAAAATTATCTAAACAGATTAGCAAAATACATTAATCGTTGATAGGTGGTGAAAGGTGACAGTTTTGGATTCACAGAATAAAAGTTATTATTTAAATCTATACTTCGAACTAGATACAAATTTGAAATACAAAAACGGTCATGAAGTGGCTGATAAAGAAGTCTGTACCGGTTACCGACTTTAGTAAAAATAACAGCAATATTTCCGGCCAGGCCAGTGAAAAACCGGACAGTTGGCAACCCTATTATTGTTACCATTATTATTATTATTATTATTATTATTATTATTATTATTATTAGTAGTAGTAGTAGTAGTAGTAGTAGTATAGTTCCAAACTATGTTATGCATAAGTGTCGGAAGCTCCATTCGTTCATCCGTTCGTCTCTCTCTTTAGACAGAAATAAGAGCAAACACTATAAGAGATATTTCTTGCAATCCATTCAACGTTGACAAGAGTAGATTCCATCTCTTGAAATAATTCTCTATTGAAACCGGAAGTGGTAGAAATGAACCATTTCCGGTTTTAAAAATAGTAAGAGATAGCGATCACACACAGTGGGCCTACTACTCTACCCAAACCGGAAGTGTTGAAAGTCACTAGTACGTACTTTTCTCAAACCGGAAGTGGTCCGGTGTCAACATTGATCGCCATAGAACGAAAAGGGTGGTAAGATAACAGGAAGTGTGTGTGTGTGTGTTTCCTTATCGCTTTAGTGGCTCAAAGAGAACATTATCACCACACTATATCAAAACCCGCAACACGAATTGAGTTTTGTCTTGATTTTTACTTATCTGTACAGACTGGAAGTGGCGAAAATCTAAGATTCCCTGTTTCAACATTGATCGCATGGATTCAGTATCAAAGAATAATCTTTACTTTTGATTTTATTCCATTACGGCAGCCGGAGGTGATAGACACCAATTAACACTTTCGGTTTCAATGTAAATCTCCAATACAGCAAAAAACCGCAAGAAAGAGTGAGTAATGGCTTTTTGATATGGATTCGGCGTTCAAGGAACAGGTTCTGTCTTTGTTCTTATTAATCTATTGCAACCAGTAATTATAGATGCACTAGTTATTTTAGATTGAAGTAGGTTACTCTGGCACGAGCGGTCCCAGGTTCGATTCCCAGTGGGGACACTTGGTCGAAAAAAGTGTAAAAGCGTTTCCTGCTTTTTGCTCATTCATACCAGGCAAATGCCGGGATGGTACTTAAGATAGTAGTCGCGAACTACTTCCCTCTGTGTCCAATTTCGTCTTCCTCCCCCAATTCCCCGAGTAGTTCGATCACCAAGGGACGTCATCCTTCATACGTCACGGGCTAACATGGCGATAGATGCCGAAAGCCCAGAAATCTAATTCCTAATTCTAATCCTAACATGACCATAGATGGCGGAAAGCCCAGAAATCTAATTCCTAATCCTAACACGACTATAGATGCCGAGTGCCCAGAAATTTAATTCCTAATCCTAACATGACTATAGATGCCGAAAGCCCAGAAATCAAAACATGACCATAGATGCCGAAAGCCCAGAAATCTAATTCTTAATCCTAATCCTAACATGGCCATAGATGTCGAAAGCCCAGAAATCTAATTCCTAATTCTAATCCTAACATGACCATAGATGTCGAAAGCCCAAAAATCTAATTCCTAATTCTAATCATGAAATGCATTAATGTTGTATCCAGCAGTACATTTTAGAATTGTAAAAAGGAAACCCAAACAGAAAGAGAAAGAAGTGAATCATAAGACTGGTATTTGGAAAGGTGCTTCACCTTTTGATATTTACTGTAAAGCAATACTTCGACAAAACACAATACGATTAACTTATAACCTCAAGGGTTATTTTTGTAAGGATAAATTTTCAGTCCGTGTTAATGGCATGAATTCACAATGGCAGCCAAGTAACAAAAGTATACCTATACAAGTCTTGCAAACAATTTGGACACATGCAGTGTATATATGTATTTTTTTACAAGATAAACTTTACACTGTTCCCCCTTTCTCCATTTCCTTTTTTTTTTTCTTTCTTCTTAAAAATAAGTAGCTTCTGAAACCTAATAGACAATAACAAAGCTATATAAAGTGCAAACGAATATAAAGAGTGTGCTGGATTCACACCTATAACCGAATTGTTTGTTTCTCTCAAACTTGAAACAGAATACGCTTTTTGTATTGAGTAGTGTAAACACACATATGTTAATTCAATTTAGTTTGCGTGCTAGTTGAGAAGGGTCCGTTAACCTTTTTCGCCTGTTTGTGGAACTAATCAACTGATCATGTATATAGTATGTCTGTATGTCTGATATTACCACAAGAAAGGAGCTAAATACTTATTCCTTTTCTTATTATTATTTAAAGAAAAAATACGTATGCCTTCCAATTTGAATGGTATTTTGTTTCTTTTTTTTCAAGGTTTGGAAATGTTCCGTGCGAGTTCCTGTTCGAGAGATTTGCAAATTGGCAAGACCGCCCTTTTTGTAAACATGTTTCTTCTTCCCCTCCCCCCTCCATATCAATGTCAAAAGAAAAAGAACTCGAAAGTAAAGTATGATGTGATACTTACTCTTTACCTTTTGCACTAACCGAAGATAAGTTGGTTCTGATCTTGGAAGTATTTGTTGTAAATATATTAGCACACTATTAATAAGTGAACATCCCAAGTACGTGTTTATTTGATATTTATTTTCTTTATTATATGTCGTCTTCTGAATTATGGATCCATACAGAAGACTTGTGAAACATTTCGCAGATGTTCTTATAGTTCAAGAGCGTGGATAAAAGATTACCATTTTTGGTCCACATTCCTGATCTTTCGGGGTCGAATCTCCTGGCCGCACGTTCTGGCTAGTTTTTCTGATATATACAGTATGTCGGAAACGTAACGGAACTTTCTTTTTAACAGTTAACCACTAATGAAGCAAAATATCATCGCCGTGCTCGTGGGTTTTTCTCGGGGTTCTCCCGTTTTCTCCCACTTTCTTCATTCCACCATTTCACTCATCTCTCGTTATCACAGTCTCCTTTAGCCTAACCGGTATAACTGTTGGACGTATAACTTAGATTTCATTTTTTTTATGAGAACCAATTAACGGAGTGTGAAGTTATAGCAAGAAAATGAATGTATCTGGTGTCACCTCGTCACAAAAACACGATGGAGCAAAGAGCCAATACTAAATTTTGTTTCAAGCTAGGTAAAACATTTACACAAACATTGGAAATGATGAAACAAGTGTACGGTGATAAGTTTTTATATCGTACACGTGTGTTCGAGTGGTATACGCGATTCCGGGACGGTCATGAGTCCTTGAAAGACTACCCAAAGCCAGGCAGATCGAAAAAAAAAAATCGCGATGAGTTGGTGGAATAAACGCCTCCGATGCGAATTCGACTGCGAGATGGATGGCGGAGGAATTAAATACGACGGAAGATGATTCACGAAGTTTTGACAAAGGATTTAAAGAAACGGAAAGTCTGTGCTCGATTTGTTCCTCACACCTTAATTGACGACCAAAGACTTGCTCGCGTTGAACATTGCAAGGACCTGATTGAAATAACCAGACGGAACAGTACATTCCTGGAATCAATTAAAACTGGGTGATGAGACTTGATGCTTCAAGTACGACCCGCAAACAAAACGCCATAGTGCTACGTGGAAGTCCCCAGGTTCTCTGACAGCGAAAAAAAAAAATGCGTTTTCAAGTCACGTGAGAAGACAATGTTAATTTGTTTTTACGATTCCAAAGGTATTACTTCGGGAATTCGTTACATAGTGTCAAACTGTTAATGGTGAATATTTGCTGGGTGCTATGGAGCGTTTGTAGAAGCATTCGCGTAAGGCCTGAGTTTCGCGCGCAAGGCAATTGGTCTTTATTACACGACAATGCACCATGTCACAGAATAGTCGCAGTTCATCATTTTGTGGCTAAAAGACAAATCTGTGTACTCCCGCATCCTCCGTATTCGCCTGATTTATCGCCGTGTGACTATTTCCTATTCCCAAAATTAAAATTGACCATTAAATGAACATTTTATGACAATATTACACACGTCCATTCTGCCTTGACGAGAATCATTGAGTCGATTCCGACAAAAAGTACATTAAAAGTTGTATGCTAGAATTGGTTGAATGTTTCCAGCGGTGTATTGATGCGGAACGAGTGTATTTTGAATAAAAAGAACTACAGTGTTGATAAAATAACTAATTTTCATGGTTCATAGCCAATTTCGAAAGCTAAGCTCTTTTTTATCTCCACCTTCTCATATCTTTTTGATATTCGTAATTTTAGTAATTTTAAATATTTTGGTTTTCGATATTTGATATTTTTGGGTATTTTGGTAGACAATATTTTTTCCATATATCGATCAAGTTTTGATATACCTTATTCAATATCAAATTTCAGATATCACACTGCTGCACTTCAGTGCTGTAAAGGATAGAGCATTACTTACTTACCACTCAAACACTGTAAATATCTCAGAAGGTTGACGTCATCATATTCTTTGTACAGTTCTTCACGTCTTGAACATCACAAGATATCCCCGATAGCTATTCAAACAGACCAACTTTCATCCCTCGTTTTCTTTTGGTTTGCAATGGAGAAGAATAAATCATGGGAGAGCAAATAGCATAAAAGAAATAAGACCGAAAAATAACTTAAGATAATAACGAATTGAACAATGAATACGTTCCAATGTGAACCTGCTGACTAAGCATAAATAATCTGTCAATATGGAGGGAGGAAAGAAAAAAAACGCTGATGAAAAACGCAAAACCAATTCCACTTAACCTCAATGTCAATATTCAGGAACTTCCATTTGTTCGATTCTATTGTTTCTTTGAATTCTTTCTTTTTTTTGTTTTGTTTTGTTTTAAATTTTGTTCTTGTTACTTAATTTTTTTTTTTGTTTTTTCAACCTTTGACCTTCGGAATCACACAGACTTGTCTTTTCTTTGTCTTAGTGCTTTAGCTGACTGTATGATACGGTTGTTACGACGTGATTTTGCTCATAAAACTAACGAAAAGAAGTTAACAGTGGAGGATCTACCCCGGGGATTGAGGGGCCTAGGCCCCCAGTTTTTTTTTTTTTTTAAAGTGACAAGAATAATTTATGCTATTATTTACATATTTTTGAAAGTTTATACTAAACTCATGATATACCTATCATAGTTTGGGTTCTCGCTGTCCCCTAGTTTTTATCTTGTAGATCCACCTCTGGAATCTAAATATTGTTCTTGCCTCTGATTTTATAAAATTGTGTGTATCCGTTTCTGGGTGCGTACGGGTACGGGCTCGATTCCGGTTTTAGGTGCAGAGTTTTTCGGTTGTCGATATATATTCGAAATAGGGCCTCTTAAGATTTTTTTTTCGAGATTTTGGACAGCCCTAGGTTTGAAACTATGCACTTTTCGCCATAGGTCCATATGAACTTTTTCTCTTATTTTGATGTGAGGAATCACCTCTTACAATTTGCCGGTATAGTTCAGTAGCATCCTGTATATATATATATATATATATATATATATATAATATAAATCTTAATTAAGGTGTCGCTCTGAATCTCTTAGCTGTTCATTCAGTTTACATGAGAAAATCATTGTACTATATCTTGCAAGTAGTTAGTTCTTTACAGTTAAGGTGGGTGTGTCACAGATGAGAAAGATGCATCACACCCTTCGGAGAAGACAATACAACGTACTCCTACAATGTATCTCTCTACGTATAAGTTACCAACGGCGGACTTAGAAGGTAAAAATGGGGGGGGGGTAGCCAGAACCTAGACTGAGTGTTGTATCATCAGTAAACTTTAAGAAATAGGTCTAAATAAATAATAGCTTAAATAATGTTTGTCATTCGAAAAGCTGGGGGCCTTGATCCCCTTGGCCCCGGGGTAAATCCGCCACTGTACAGTAAACAGTAAATACATTGTCCGGTAGACAGTAAAAAGAATGGCATACTAGAAGTTTTAATTTCAACCGGTAGATATACTTCCCACGTTCAAATCGTCCCCAATCGGCTTTCGTTGTACTCAAACATAAATGTTCCCCTAACCGCATTTATAAATAACACTAGCTAGCCGGCTTTTACTTAATTGATGCGTGGCCAGCATCTCTTATTTATTAATTTGTATTTGTAGACCGAAGTTTGCTTCTTTAGTACTGCCTTAAAATGCTGGATCAATACAAAGTATTGTCCCCTACCGGGAATCGAACCTGGGGTCACATACACTAATTATTCGTCCACTGCGGTTAGCGTACGCACCTTTGGCGTGGAAGACCCGTGTTCGATTCCCTGCGGGAGATCATGTGGTTCGGATTCCACGTTAATCAGTAGGTCCCGTCCCATATAGCCTTGCTGCTGAAAGGGACGTTAAACTCAAAATAAAAAAAAAAACTCAACTCGCCCACTGGGAAGACA
Source organism: Thermobia domestica (assembly GCF_964235325.1). NCBI lineage: Eukaryota > Metazoa > Arthropoda > Insecta > Zygentoma > Lepismatidae > Thermobia > Thermobia domestica. The sequence continues at coordinate 363,428,954 of NC_137454.1, forward strand.
GAAGTGGAACCATTGTTGTTTAAATTATTTGAAAAAAAAAGTTTTTGTACTGCACAATTGCTCTATTATTCGTATAAGTAATGTAAAGCTAGGACAAGGAAATGTTCGAATTTGAACTATAGTACGGGACCTCTGGTGCGAGGGTTCCATTCCATTCGATCCGCGGCCAAGTAAGTTTGAGGTGGACAACATCATGCTCGTGGGTTTCTCGGGGTACTCCTGTTTCTCCCACTTTTTCATTCCACCAATTCATCGTCATTTACTTGCTTTAATCATCTTGTCCCTGAGGCTAACAGACATATTAGTGGGACGTTAAACTCAGATTTCATTTCATTTTGTACTACAGTAGATGAGACTCCTATCTCAGAATTTCAGTACCGCACATTTCCTCTTTGCTTATGAATTAATTGCCATACAAACACCCAATAGGGAAGGGGTTTCAGGAACAGCAAGTAGAGTCTCTGCAAAACAAGCTTGACCTGATAACAAGTAAAAAAAAAAAAAAGTAACGAAACACGTGTGAGGCTGAAAACCGACAGGATTTTATTAATCTTCTGAAAGGGGTTAGGAAAGAGGAAGACGAAACGAAGTGAAAAGAAATATGACGGCCATCTTGAACAAGAAGAAATGGACGGTCCTCGAGTTAGCTGGAGAGAGGGAGAGAAAAAAATGACGGATAAAGGGTGGAGAGAATATCACTATCTGTAGAACACCCAACATCTGTTGGTAGATTTGTTCCACGGAGCTACTCGACTGAGAATTTTTCCTATCGATTTTCCATCTCTAAAACTCCGTCCTCGAACCAGTGCGGAGGGTAGGAAAACGCACAGGCACACGAGCTGTAGTTCTATCTACCCCTTTCTTTCCTTCCTTTTGCCTTTAAAGTGGTTGCTTTGGTTATAGCTCTCTTTCACACTACGCTCCACTCTCTCGCTCTATATCAACAGAATTGGTTTGCAAATAACCAATCAAGAGATGGTATTAACTTCATCAAAAATTGCCAGAAAAATAGAGAGAAAGCTGGACGCTAAAAAGTTAACCACTTAAAAAAAGTTTCCAGCTTTATTTAATTAACCACGTCAAAATGAAGATCGTTTAGTTTCGTCCCTTTTTTTAAATGCAATTATCTAATTAAGCGGGAATTCATGACGACGTGGGACGTATTCAGTTAGCTTTATATTATCTATTCAAAGATAGATGGCGTGTTCAAGATTTTCATCGTCAATTTCATACCACCTGTTCAAAGGTTCATAAGGTTTGTTCCGTACAGTGGCGGATCCAGGGGGGAGGGGCGATCGGGGCAGAAGAGCAAACTTTCTTATTTTATATATATAAATAAAGCCCATCTCAGTTTGGAGCTCTTAAAAGTAGCTCTAAATAGAAATATTACAGCCTATCGCCCCCCAGAAGTCCGTCCTGGATCCGCCCCTGGTTCCGTAGACGGCACTGAGCCTGAGCCGAATTAAGTAAATCGGCAGAGATCGAGGTAGCGCGATTCTCGCTGAGAATAACGAGGTAGCGCGATCCTCGGTCTGCAGTATTTCGATATATCGATCATGTTTTCATATTTTGTCGATACTTACTTTCGATGTCCAAATCTGAGTATCACATAACCCTAGTGCGTGGGCCCTTCATTGAGAATAGTGAGCTTACTAGTTATTAGTGTTCCATATCAGACGAGAAATGATTCCTCGTGTAGTTTTGTGAATTTGTGTATAATTCCTGTCTCATCTCGATTCTCGGAAGGCGTATCTCGTCTTATTTCGTTCTGTAAATTTATGTCCTGAGTTGTTTTTCTTAATTTCACCTAGAAGCTGGTTTAAAAACACACATACACACACACACACACACAAAAAAAAAAAAAAAAAAAACGAAAAATGCTTTAAATCGTGTGAACTTCATGGTGACGTTTCCACATATACAATAGTTTTATCTACTGTTTATCTTTTAATCATGGGGTCCCGTGTTCAATGTTCAATTATTCATCGAACAACAACCCTTCTTTCAAGTGTCTCAATATTTCATAAGAATGTTAAGCCTAAACACACGAAACGAAACCAAATTATGTATTTCCGCTTGCCTGAATGCCTGTTTATTTATGAAGAAGCCAAGGTTGCTTAAATATGTTGATAGAAATTGGCAAAAATTTATTCACTACCCACGTAGCTTCCAACATTGGCTTGGATTGGACTTTGTTTTAACTTTATTGAATGTATCTACATACTAAATTTGTAATTTAATGCCTCCGTTTTAGCATACTGATTATGATACGTTGACCTTAAAATTTTACATGCAAATACATTTAAAGTAATAACATGATTTTCCCAATGGCTAAGGTGAAAGTTTTCCGACTTATGTATATATATAATGCTGTATAATGTTTTTAACTTGTGTAACTGTTCATGTTTGGCCTTCTGAAATGACTCTTGACAATTATATTAACAATTGGGCCTATGTAGAGATCAGTACAACGTATTTTTATCAGGCGTCCTTCGTGAGTGAGTCGGCAGACTCATCGCATTTGTGACCAATTAGTCCCGTTTTTGCGTCCAAATGGACAATTTCTCTTGGATGTAAGCCGAGAAGCGGTATGAATTCCGCTTTAAGCTTATATGCTCCTTCGAGCGTAACCCTGTCGTTATATAATAACACTAAGCCGAAACAAACTTATTTCTGTTCATATGTAATATAAATACATAGAGCAAATTATTTAAACAAAAAAAGAAACTGGTTTAAACTAGTGGTGGGCACAAAAACTGGTTTTTGAAAATTTCAAAAAAACTGTTTCGGTTTTCTTCAAAACCGGTTCGGTTTTTCACCGAAACCGGTTATCGGTTTTCTCCAAAACCGGTTCGGTTTTTTACCTGGTCCGGTTTCGGTTTTCTTCAAAACCACTTCCGTTTGTTTTTTTTTTTTCAAAATTTGTTCTATTTCTGACCAGAATGGTGTTTCGTTGTTCTCCGGAAACCAAATCCATTTCCACACAAATAGTTTTGTGTGTTTTCGAAAAGTTTTCACCGAAACCAGTTTCGGTGAAAACCGAACCGGTTTTGGAGTAAACCGAAATGTCGGTTTTTCGGGTTTCGGTTTTTATAGAAACCGGTTTTCGGTTTTTATAAAAACCTGTTTTGCCCATCCCTAGTTTAACCCCCCCCCCAAAAAAGTTTTTTTTTTTCAATAAAAAACACGGTTTTTACCAACTCTGCCTAGAAGTGATAATAACTCTTCTGCGCCGCGGGAGGTCTACGGAGGACGTGATATAGCAACATTTAAACAATAATTCTTGTTGGCAGTGTTGTGTAATTACTTGCGTATTTTTAAACGTTGATACGTGCTCTTCATTATGTTCGTACAATCAGTTTTATCAATTTATGATTCTATACTAAGAATTATGTAATACTAAAACACTGAGATTTGGGGTTAACTAGTGTTGCCCACAGGACTCGAGAAATCTTTCGTCTCCTCTCGAATTTAAAAATATACTTTTTATCTCGTTTCCGAGAAGAAAAATTTATCTTTTCTGGTAACATTAGCCCTGATCAATTAACCCTACTCGCGATAACTACAAAACACCAGTACGGCTAGGATATCACGTAAAAAATAATCTTCACAACATAATTGTAAATACGTTGTTAATATGCGTTCTATTGTCAATTTACTGTGATGTTTTAAGAACAAAAAATATTTTTGCTTATCAACGAACTTAAAAAGTTCGTTACTGAATTTCTGTCTCTGTCTGTCTGTCTGTCTCTCTCTCTCTCTCTCTCTCTCTCTCTCTCTCTCTCTCTCTCTCTCTCTCTGTCTCTCTCTCTCTCCCCTCTCTCTGTGTGTTTTCTTTGCGATTTTTTTTAAAATTTTGATCCCTACATCCCCGATAGAGCATCAAAATCTGAGTAAGTGATGGAAATTTTCGCATCTCTCTCTCTCACCGTTCCCGAGATATTGACCAAAAATGTTCCGATTTCGGGAGCTTTAAGTAGCCATATCCCGAGAACCGTAAATCATAGAGAGATCATATTGGTGTTGATCAATACCTAAAAGGATGAACATTTTGGTACCAAATAGTGGCCACTGGCCAACTAGCCACCGTTCCCCAGATATAGGCCAAAAAAAGGTCGGATTTCGGGAGATTTAAGGAGCCATATCTCAGTTGGAGCATTCTCAACTGTTTTTGACTTTAGTAGTACAAATAAAAAAAAAAAAAAGAAAAAATGTCTGATGTACTCTAAATATTTAATAAGATTGAATGAGATACAATCACCAACAGAAAAGAGAGAGAGAGAGAGAAAATCGCTCATGTAAATGCCAGTGAAAAACAAAAATCGATAGTATACTGTATAGGGTGCAATATATGGCCATAAGCGTATATATGGAACAAATGTCCCATTGCGTATGGAATTTCATTTGCCATTTTGTTCCTTTTTTTTTTTTTTCTCGTTTACCTTTTTATATTGAACTGAAATGTTGTTAGATCCCACCGTTTGTGACGTGTATTGTGCGGTTTAAAAAAAAAACTAATAAATATTTAAAAAAAAAAAAAAGCATGAAGTAAATACCATCCTTTTCTTGTATTTCTTGAAGCGCGTGCGCGAACTGATTCCACTCTTTCGTTGAATGTCACATTTGTCAGTAATTTATACCCCTCCCCCTTCCTCCTCTCCCCTCAATATTTTTTTTTTCCGTAACTAGCTTCCTCCCTCCCTCTTCCGTTTGCTGTTATATACCTGGTTTATAACTGGACCTAGCAAAATAAACACAAGCTGCAAAACCAGTTTCGTGATAAAAATCATATCGTATCGTATCGCATGCATGCGTGTTTGTAGGGGAGGGGGGGGGGGGGAAACAGCTGCCAGATATTTACTGTGGCATTATTTTCGCTTATTATTCTCTGGGCTCCATAATAGATATCATCTCCTACTGTTCTTAAACCATTTTTGCCACTTCGCGGTTATATAAACTCGTGATAACAACCGTCTTAATAGGAGCACTTAATACTTTTTTCTTCTTAATTTTGGATAGTCGAGTAATAGTTCTGGCTTACTTCCATCAAACGGCCGGTGAAATCATGCATTCTGCTCTACTAGTTTTCAGGCAATAATAATAATAATAATAATAATAATAATAATAATAATAATAATAATAATAATAATAATAAAATGAAATGAAATTTTTGAGTTTTACGTCCCACGGTTATGCCGGTTAGGCTAAAGGAGACGGTGATGATGAGAGATGAATGAAATGGTGGAATGAAGAAAGTGGGAGGAAACGGGAGAACCCCGAGAAAACCCACGCACACGGTGTTTGTCCACCACAGTGTTCACTTGGCGGGAGCTGGGTTTGAACCCAAGACCCCTAGCACCAGAGGTAAACACTCTACCACTGAGCCACCGAGGCCCCCGATAATAATAATAATAATAATAATAATTAATAATAATAATAATAATAATAATAATACAAATTCGCATTTTCACGGTCTGGATGAACAACTTTTCTTCTTACCTACTTCTTGAAAGGTCCTGAGTTCAAACTTGAAGTTTAGGCCAAGTTGACTGTTGTCTTGTGTAAGCTTCCCAAACATTCCACCAGGAGAATGTCAGTATAGTATCTTCACTATCTTTAATTTACAGTTCCTAATTGTTAATATTTCCCAGTATCAAATGACGCTTTGGCTCTGTCTATAAACGTGTGTGTAATAATGTAATGATTGTGACAATTTAATTATCTCTAGTTTGTGGTGGACAATATGGTGTCCGTGGTTTTTTTTTTTTTCGAGGTATTCCCGATTCCTCCCACATTCGCATTCCACCTATACTTCCATTATCATTCACTTTCCCTTAATTATCCGTTTAAGAGGGCATAAACCCTGGGACAACCAACTGAAAAATTTAAATATTTCATTTCATTGCTTAGACTTTTCTATACCTTATACCTAGGGTTGCCATCATGTGTTGATCCCAAATACGGACAAGCCTTAAAATGACGACCCATCAAAGATATATGGTGCTCAAATACATAACAAATATTTTGAAATTTCTTACCTAAAAATCACCTTTTTAGGTTAACACACAATTGTTTACTGTAATACTTGAAAACTAAATTAACATGTTCTATATTTTTTTCATATATTTTACGTACATTAAATCTAACCAAAAGAACCTTGGAATGGGAAAAATGAGACTTTTTTTAAATATATAACCTACTTTACTAATAGTAACTGAAATATAATATAAGTTATGTACCCTATGATGAAAACAATTTTCTTTGCCCGAGATTTTAGCGATTCCCGACTCGAAAATTTTCGGACAGCTCCAAAAACTGTAAAATATGGACGTTTTCCTATTTCATGCTTGGGGGGGGGGGCGGTGGCTCAGTGGTAGAGCGTTCACCTCTGGTGCTTGAAATCCCGGGTTCAATCCCAGCCCCCGCCAAGTGAACCTTGTAGTGGACAAACACCGTGTGCGTGGGTTTTCTCGGGGTTCTCCCACTTTCTTCATTCCACCATTTCATTCATTACTCATCATCACAGTCTCCTTTAGCCTAACCGGCAGAACCGTGAGACGTAAAACTCAAAGATTTCATTTCATTTTCCTATTTCATGCTTTGTACGATACAGACACGGAGTCCAAAATACGAACAGTCCCTACTAAATACGGACGTATGGCAACCCTACTTATATCTAAATTCCATTTGGGCATGGTGACTCAGTAATAGTTCTTATCTCTGGTGCGAGAGGACCCTGGTTCTATCCCAGGTCATGTGCGTTTGTGGTGGACAACATCGCGCCCGTCGGTTTTTATGGGGGCTCTTCCGTCTTCTTCCACATTCGCATACCGCCAATTATTCTATCACAGCCAGTCACATCCAATAATCACCCGTCTCCTTTACACTGTGGGACGCAAACTGAAAAATTTCGTTTTCGTTTTTTTTTTTTTTTTTTTTTTTTTTAGTTCCATTTATACAAATTGAATATTTAGTAACCAGTTCTTAATATCAATTTTCTTTGTCATAGATTGACGTACATTTCATATCCGTTGGATACACGCTGTTACATAAAGACACATCCAACGGCAAGTGTAAGATTGACATAGGTTATTGTACGTTTGAAGAGGCTGCAAGGCGTGTATGTTCCATTTCATCGCTGCAGATAACAATTAGTTCCGGCGTAGATGATAGGGACTACAGATAAGTTTGTAATAAACCATATGGCATCGAAAGTGTCTTATCGTGAATTTCTCATTTCCTCTTATTATTAGCTGATTGACATGGTCGAGAGGCTAAAGCAATTATTAGACTGAACAATACTAAGACCTGTTTATTGTAGGTTTGAACACTGTTCAAATTATGACCTATTTATGAGTTGATTTTTTACCATTTGATTGATTTACTTCTCATCGTTTCTTTCAGCGTAAAGAACAGAGTTTGTGAGACGCAAACTGAATAAGCCAGTCCCTGGCCTAGCTCGGCCACCAAATGGAGCAATTTTTATTCGTTAGACGGTGGGCTACTTGTTCATCAAATTTAGTTCAGATTCGGCTAATACTCGTCGAGAAGTATCACACACAAGGCGACTCGAGCCTATTCCTAGTCTAGCCCAGCCACCAAATATAGCTATCTTTATTCCTTTGTTACCGAGAAATAACCGGTCTTTCAGCTTCCATAATCCTTCTTTGTAGAAAGTGTCACATTGGCAGGGGAACCGGTGCTCCACTGCAGCAATTACCGCCGCATCTGAAGAAAAACGCTGTCCCTTCAGAGACTGGAGCCAAGAAGAAATCTGATGGCGCGAGATCATGTGAATATGGAGGATAGGGAAGTAATTGGTACCTTTGACGTTGGACAAGATTCATGTTTTACTGGGCTTTGTGAGCGGGAACATTGTCAACTAACAGGCGAACACCTTTTGTGAGGATGCCACGATGCTTCTCCTTTAGGGCATTGCGAAGTTTCTCCAGCAGATATCTGTAATATGTTCCAGTCACACTATGCCCATAAGTTATGTAATCCTTAAGAATAACGCCCTTGCAATTTCAGAAAACTGGAAGCATGATCTTCTTAGCAGAAGGCTACGCACGGGTCTTTTTAGGGGGTAAGTGATATAGGTACCCAACATTCATTCATTCACGAGACGATCGAAGAAGCCATGGGAATTCCTCAACTCATTAACAATAGTGTTTATGGTTATTCGCCTGTCGTCCATCAAATAAGAGTTCCCCTTTCCGAATCATATCGTCATTAATCGCTGAACACGGTCTTTCCTCTCTAGATTCAATCTCCAAACTCATCCGTCCACATTTCAGCTATCTCATCCATGTTTTAATAGTGCTTAAGGATACTTTTCACCATAAACAGTTTTCATCTCTGAATAGATGTCCTTGGCTTTCATTCTCTTTAGATGAAGAAACTTTATGACTGCGCGATATTCCACTTTTGCCACTTCACTCTTTCCGGACGCCATATCAACAGTTTTGAACCTAGAATAGCGCTTCAAGATGAAACAGCGTGTTGTTGCGCAGAGACTGTTCGCAAATTACGTGGAGCTCATGCGCTATTCAGCGCTCCGTGACTTCCAACTACACAGGAAACAGATGAAAATCGTGTAACGTTCAGAGCTGCCAACTTACTGGAACAGAAATGGCGGGAGTTTCAAAAGTTGTGCTCTTTATGGGACATTATTTGTCCTGGAAGAGAAGAAAAACAGTTCAGTAAGTTTCCGCCGTACGAGGAGTTTGACGTGCGAGAGACTGAGTTCAGATGAGTCCCATATGGAAGTGGTAGAAAGAGGAATGCGAAACATACCCACAGTAATTCGTGGAAACATTGACTAGTTACAATATATATGACAAATATAAATTTAATGTAAAACCAAATTTTAAAATGATTCGAAAAATAAAATATCTTTAAATTACCACGGCATCATAAACGTGGCTTTGCCCCACGGTTATGCCGGCTAGGCCAAAGGAGACGGTGATGATGAGAAATGAATGAAATGGTGGAATGAAGAAAGTGGAAGGAAACGGGAGAACCCGGATTTAGAATTTAGATTTCTGGCCTTTCAGCATCTAAGGCCATTTAGCCCGTCATGTTTGAATGTTGACGTCCCTCGGTAAGCGCACTATCCGGGGAAAGAGAAGAAAGAAAGCGACCTTGGACCTATAAGTTATCATCCCAGCATTTACCTGATGGTGAATGTGAATGAAGAAAACCTCATTCAAGGTGGCTGGCCTGTTAAAGCGGGGAGAGCTCCGAGAAAACCCACGCATATGGTGTTTGTGCACCACAAAGCTCACTTCGCGCGAGTTGGGATCGAACCAAGGACCTCATGCGCCAAAGGTGAACACTATATCACTGAGCCAACGCGGCCTTTAAAACGATTCAAGGTGATTCTTGGGGTTGAAAAGGTTGATAGTCTCTGCTATAGATTATATAAACGTAGACAAGGAAGATTGTATTGTAAAAAGAGTAAACTGGAATGCTGTAGCATTGAAACCATCAATATGTCCTTCGTGAGACAAGTAAGGTAGATAAAACCCTATCATTTTCATTATTTATGGAGCTTGACGAAATGTTACAAGAAAAGAAAAGAAAGAAAAATGCATTTATTAGCATTCTCTTATGCATTTTTGAGTGTAACCGCTTTTACCGCGTAAGAAAAAAATATAGAATATAAAAAAAAATTGCATTTCCTCATTTCTTGTGACTTTGACCTGTTGTGGGAAGAAGACACAGCAGAATGACGAACTAGTACGTATATATATATACAAAACACAGATACACTGAAAATGCTATTTGTATTGATGCCAAAATCGTGAGTTTCCTTTTTGTGGGAAGACGTGAGCCTGAAAATTGACCATCATTATGTGTAACTGGATCGAACCAATTTTCGTTATTCGGAAAGACTGAAAGAGAGAGAGAAAAAAAAATTCGCTTTTGCATGACCTCCGAAATATCCCTCTCGGAAACAGATGTTCACTCTTTAAATGTGTTGTTGTTGTTTTGTTTCTTTCGCCTTTTTTTGTTTTTTTCCGAAAGAAAAAAGAAGAAAAAAGTAAGTTTTGTGTGACTTTTACGTCTTTCGCGAAGTTATTTTTTTTTTCTTCCTTCGCAGCTACGTTTTCTTCAAGCGGAACGACAATTTCTAGATATATGTGTGTTTCCTATTTTGATACTTTTTCTTTCTACTTGTCACTTTTTTTTCCTTCTTGTTTCGTTTTATCTGTTTGTATGTTTGTAAACGATTTTGCTTTGGAAGAATGATGAAGATATCTCTGTGAATACCAGTAAAGAACGAACCGTGTATTCGTTATCTTGGCAACTGTTCAAGAATATTCCTGACAAGCGTTTTTGAGGTTTTTGTTCAAGCACCGTGTTAGATTTATTTTCAAAATGGAGAACAGATTGGAGAAATTTTAGTTCTTTTTTTTTCTTTCTTTCTTGGATTCTTTAATGTGAGATATCTGTGTGAATTTTCTTTTTGATTGTTCGTTCACGCCATAAACACGATCGAAGCGTACAGGAAGTTTTTGTCGGTTGGCGTTTTATTGATCCTATCCATACCATATGGACATATAACAAAGATAAACAGTTTGCTTCAATCAGCTGTCATTGGAAATATTAATCAAATACAAGTATTGAAGTAGCATTTTACTGTACATTGAATATACAGTATGTAATCATTTTTCTTCCAAAGCTTCACACTGCATAACATGAGATCAATTGGTGTATTTTGCTGTTCGATTTGGTCGTTGCATGGTTTTTTGCCCGTAATGATTTTCTACTCGTGGCGATTGACTGAAAAAATCACGAGTTTGGGAGTCGATTCCGAGTAATGTTGAAGAACTCATTGGCTCTATTTGAATTCTGAATCGCGAGCTGAAACATTAAAACCAACCAAATGAAATGAACGAATTAAAAAAAAATGAAGGTGAACAAACTGAAATATGAATTTAGGGATGGTATCGAGACGAGACGAGACGAGACTTTGTACAGTCTCGGTCTCGTCTCGGTTGATAAATAACTGTCTCGGTCTCGGTCTCGTCTCGAGTGAAAAATCACCGTCTCGGTCTCGGTCTCGTCTCGGTCAACAGATGCTTGTCTCGATCTCGGTCTCGGTCTCGAGTACCAAATCTCGGTCTCGTCTCGAAAGTCTCGAAAGTCTCGAAATAAATACTGTGAAATTAAAATAGTGAAAGTATTATTCAGGTACAGTCTGTCGTTTCCGCTTATTTTTTCCTTCCATTTTGACTTAGAATTAGGGTATGGTGTACCTCTTCGTAGCTAATTTGCTAGTGCTAATGCTTTCCATGTGCGTATTCCAGGTTCAATGATCAGTGGGTATATCACGCTAAAACCCTAATAGAACCCAGATTTCACTTTCAGCAATAGACTTTGTCTAATATAGCCTCAGAACTGCGTATACAATTAAACTCTATTAAATTAACTCCAGTACTATACAGTAGTTTATTTCCTTCCTTTGAATCAGAATTGTTCAATACCTCCTAACGGATAACGCAACACATAGCAGCACGAATGTATTTAATCGTACCGAAATTGAAACTTTACAATTTCTCATTTATTATTCAATACATTCTGCTTTGACTGCCATTTTAAAAACAAAATATAACGTTCATTATCTTAACAAATAGGGTAAAATTACTACAATATACGTATTTTGTTTGAAATTGATGAAATGCTATATTACCGTTTCACATCTCCGTGTTTAATTGACACTTTATAACACGAACGTCCTTAACCTTGTGGTGGGAGCTACTACACTAATCTTTGCTATGTGAGGTCTCGGGTTGGATCACAAAACAAGTTAGATTCAAAGTCCGATGTTGTGCATAATTCGCGTCTTATTTTAAATGCATTCTGTTTCTTATACAAGTTCATAAGGTGGTAATGTATTACGTAAGCACATATCCAGTGCCGTAACATAGATTAATCTTATTCCTGAGCTCTCAACGGTGCATGCAATCTTTATTCGAGAAAACTAATCTTGCGTTCATTACGTTGAAATTTTATATTGATTAAAATTGACTTGCGAAACATGGATATACATATTATATAAGTATATAGGTAATTCGAGTTATCTGTATCTATTTTTTCTCACTCGCCAAAACAAGTGATTCTTAACTTTCTAGTTTTCTTTTGTATTAATTTTCGTAGTTTAGCTGCAACGTGATGGATTGAATAGTCAAAAATATTTTTTTCGCTCTATGACTTTCAGTAAATTTTGGATCCATTTTTACCCTACCTTACCTAGTAAAAGTTATATATTTAGTCTTAGTTGAGGAACCGGTTTTTCGCTTCTGTAAAATTACGAAATTATGACTTGGTTTAGTTTACCTCCGAGGTCCAGATATAATAAAATCATCACCATCATCATAATCAACCATTATCAATCCATTGCTAGATGAAGGTCTTTCCAAGTCTTCTCCACAACTATCTAACTTGGGCAATTCTTTTCCAGGTTACTCCTCCGTGGTTCTTGATTTCGTCACACCTTCTTGTATGGGGAGGTTTCCTAGGCTGTTTTTGTCCCGTGAGATCCAGTCTAGAATTGTTTTCGTCCGTCGATCATAATTTCTTCTTGCAATACGACCAGCACACTTTCTAGCTCATATTAAATTATTTCATTAGCACCATCGATTTCTATATATTTGGGCTACAAATAGTTCGAATTCGCTACTTTCGGAGTAGGCCTACAAACACGCTACTTTTTAATCTTCAGATCTGGCAACACTGACTGAATGATTTAAATCAACACAATGTGAGGACCCCCATTTGGTCTAGCGGCTAGCACTCTTGATTTCGGTCCGCGTGGTCCCGAGTTCGATTTCTGGTAGGGGTAAAGTTGAACGACTGAAGTGGTTCGGATTCCACTATAATCATTAGCTCCACGTCTCCTTTAACCGGCCTAGCATAACTGTGGGACGTTAAACTAAAACAAAACAAAACAAAAGTGAACACTGTGTATTACTAACTGTAAGTCCTTGAATAATTGCATATAGCTATATGGTATGGATCGAGTTTGAGATGGTCGGTGGTCAAACTAAAGCAAGTGAAATGTAATTAGGGTGTAATTAGTACCTTTAATTAAGCACGGTCTTAATATAAAGTGTACACCAGGCCTAAAGCTTAGGGGGAACAACTAGTCTTACTGAAAATGGATCAGTTACAATTTGCATTTACATGTGTTGCTGGAACGAAGACTTAAACATTAACATTATAAGTAGCCCAAAGACTGTGAAAAACGTCGTCTCTTGAAAGCATTCTTGCACCATGAAACAAATTACGAGCAATTTTAAAATAGTTTGCAGTTTATCTACGTTATTTGCACATATTTAGAATAATATTTAGCAATTTATTTAAGTGGACAACACTGCTTAAAATAATGTAACTGCGACTTGTAATTAAAACCACCAAAAACTATTGTTGTAATGTTATAGAAGCAAAGGAAAGCAATAATCATTATAAAAATTTAATACAAACACGTCATTTTAAGCAGTATAACAATCACTACCAATGTGTTTGGTATCTCTGAAACGATTTGAAATAACAATTGTTGTAAATGGCGTTATAATCATTTAAGTCTTTTGGAAGCATCTGCATGATGAGACGTAATATATCAGAGCGTTTTCGAAGTAAAGTCTCTAGAAACATTTAAATTTTCCGTTTCTTGTAACTTTGTTCCTTCATTCATTCGAAATATATTATACCATGATCACAGTATTTGACGCTATGGTACAGTTGATGCGCATTGCACCGTCCATCCCATTTGCGTTATTAGAGATTTCCAAGGTACACTAAATAATATATGGGCTATTGTGGTTTTGTTAAATAACTAAATTAGAAATATGTAATACTTCACATTGCGCAATTTGAGAAAACGCAACTTTATTTTGCTTTAGCAACATTGCTTGTTTATCTAGTGATATTGCAGAGTATAAAGAAGAATTACCCAACTTGGTACAAAATTTCAGCATTTTCAATATATATATATATATATATATATATATATATATATATATATATATATATATATATATATATATATATCGCAGATTCTAGGGGAGGGCTATAGGGACTATAGCCCCCTTAACTCTCAGGTATGCACTGGATAAAATGGGCTTTAATCCTACTTTCTTTACACTGGATAAAGCGCAAACCATGGTTTAGCCCCTCCCTTGATCATATACTGGTCCGTGGCTATATATATATCCAGGATGGACCATTTTAATGTTTCCACGGACATATCTCGAAAACGGTTGAACATAAATGAACCAAACAAAAACTCAAATAGAAAATGCCATGGGGCACACTGAATGGTGTCGTCGCGGCGCCTCCCGGGGACGCCTTTCATGGGATACCAGGGCCAAACTTTAAAATTTTAAATGGAAAGATGGGGCGAGTAATACCTCGTTCCATAGATCTTTAAAAAGTAAAAAGCGTTGTGACAAAATATTTTTCATATCGGTCACCGTATTCAAGATGGACGCCAAGACATGGTGCCTGTATCTGATAAAACGTCCAGTACCATTATTATGAAAACAGTTGGAGTTAAACGAACAGTCAGAAAATGAAACAGGAAAGGCATGGGGCGCGTCGAGTAATGTTCTCGCAGTTCTCCCAGGGCTGCCTTTTAAGGGGGCCAAACTTAGAAATTTTAAACCGAAATATGGATCAAGTGATACGTCGTTGGATAAATCTTGAAACACTAAACAGTGTTGTAGCAAAAGATTTTTCATATGGGTCACCGTTTTCAAAATGGCCGCCAGACATGGTGCCTGTATCAGATAAAACGTCCAGTACAACTAGACCCCTAATATGAAAATAGTTGGAGATAAATGAACAGAATAAAACTCGTATAGGAAAGCACAGAGGGTATTTATCATTCCAAGGCTCGAGTATAATGCAACGGAGAAAAAGATTATTAAAGTATAATTGACATGATGCAAAAGAGGAAATGATAGAAAATTATCTTTCCGATCTCTGTCCGTAAATAGGTGAAGCGGGAATGAATGGTAAAAATCTGAAATGAGAACCTCAGTTTTATTTGCAATAGATATGGTTTGTCTGACACACTTGTGTACAAATGACTGGTACTATAATGAATAAAAATAAAGTGAAATAAGGTGAATAAAAATAAGGTGAAATTCAAGTTTAATAACATTTTACCCGACTCTTCGCCCCTGATAATTTAACGCATTGCGTGCAAGATTTTTGCGACATATCTGCATCAGTATGTACCATTTAGTTACTAAGGATCACAACTGAAATTACCGTTGAAAGTTATTCGGAATGTAACTGTAGACATCTCAGTGAAACTCATATTCTATCACATGCAAGAAGACATAGAAGGAAAAGAAGCGAACCAATATCATGCAGACGACTGTTGAACAAAACCAACGTTTGTAAACATTGTTCTAAAATTGCATTGCTCGACAAATTAGTTTCGCATTTCAGTTGATTCATTTTTGCATCAAACCATTGCCCGCAATCAAAATGGAAGGTACCATTTAACAAGAATTTTACATACTTTATCCCATTACAGAGACATTTATCTCTTATAAAAACACATTTCAAGTAACTTTGTTTCGTAGATACAATTTGCAAAAACTAAGGCTCCCATTTGTAATTTCACCAATTCTTCCTGTTTCACTCACGTACAGAGTGAGGTTGGAGCGATAATTTTCTAGGAGTTAGATTTATTCCTCTCCATTATGGCACTTTCCTCTAATCATCTTTTCGACTGTTGCAACATTCCAGAGCTATAGAATGATAAATACACTCTGTGATTTCCTATTCGAATATTTGTTCTGGTGTTTTCATATTAGTGATACTGGACGTTTTACCTGATGCAGGTACCATGCCTTGGTGGTCATTTTGAAAACGGTGACTCATATGAACATTTTTTGCAACAGCACTCTTTAGGTTTTAAAGATAAGTCGAACGAAGTATCACACACCCCATGTTTCCATTTACAATTTTGAAGTTGCGCCCTGGGCCCCCATGACGGGTGGCCCTGGGAGTCTCCGCGACAATATCAATAGATGTGCCACATGACATTTTCTATTTGAGATTTTGTTCGGTTCATTTATGTTCAAACGTTTTCATATTAGTGGTACTGCACGTTTTACTGTATCTGATAGAGGCAACATGTATTGGCGCCCATTTTGAATGCAGTGCCCAATATGAAAGATTTTTTTGCCACAACGCCTTTTAGTTTTTCAAGATCTATCGAACGAGGTACCACTCACCCCTTGCTTCCATTTAAAATTAAAGTTGGGTTCCGGGAACCCATACAGGGCGGACCTGGGTGGCACTGCGGCCATATATATATATATATATATATATATATATATATATATATATATATATATATATATATATATATATATATATATATATATATATATAGCGAGAGAGAGAGAGAGACAAAGAGACAGAGAGAGAAATCTATTTGCATCAGCAGTGGATTTTGTTTCGGGAGATGCTTGAGGAACGAGTAAAAAACATTTGCGTTGTACGTGCAATGCAAAAAATTATCACAAATTTATTTTGGGAGGGGTTTGAGCCTGATTACCACCCCGTAAATACGCCACTGTACATCAGTCAACTGTTCTCATATTATCTAACACAGCAACGAAACAAATTTTCTGTGAAGGCAATTTTAGTATCTATCAATATCAATATTCGAGACGAGACCGAGACTTTCGAGACTGACCTAAGTCTCGTCTCGGTCTCGTCTCGATTTATAGAGGTCTGTCTCGGTCTCGGTCTCGTCTCGGTATTTAAAAGTCCGTCTCGGTCTCGGTCTCGTCTCGGTATATAAAAGTCCGTCTCGGTCTCGGTCTCGTCTCGATAATTCGAGACGAGACCGAGACGAGACCGAGACTGGTCTCGGTCTCGGTACCATCCCTAAATATGATTAGGGGCGTACGCAGGAATTCTTTTTCAAGAGGGAGGGGGTCTAAATTCTATATAATGATAAAATATATTAAAATTTGTAAAATCACCTCTAAAATTAGACCAAAATTTACAGAAAAGTCGAGATTTCAGAGAGAGTCCGGACCTCCAGAGCTCATCCCTGCTTACGTCTCTGTTTGAGATGAGAACAAAACAAGTTTTATAGTTGCTGTAGCTTCTTTCCCATTGGTTTGATTGTATAGCATCCTTACCTGTTTTGTTTGTTTCTTTGAAACGTGAAAAACTTTCAAAAGTAACCTTCAGTTTGTAATCTGTTTCCAAATATCTTATAGTAAACAAAAGTTCTGCATGTTCTACATTATTTCGTGTTTTTTATCTTTCTGTTCGTGTTTCGTTCTTCCATGGATGCACAAGTTATTCTATGGTTTTACTTATTTTTCCGCGTTTCATTCCCGTTTCAGTGTTGTTGTTGTTGTTGTTCTGTCTATGCATGATAGGTACTTCTATCATGCATAATTTTAATTCTTGTAAAATTTGTGCATATTCCAACCAAACCAGATCTGACAAACATATTTCCTAAAATTGATGATAACAATACACAATTGTGACCAAAATAAGTGATTTTTTTTTGTCAAATTCCGGTGGTGGACAAACACCGTGCTCGTGGGTTTTCTCGGGGTTCTCCCGTTTCCTCCCACTTTCTTCATTCCAACATTTCATTCATTTCTCATCATCACCGTCTCCTTTAGCCTAGCCGGCATAACCGTGGGACGTAAACCTTAAAGATTTCATTTCATTTTTTTTTTTTTTTCAAATTCTGACGCTAGCAAGTTAGTTAATTCCCTAATCTACTTCAGTTAGAGGAATTTCAACTAGTGGTGGGCGCAAAAACCAGGTTTTCGTTTTGTTTACGAAAAGCGGTTTTTGAAAATTTTCAAAAAACCGGTTTCACCAAAACAGGTTTCGGTTTTCTCGAAACCCTGTTCTTTTTTCCACCGAAACCGGTTATCGATTTTTATAAAAACCGGTTTTGCCCATCCCTAATTTCAACCAATAATGTATTACTAGCGAAGAAGGAAGAATATTTCCACTTTAAGCAACTATTGGTCGTTTATCGAAAAACTGTTAGGATAATAATAATAATAATAATAATAATAATAATAATAATAATAAATAGCAACACTACTTTATCCAAGTTTAATAGATTTCAAACTCTTTTAGTGTACATGATTCATAGTATAAATTGCTAAAGTGATTTGTGAACCTACTGGAGCGGTTATCAACGTTCAAAAGTAATGTAAGTCATTACATAATCTTGCTTCAATAACAAAATGGTTTTAAGCATTGTTTAATTACATCCTTTGTGGTGTTTTTGCGATGCAAAAGGATTCTAGAAACTTTATACACAATTTAAAATAACCAGACGATAAAATTTCTAGAGTAGATGAAAACGAGAAAGAATTTTTCGAAAGTCTAGATGAGACGAGACTTGTACAAAATTTACGACTCGAGACGAGAAAATATTTCTAGTCTCATCTAGTCTCGTGGTAGAGGTCTGCACGGGCTCGGGCCAGGCTTGGGCGTACAAAACATAACTTCAGGCCCGGCTCGGGCCGTAAATTTTTAAATATACGACCATATTTCTCGGGTCTTTTCGGGCCTGACTTTGTAAATATACTGTACAACGATACACATTGCACCATTCTTTCTGGAGAACTTTTAAAGCACAACTGCAAAATTAAACCTCTGATTGTTGTAAATAAAAATACAATCTTGCGTTAATTATTAAGTTTCTGTAATTCGGGCTCATTTGATTATTGCAGGGTCTCGGGCCTAAATGCTAAAACATATTTCGGACTCGGGTCGGGCCTCACATTGTAAATTCACGGGCTGGGCCGGGCTCGGGCTGAAAATTCCGGCCCGTACAGACCTCTATCTCGTGGGCAACTTTACCAACGATTTGAATGTGCGCCGTCTGGAGGACAATAGAGCAACCATTTCTTTACGATTTTTCGTTCGTCTCCCACTTTCATTAATAATCCGGTTTTCTTTAGCTTAGTACAGGGTATATAGGCCTATAATAGTGTAATGTTAAATTCGATTTGAGATTTTTTAAATTTAACGTTCAACGATTATGCTCCGAGGATTCTAAGGGTGGTGGTGATAAAAATGAAAGAGTTGGTGGCACAGGCGTCTCTGCCGGGGGGACGCGTCCCCCCAATATTTTGAAGTGCAAAATATTTAATATTTTATTCTAAGTTAATTTATTTACTAACGACAGAATAACATATAGGGCCTAAATGATAATAATTATATTTATTTGGAATATCATATTCAGGCTGTGAAACAATTATAGCAGAGTTCATGATATACCTCAGGGGGTCCGAAAAGGTAAGGAGACAATAACTAAGTTAATGGAATTGAAAATATTAATCAGGTTAGGCCAGGTAATAATATTTAAATCACTTTCTTTGGTGACCGAACTTTACATGCCAGAGACGCCACTGGTTGGTGGAATCAAGAAAGAAAGAGCAAACAGAAGTAGTCCGAGAAAATACATAAATGGTGTTTGTCCACCACAAAAGCCGATTTGGAGCTAGCTGGAATCGAAACAGGACCTCAACGCATCAGTAATATGAAATTAAGTGAAATTTTTCAGTTTAATGTCCCGTGATTATGCCTGTTAGGCTAAGGAAGATCATGATTAAGGAAAGTGAATCATAATGAAAAAAATGACGGAATGAGAAAGTAGGAGGAAACGGGAAAACCCTGAGAAAATCCACGGACACGATGTTGTCCACCACAAACGTACTTGTCCGGGGATCGAAACATTGACCCCACACACCGGAGCGCTCTACCAGTAAACTACTGGGACCCCTTCAGATTCCTTGCTGAATTCTTTTTATCACCATAAACTGTAACTCAAAACCGTACACGTGCGTTCCAAGAACAATTCATGAGTCTGCTATCACCTGCTGGAACATAATTGTCGCGAATGATTTGATACGTGATCGAAACGTGTCTCGTATTACGTGTCCGTGTGACCTTAGCTAGAAAATTAGTTGTGTAGGCCAAGGTGTTAAAAGTAAACGACGTGATACATGTTCAGACAAGAATGCTGTTCTAAGAGAACGTGTGGCGGCATCTTGTGTTTAGTCTCTTCCAAAAAAGGAAGTGCTAGGAGAGTTAACATAGAAAGTGAAGCCCTTACGTAATAATGCCATGGCCTTGAACTATAAACAGTAAAACTTTTCTACCTGGCTGTGTGTCTTTTTTTTTTTTTTCCTAATCTTTTCGTTATTAGTTGTGTATCAACGTAAGGTACTAATACTATACCCCTGACACACAATTAGTCATTCTTTTGCCTGGAGGATGCGGCTGCTTGGATCAGTTTCGATTAATTCACCTCGACATATTTTTACACAAGTCATCAGGGCGACACCTGGTGGTTGATTCCTTTAGTAGTTACCTCACTCAGCATTTCAAGGCATTCGACATACAGTTTTCCGGTATAATTTTAGATTTTGTTGTGCTCTAATGGCAGATTTTATGCCCGCATATCACACCATATGTTTGTGTGGCCCTAATTTTTTCTTATCATTAGAAATTAAGGACAATGGGACAGGTGTTAGAAGATGGATCAGGGACATTCTTCTGATGTGTGTCTTGTATATTAACTTTAACATGTGGTTTTGAATTTTATTAGTTAAGAAAAGATCATTTTAATCATTTAGCTACTACAAGTGAAAATATCTTGTCGCGAATACAAACTGCAACTATAACGTTTATGTAATATTTAGTTAGAGGTAGGGTTACCATGTGTCCGTATTCTGTACGGACTATTTGTATTTTGGGGTCCGTGTCCGTATCTTACAAAGCATGAAATAGGAAGATATCCATATTTGGAGTTGCCGGAAAATTTCCGAGTCGGAAATGGCTAAGATTTCCGGCAAAAAAGATTTTTGTGTTTTTATCATGTAATTTATATTTTAGTTACCATTAATAAAGTAGGTTATGATTTTAAAAAGTCTCATTTTTTTCTATTCTAGGGTTCTTTTGGTTAGATTTTATATACATCATTTAATGGCATGGTTTATTATATTTGTGTTAATCATATATATATATATATATATATATATATATATATATATATATATATATATATATATATATATATATATATATATATATATATAACATGTTAGTTTCCAATGGTGTTTTAAGTATTACAGTAAACAATTGTGTGATAACGTAAAAAAGTGATTTTTAGGTAAGAAATTTCAAAATAGAGCTATTTGTTCTGAGATTTGGCACCGTATCTTTGATGGGTCGTCATTATAAGGCTTGTCCGTATTTTGAATCAAACAATTATGGCAACCCTAGGTATAGGACAATAGGGATAACAGTCCGGTACCTTATGATAACAAACCTTGTGGCCAGACTTGTTTAAACTTGTTTTATTTATGCTGTTAAAGACATAATAAGTGAGGAAGCCATAAGTGAATGAAGTGTATTTTTAATTTCTGTGAAATGAATGATAAGTTTTAAGGAAATACAAAGTTTTAAGGAAATACAAAGTTTAAAAGAAATAAAAAGAGTTTAATTTATTGAAGTAACTATCCTGGTAAGTTTTGGTGGATACTAAACTAATTTTAAACGGACTGGGAGCGCAATATTTATTTATAGGCAGTGGCGTATTTACGATTTTGTTTCGGGAGGGGCTTTGCTAACTTTCGGGGGGGGGTTGCCTGGAAATCTGAAAATTCTGCAATATATTTCATTTACTTTACTATACTAAGTAAGATTTGGGGGGGGCTTAAGCTCGGAAGCCACCCCCCTAAATACGCCACTGTTTATAGGCCTATATTTGTGTTACAAAACTGATGATGAATTAGGTTGATTTGCACTTGCCGGAATAAATAATCACAATTTCGCACGTGCAACTTGCCAATTAACAGATAAATGTATTCTTATCACTCATCAATTCAGGTACTTACAACAATACCATTCACAAATTTTTGTATTTTGAAGTTACTCAAAATGTTCAATTTTCTTTAAATGTTACACTGTCAGTGTGAACATCTCGCAAACGCGAGGAACCCATCAAGAAAACCAACTGCTTTCTTCATGAAGAAATTTTTCAATATTATTTTCTGCACGTATTTTTATTAGTTTAGTCATTCTTGTGTTCCCATAGTTAATATAATAATAATAATAATAATAATAATAATAATAATAATAATAATAATAATAATAATAATAATAATAATAATAATAATAATAATAATAATAATATAGTTTTAAGGATCCCGCTTCGCAGTTCAGAGATTTTGGGTTCGATTAATTGTTGATTGGAGTTCAACGCTAATATTCAGTACAGAGATTGTATGATACTTGGACGTGTGATTCGAAACTACATGAGCTTCCGCCTGGACTCGAACCCAAGTCTGCCCGCGTCATCACGAGATGAGAACAGAAATAAGGTTGTCTCGTCTCGTAAATATTTGTAAAATTCTCGTCTCGTCTCAATTATCGACTAATTTTTTCGTTTCATCTCGTTTCTTGGATAGCTTTTACAATCTCGTTTCCTTTTGTAAATCAATATACATAACTTATGTCCTGATTTTCCCCTCTCCCCTTAATTTCATCCACGGATGAAAGTTATCAATATTCTTCTGCGGCACAAGAGGTCAACGAAAGATGTGATATAACAATATACAGGGTGAACCTGAAAAATGGACAGAAAACTCCGGGAGATGATTCGTGATATCAAAAAGAAGACAAAAAAAAGTCATCTTGCATATTGTCGAATTCCGCGTCATGAACGAGTGACAGGGGTACTAGCTTGGAATCGAAACTCGAATCCTGGCAATTGGAACGGAATAGAAAGATGTGCACAGCGTACACGACGCGGAATCCGACAACATCCAACAAAACCAGGGGCGTAAATAAGGGCCCCGCATTGCGGGAGGGCCCCAAACCATCAGGGTGGCCCCAAATTGTAAAGTAGTACATTCGAAAATGTACTGCTTATCCGTCCCCTTTTCGAGACGAGACGAGAAATCGTCTCATCGACGATACTACCTCAACGAAAATAGTACTTTTCGTACCTGAAGACCGTCCCCTGAAAAGACTGAATTCACGCTGCGCCATTGCTCACTAAAAATTTGCACGTATCAAACATAGGTTATAAAAAAAAAAAAAAAAAAAAAAACTTTCCTGGACCGTTTCGTTCACATGGTTTTTCTCTTTTATCATTATTGGTTTCCATGCCTTTACTTTAGCTAATCTGTTTCAACAAACACATCCAGAAACAACAACGGAATTCCTGAAAATCTATATTCCGATATCTTTCCTTCTCAGTAACAAACTTAAAAAGAATCTTCTGTCTGAAATTGAGTTTGGGAGGTACTCTGCAATAATGTTGTATTGTCACGTTATCTTTTGCTTCCTCAAATACATTGAGCGTGATACCATTTAGCACACTTTATGCAATGGTTTCTTTCTTCAGTACTTTTGTGCAGGGTGTGGCTTGAATACCGGTAACAAGTATAATAAGAGCGGGAAGGAACTTTAACTGGAAGATAAAGAAAGAAAAAAAAGTTTTGCTAGGATAAATTGTTTGCTCAGCAAACCGAGAAGAAACAAACGAGATATCTTTTTCTTTCTTTTCCACGGAGAGAAGGATATGAATGAGGAAGTTAGTGCCGTGTGCAAAATTTTCCGACCGTGATAATGATTCTTTGTGAGTCATTATTATTTAAGCCTTGACTGCTATCGATATCGTTTTGAAGAAAGAAAAAAAAGAGGAAAAAAGAGTATGATGATTCTCGGGAATCAAAAAAGAAGAGACAATGTGTACTGTTATTCTAAGCAAAGACAAATACTACATGTCATCCCCTTTGCGTCAGTAAACAATCATAATGGATCAGTTAGTATCAGAAGCAAGGGGAGTAGTATGTATATTCGCGACAACGCAGTTTCCCCACCCCTTTCGCCGCCCCATTTTACTTATCGTAACGTCTAAATCCACACAGCACCTCTCGGTAAGTAATTAGTTTCCACACCGCCGTTCACTGGTGTGATTAATGCCCGTTAATTTATTTAATATTATGCAAATGCGTTCTTCGTCTCCTAGCTCTCCCTCCTTAGTTTTCCATTAACATTTGAATTACAAATGACATTGTACACTGTGTCAGGACTAAAACCTTCTCCTTTCGCGCTCGCTCGCTCGCTCGACCTTCCGTCTGTGTTCCTTTTCTTCCATAGTTCATCCCTAACACGTAGTCTTCCCTCTTATTCGCCCTTTGGCGTCCTATCTTCCAATAGGTTTTACTTAACTCCGTTTCAAGTGCCCCCTTATATTCTGGATTTCAAGCTTTAGTGCAGGGAAAGGAAGGCTCTTTCCTCGTGTAGGTAGATCTAAAATGGTGAGTGGGTGAATGGAAAATTATACAGAGTTTTCGCAGCGCTTAGGGGCAAAGATGGTTACATTTACCCCTTTCTTTCCCTCTTAGCTATTTTCCTACCACACAAACATTCCAATTAAGTTAACAATCGCTGTAGTTTGGTTTATTTATTTAATTTTTTTTTGTCTTTCTTTTCAAAAATAAAACAAGCATATCTCGAAAATGCCGTTGGCAACCAGAATTATTTTTCTTTGCTTATGAGAACGAGAGGATAATTACTTAGATACATTTTACGAATAATTGAGATGAGCTTGGGGAGGTACAATTTATCCCCAATAAAACTTCATTATACGAGGGGTTGGTGAAATAAAACGGTAAATGAGCACTGTAGAGCTACGAAACAAAGAGAAACTTCTATTTGGACAGTGAAATTCAGAATTTAAATACGTAATAGAAGCCTTTAATAGATGTAAGTAGTGTTAAAGAAACGCCACGTGCACTACAAGGAATGGTCTGAAAATGTGGTCCCTGGTTCGATTCTAGTTGGGAATATTTTCTTCGGATACAAACCATAATAGTGGTTCAGTTCAGTCTCATACAACCTTGGTACCGAAAAGGGATATGAAATTTGTCCGTAATATATATATATATATATATATATATATATATATATATATATATATATATATATATATATATATATATATATATAAAATATTCAAAATAATTTCTTTCTAATTTCTAACATTGCCTAATCAGAGCTGTTTATTTAAGCCACTCAAGTATGGGTGCCAAATGTTCCACAGTTCTGAATGGTTTTTTTTTTTTTTTTTTTTTTTTTTTTTTTTTTTTTTTTTTACAAAAATAAATTGCGTTCAAATAATAATAATAACTATTCACTAAATAAATGAATGGGACCCGTAACAAGCGGCTATAAGGTTGTCGATAGTGTTTAGGACGAAAATTAACACGCTTTCAGCTGCGACCATTTCTGTATAACTTTGAGAAGGGCAGTTCAGGTTATGTGTTTCGATGTCAGATATCGATATCCACGTGTGAAAGCAAACTTTGGGACACACGACTCCCCAGGATTTGCACCCTTGATGGTTGTCCGGGTTAGTGATATTAGAGAGTAGATTATTTTGTCCCGAAATTAATTTTAAAAATTTAAACGTTCTGGAAAGGAAGTTATTTTCTTTACTCGGAACAAAATACACCTTTGGTATTGTCTGGGTTCAAACCAAGAAGTGAGAGCTGTATCACTGTTGCTACAAAAAAAATTATTGATCTTCATCGAATTGTATATTTGGAAAAGTTAGGAGAGTTTAGCCGTAGAGTTAGTGCACGCTTTTTTGATGTAGGAGACCCAGATTCCATTTCTGGTGGAATCTTATCTCACGTTAAGCTTACAGGTATTCGGATCTCACGTTAAGCTGTAGATTTTCGGTCACGACTTTTGTCCGGGTCATCCGGGTCTGGTTTTCGCTTGTCGGACCCGGTGATCCAAACATACCCGGAGACCCAGACAGACACGATGACTCAAACATGGTGATCTAAACAGACGCGGTGACCCAGACATACACGATGACCCGAACATATCCGGAGACCTGGACAGACATGGTGATCCAAACTGACCCAGACACGATGACCCGAACATACCTGGAGACACTGACAGACATGGTCAGTCGAACATACCGGTGACCCAGACATACACGATGACCGGAACATACCCGGAGACCCAGACAGACATGGTGATCCGAACAGACACGATTACCCGAGCATACCCAGCGACCAAGAAGCAGCTGAAATATAATCTTCAGCATTATTGCAGAATTTTATAGTTAAGGCTGTTCACTGCTTGACCTCGAACATTCATTTGCTTAATTCTCGGTGTGACATTGTTTTAACCAAGATCCTATGTCTTGAATATTTTGTTTCCACAAATGTAATTAATTTTATGTTTATTAATTTTACCATATATGGGTTTTGAACACAGCATAACGCTGTGAACAAAGAGAATTAGCATAACACTGTTAGGCTCTGCAGTATCTTTTATATATTCTAAACGACAAGTTTTACATGTCTATTAAATTTTGACGATCCTTATAAGAGAAAGATGTAGCTTCTCTTCTGTGATTTGACGCGTTTTGTACTATGAGAAGATAATGAGAGGGGAGAGAATCTTGTTTGTTATAATTGCATTAGTGGCCTCAAGACAAATTCCCCATCAGTGTTTCTTCAGACATTTATTTCCCGGAACTCGGAGAGTGCTCCCCGGAGAAGACAAAAATAATACATCTATAATATGTGTAATAAATCATACCGAAACCGTGTGAAAATAAGTGCCAATTCGAATACTAAGGTGCTCCCCTCATGTGTATGACGACGTTTCGTCACCGGGTCATTCCAGATAATGGGTCTGTCCGGATCAAGTGTCTATCCGGATCATTCAGGTCACTCTGGATAATGGGTCTGTACGGTTCAGTCCGGATCAAGTATCTATCCGGATCATTCAGGTCACTCTGGATAATGGGTCTGTCCGGTTCAGTCCAGATCAATTGTCTATCCGGATCATTCAGGTCACTCTGGATAATGGGTCTGTCCGGATAAAGTGTCTATTCGGATCATTCAGGTCACTCTGGATAATGGGTCTGTACGGTTCAGCCCGGATCAGGTGTCTATCCGGATCATCCAGGTCACTGGATAATGGGTCTGTCCGGTTCAGCCCGGATCAAGTGTCTATCCGGATCACTCAGGTCACTCTGGATAATGGGTCTATCCGGTTCAGTCCGGATCAAGTGTCTATCCGGATCATTCTCGTTACTCCTGGCCACCGGATCATTCTGATCACTCCGGGAAATGAATCTCTCCGATTTAATCTCGGTCAAGTGTCTATCCGGGTCACCGCATCATTCTGATCACTCTGAGTCATGAATCAGTCCGGTTTAGTCCAGATCAACTGTATCCAGATCAGCGGGTCATTCTGGTTACTCCGAGTCATGGGTCTGTCCGGGTCACCGGGTCATGGATCTGGCTGCCTCCAAGTCACGAAGTCCATGATCCATTCCATCACTCTACTGGCTACTCTAAAAGAAAGTTATATTCCAAACTTTTTCCACTCATTAGAATCTTAAAAGAAAACATTGGAATAAGTTTTTAGGCATTGTACTAATGATAATTGAATGTGCAAAAAAATGTTGATTACACAAAACTTTCTATTCATGATAATTTGCAATGGAAACCTTTTATCAATTTGCCTTCTTCATAAACATGAATATATATATATATATATATATATATATATATATATATATATATATATATATATATATATATATATATATATATATATATATATATATATATATATATATATATATACATTAAAATTTCCGTGATTGTAATTTGCAGTTCATATTTATAGGGTACATAACTTGTGTTAATACGACTGACTGAACGTCAAATGGCGTAGTGTTCAAATATTTTCACATGTCATGTAATATTTTTCCGTGTTCTTTTCAGCGCCCCGCCTACTCGTCAAGTTTGTGAAAACTCCTCCTGATTAAAACACCGTCTCATCAAACAGGCCGCCAGGCTTGTGCTAATTACGTCATGGATCACGTTTTAATTGTCGACCTGCAGAGGTAGAAGGGGGAACAAGGAAGGGGGAGGAATTTGACAGTGATGGAGGGAGAAAGGGGGAGGAGTGTTGAAATTGGAGAGAAGAACGTACAAAACTGGATCATTGCGGAAACTAGCGGTAAAATGTCAACTCGTTTCATCGTACCTTTTCTACCACCACCCCTCCTCACCCTTTACGTACACCTTGCACAGTAACAGAACTTCCATCACCCTTTGTTCAAAATAAAAACCCTCTCATATTTCGTTTCCAGAGCAACCTCGTTTCTGGTGTAAAGTAATCAAACTTAGTGCTAGTATTTCATTGTATTCTTCAAGAAATTCCAGTCAGGTGCTCTTTTCGTTTTTCCCTAAATGGGGGGAAAAAATGAACTTCAGTTTCAAGTGTCGTAAAAAGGAAGAAAAAAGTTTTCTCATGATTAACTTTCATGTTTCTCACCAAATAATATTTTAGTTTTAGTACTTGCTGCTTTTATCGACCGCATAATTACCATGTTTCGATCTTATTACATCTACATCCTCACCTTATATTGTGTTATTTCCTTGTTACAACAGTGTGTTTCACGATTGTATAGTGTACCAATCAGAATTGTTATTTGCAAACGATAAACAAGGCCACCCTCTTTGATTCCAAAAATGGCATCTTGGAATTTACAACAGAATCCGCAAATTAAAAACTTTTTTCTTTTGTTTTTAAGGAAAGGCTTCATCAGGGGCAGCAGATTTCATTTCATTTTGAATCAAGAATTGTTACTTTATAATTAAATATATACTAAGATCATTGATTTGGTGAATGAAAAGTTGTTGCATCAAGATCGTACATATGATGAATGATAAGTTGTTATACCATGTGTTATCTGTACCAGGATCGATCGTATGGTGAATGAATTGTTACATTGACTTAAGAGTCTTCATCCCGGCGAAATTAAAATACCGCTAATTTTACAGTAATGATGCAATATCTTCAAATAGATAAAAGATAATCGGAATGTGGAACAAGAGCGCCGTAGACAATATTATTTTGCGTGAGTTACCGTTATCACAAGTCACCTAGCGGCTTTCCGTTTTCAGCTGTTTAGAAACGCAAAAATAAATGCCGATTTTCAAAATGGCTCGAAATCGAAAGCAGATAAGTGAGTCGTGATAACGGTATCTCATGTAAAATAATATTGTCTAGGGCGCTCTTGTTCCACATTTCGATTATCTTTTATCTATTTGAAGATATCACATAATTACTGTAAAATTAGCGGTATTTTAATTTCGCCGGGATGAAAACTCTTAAGAACGATCGTACAGTGAATGGAGAATTGTTGTGACTTCTCAGTTGAAAGGAAATGGACAGTTTCCCTTTCATTGTGGGGGAATAATTTATTCAAACTTTTTTTTTTTAATGTTCGTGCAGAGTTTGTTCATTTTCAAGGAAATAGTGTCCAGGAAAGGAAAAAAAAAGTTTCTAGATACAGGCATAAAACAATCGAATGTATACACAGGAAACAACCGGCGTGTTGCACGACCTAGTTGCTTGCTTATGTGCAATACCCTAATTCAAAAGCCGTGACCTCGTAACCTACAGAGAACGTTCAACTTCTGAGGAGCTGTTGCTTGTTCTCTCAAGTTACACTTCGGACGTACGCAGAAGACCCCCTGATTGTTGTAATCCTGTTTACGTCTCCCCACCCTCTCTCCTCCCTCCTCTTCCCCCCATAGAAACACCCAATCCACTTGAAAAGGTAATCTGCTGCTTGCTGTACTCAGCAATCGAGCAAGGTCTCTCTGCTCTCTCTGCTCTCTCTCACGTAAATCCAGTTTTGTAAGAAGAAAATACTTCTTTTGGGTCAATATTGACACTCGCAAACTCATCAAGTGTAGGTGGAGTTTTAAGAGAGTTAAAAAAAAAAAAAAAATGAAAACCTCCAAGGTAAGGAAAATGGAATACTTGGAAGGTGTAACATAAGCGATACAGGTGAAACCTTAATAAGGGCACATCCTAATTGAATTAATTCGTTCAGTTTGTCATTTGGAACTCCATAAAATTAAAATAATAGTAATGAAATGGCATAATAAAATATTTTACTGCTGACCGAAATGCATAATTAATCTGAACTTCTAATATAATTTTGTTGTTGTTAACTGCTCGTGAATATTGTTTTGTCGTCTTCACATGGCATGGAATTTTCCTAGTTGAAGCATTTGGCGGGCTACTAACTTGTCTTCATCCCGGCGAAATTAAAATACCACTAATTTTACAGTAATTATGTGATATCTTCAAATAGATAAAAGATAATCGAAATGTGGAACAAGAGCGCTCTAGACAATATTATTTTACATAAGAAACCGTTATCACGACTCACTTATCTGCTTTCGATTTCGAGCCATTTTGAATATCGGCATTTATTTTCGCGTTTCTAAACAGCTGAAAACGGAAAGCTACTAGGTGACTTGTGATAACGGTACCTCACGCAAAATAATATTGTCTAGGGAGCTCTTGTTCCATATTTCAATTATCTTTTATCTATTTGAGATATCACATAATTACTGTAAAATTAGCGGTACTTTAATTCCGCCGGGATGAAGACTCTTAAGGAAACCCAAAAGACGAAAATATTGATGATCAGTGGCGGATCTAAAAGGTAAAAATTGGGGGAGGGGCAGTCAGAACCCAAACTATGATAGGTATATCGTGAGTTAATAGTTTCATGGGTCCTGCAGAAGTTTCTAACTTAACTCTTTCCCGATGAATATTATGGCTACGTTCGACGTTGACATGGTGGACCTGAAGCATTGTTTTACACATTGCATAACGGAAAAAACACAAATGGAACTATATCTAATGTTTCAAAAAATTTACAATAATGAATAGAAGGCAACGCTTACTGTATAAACTTTCAAAAATATATAAATAATAGCATAAATTATTTTGTCGCAAAAAAAAACTGGGGGCGTAGTCTCCCCGGCCCCAGGCTAGATCCGCCACTGCTTATGATATCAGTGAGTTCGCAAACTGTGTAACGTATCACCAAGTTGAGTTTGCTTTTGAGTGACCATAACCCTCTTCAAGCTAATATAAAACCTAAAGAAGCTTAATTTTATATTACAAATGTATGGCCTTTAAAAAAGAACAGCCAGGACACAAGCCAGGAGCTCATCTCTGGTGTGTGGGGTTGCTCGTTCAATTCCCGGCCAAGTAAATTTGTAGTGGACAACATTGTGCCCGTGGGTTTCATCGGGGTATTCCTCTTTCTTCCCGCATTCTCATTCCACCAATTCTTCCATCATCCACTTGCTTGAATCGTCTCCCTTAGCCTAAAGGGCATAATTGTGGAACGTAAAATTGAATAAATCTAATTTTCCCAGGTCATATGGATTTCTGGTACACAATATCGTGGGTTTTCTCGAGGATCTCCAATATTTCCCATATTTTCATTCCACTAATTATTTCATAATTATTCGCCTTAAGAGTCTTCATCCCGGCGAAATTAAAATACCGCTAATTTTACAGTAATTTTGTGATATCTTCAAATAGATAAAAAGATAATTGAAATATAGAACAAGAGCGCCCTAGACAATATTATTTTGCGTGAGGTACCGTTATCACAAGTCACCTAGTGGCTTTCCGTTTTCAGCTGTTTAGAAACGCGAAAATAAATGCCGATTTTCAAAATGGCTCGAAATCGAAAGCAGATAAAGGAGTCGTGATAACGGTTTCTCATTTAAAATGATATTGTCTAGGGCTCTCTTGTTCCACATTTCGATTATCTTTCATCTATTTGAAGATATCACATAATTACTGTAAAATTAGCGGTATTTTAATTTCGCCGGGATGAAGATTCTTAATTACCATCAGTCTTCTTTAAAGAGCGTAATCGTGAGAGTTAAAGTAGAAATTCCATTATCGTTTAATCAGAGTATTGAAATTAAGTAAGTTGAGAGAATAGGGGCTTTTAAAAGAGATAATATAAGAATGTAGGTAATGGTGCAACTTGATTCACTTCGGTCTGTGATGCATGTGGTCGTGAGTTCGATTAGTGACAATCACTTGATCTCGATTTGCCAGAAGAGGGTACACGGTTGCTCAGTGGTAGATCGCGTACCTCGGGTGCGTGAGGTCCCTGGTTCATCAATCTTGATTACTCGAAAAAACCCGAAAACTCGACTTTGTCTATTGTTTTCAGCTTCGACTTACCTAGATCCCATTGTGTTAGAAAAAGTAATGTAATATAGGTAGTAACAATTATGTAAAAAAAAATTGTATATTATTGCGTATTTCGTATAGCACCTATAATGTAATTTAATTTTCCCAGGGGACTGGATAGCGATAGATTTTAGAGAACAGAACGTCTAGGAAAAGTCATAAACAGCACGAGGTTAAAGCCGAAATCTATATATATAAAAGAGAACGTACAAATCCTTTGTTCCCTCATCACGCTAATACGGCTGAACCAATTTCTTTCATTTTTGGGGGGTTATTAGGATTTGGACCCTAGATGGTTTTTATCATATCACTTTAATTTTTAATTACCAGTGTCTTGAGATAATTGACCATTCAAGTGTCCATAACGTACAAATCCTTTGTTAGTTCATCATAGGTAAAAATAAACGTATTTATATGCAACCCGCATGACCGTGTCACTCGGCGGGTTAACATAAATGACAGGCGATATAATGTTAACATTTACTGCAAGCATATTTCACGGGTATTAAACACATGAGATATGGAGTTGTGCATTTAAATTTTCATTTCAACCCAGCGAAGCGGGTAATATATGCTAGTTCTTTATATAAAATCCGTATATATCAAATTAAAAGACTGTAAGGTATAAATAGAAGGTGCTTACAACTCTCTGTGACACCCGTTTACTTTGGTGTGGTTAGCCTTTAGCCTCTTTTGGATCTAATACTGTAATTTGGTTGTTATTTAGAGAAGTTAAGCTATTTCAGAACCACACAGGCGGACTTCCTGTTCATTACCTTTTCCCCAAACACCAGCTAATTTAAAGATGGTTATATTGTGAAGTTTGTGGCCAAAAATGGTTTCAGACTATGCATTTATTGTAAATAATACCAACATGGGGTGTCCTTTTTCATATTGCTTGCCCTTTTTTTCCCCTTTCTCTTGCTCTGTCATTTATTATAATGAGTACAATACTAAACCTCACACCTTGCGGGCTACTTTGGTGGCGTATTGGAGGTACATTGCAAGCTCAACTATACATACCGCTAACAATGTGTTCGTAGGTTAATTTAAGGGTCGCGGGTATACAAAAACATGCACAGGTATTCACGCCTTTAAGAAAAGATTGAGGTAAACGTTTACAAAAAGAAGGGAAAATACACCACGATCGTTGTATGAATGAATAGGAACGACAAGGGCGGAGCAAACAATTGTGCAAGGCGAAGATGGCCACCCAGGAATAGATTTTTCTCCGATCTCGAAAAAGAAATTGCTGAGCTTGAAAGAAACTCAAAGTGAATGGAGCAAAATAAAATTTAAAGGTAAAAAAAGTTCTTTTTCTCTTGTATAGGTTAGCGAGCTCTCGCGTGAAGGAAACACAACGCCAGCTGGAAGTTTGTGTTCGTATAGAATGACCCTTTGTGAGATACGAAACTGTATTTTCTTCCAGGGTTACTCAATACTTTACAATTTTCGTTTCATTTTTCGGTTTTATTTTGAAATCTGCATATTTTCCTTTTCTTGATTCAGTTCCACAGTCATGGAGATTGACTCGTATAATTATCGGTCCATTTCTTTAAGAGGGTCCATCAAAGCAAAATTAAAATATCGCTAATTTTATAGTAATTACGTGATATTCTCAAATAGATAAAATATAATTGAAATGTGGAAGAAGAGCTCGCTAGACAATTTTATTTTATATGAGATACCGTTATCACGAGACAATTATCTGCTTTCGATTTCCAGAAATTTAGAAATTTGGCACTTATTTTCGCGCGACTGCAAACGGAAAGCCACTAGGTGACTCGTGATAACGATATCTCATGCAAAATAACATTGTCTAGCGCGCTCTTGTTCCACATTTCGATTATCTTTTATCTATTTAAAGATATCACATAATTACTGTAAACTTAGCGGTATTTTAATTTCGCCGTGATGGGGGCTCTTAAGGCTTTATTTATTTAATTTTTACTGATATGTTGCCCTAGGTCCTATGGCTTAAGTTTAGAGTTGCTCCTTCAGTTTCAAACTGAAAAAAAAAAGCAGTAAAAACATTAAAACGTGCAGTTTTATTATACAGATCAATAGTATAAGTAGTAGTAGGAATACGGGTGGTAGTAGTAGTAGGAACGGGTTAGAAGCTCCGCAGGGGTTCGTTGGGTTCTGTTCTCGACATAAAATGGGCATGTTGCTGAACAATGAAATCTTCCGCGTCTTGCAAATAGTACAACTTCCACACATCTTTCCTCGTATTAAACATAACTTGACTACCAAACGTACACATCTAAACATCACATAAGAACTCCAAATCATAATTTCTTACCTCATTTCTCCTGTAAATTTTCCTAATTTTTATAAAAAAAACGGAGGGACAACTCTAAACTTAACCCGGTCCTATATTACTGATATATATTCAAATTTTATTTTAGCTTATTAAATGCTTATTGCAAAAATATTGTCGTACAGTCCAGATTTATAACATTTATTACAAAATTCTGAACTTTCGCCACACACCTGTTGGGACTCGCTGCCTTAGGGTAAAATTTATTTTTAAATTCTAAAATTTCGCGATATACCTGTTGAAATCGCTGCCTTAAGGTCAAAATTTATTTTTAAATTCCAAAAATTTCCGCAATACATCTATTGAGAATCGCTGCCTTAAGGTAAAATTTATTTTCGCGATACATCTGTTGAGAATTGCTGCCTTAGGTTAAAAATTATTTTTAAAGTTTTAATTTCGCGACATACACGTTGGGAATTTCTGCCTTAAGGTAAAATGTTGCTTGAATTAAGCTGAATGATTATATGAGATAAAGATTCAAACAGATTGAATTTCTCACAATTAAATGAAGGTCACGGCTCAGTGGTAAAATGCTCACCTTTGGTGCGGTCCGTGGGTCGATCCCAGGTCATGTAGGGTTTTGCCAACTCTGAAAAATAAAATTACCGGCATCTGCTCACAATTCTTAAAACATATGAAGAATAATTGCATTTTAAACCTTGAAATATATATATATAGTTGAGCCTGATAAAGAATACCGGTATGCCGATAAAATACCGGCTTGTTGGCAACCCTAAGGCCAGGTGCATTTGCGACGGACACCACTTGGTCCTTTTTAGTTCTTCCGTTTTCTTCTATAAGCTTAAACCGCCAGTTTTCATAACATCTCCCTTTAGACTATAGGGTATGACCGTGCAACATTAAATCAGTTCCATTTTTCGTATTTAAACGGAAGAGTTACGCCTAGTATTCAAATGTGAATATCCACATACAGAACTAAACTCAATTGCCTGGGTGAGCTCCTTCATGGCTAAGCGGTTAGCGTATGTGCCTTTGGCGTGAGAGACCCGGGTTTGATTCCCGGCGGAAGCTCATGTGGTTCAGATTCCACGTTAAACTATAGGTCCACGTCTCATACAACCTCGCAGCTGAAAGGGACGCTAAACTAAAATCAATCAATCAATCAATTGCCTGGGAAAAGGTGCGGTGCTTGAGCGCACACATCTTGTGAGAAGAGTACTTGATCCAGTTCCTGGCTATGCGAGTTCGTGGTTAGCAAACATGGCATTTGTGGGTTTCCGTGTTTTTGTTTCTTTTTCTTGCTGTGTGTGATATTCTGATTCTACAAATTATTTCCATAATCTTTCGCGGGACGTTAAACTCAAGTTTTTCATCTGATTTTTATATCGAAACAGACCATTAAAATAAGATAAACCATTAATTTTATTTCCTGAATTTATAAAAATTTAAACATTGTAAAAACAATCCTTCATACCATGAACAGCTTTATACCATTTGACATCTTAACGTTACATCTACCAAATTAAGTGCTATAACAGAAGAGTACTTCGCTAATCGTACATTCCATTCCGTATGTACGTCCACATTTACAGCACCCTAGAGCAGCGTTTCCCAACCTTTTTAGCGTGATGGCACTTGATTCAACGCCCCCAGCGCCTTGATACACCTGTCTGATTTTATTCTATTAACAATAGAAAGTATAAGAACTATGCTTATATATTGGCCCTCTGTAATTTTTTGCCGCCGGAGGCGTTGACTGGCCTACGACAGCCTGCATGAAAATTAATTGTAAATAATTATTATTAAATGTTTCTGATTATTTTTTTTTTAATTCTAAAATTTCGTGGCACATCCTATGAGACTGGTCGACACAGGTTGGGAACCACTATCCTAGAAGACCTTGATAGAGCTAGGTTGCACGTGAAACTGGAATTGATTAGACTTAAAAGAACAGTGTGGTAATCTCTCTCTATATATAAAAATAAGAGTGACTATGTTTGTAACGTAATAACTCTTGAACCACCCGACCAATCTCGATCAAATTTGTCACATAGATGAGATTCTGCTTGGGATTTTTTTTTTTTTAACCATTTCACTTTAAAGGTGCAACTTGGCGGAGGGGTAACTATATATAAAAATGATCGAAAATGACCGATGTTAGTGTCGAATCCATAGTTTTCAGTGCTTATGAATGAACAGTGACACTTCTCATGCCGTTTAAATTCAAATTCAGGTGGATGGTGACATTTAAAAATAATTGAAAATTACCGATATTAGTGTTGAATTCATAGTTTTTGGGATCCCTAAGTTGGTTGGTGACTGTTTTGGTGTCCTTTATGTCCAAAATGAAATGTATTCTCCCCGTGCGAAGAACGGGTATTCTACTAGTATTTTCAATAATTTCTGAATTGAAGCTACAAAAAT
The DNA here is from genome assembly GCF_964235325.1 of Thermobia domestica. Classification (NCBI taxonomy): domain Eukaryota; kingdom Metazoa; phylum Arthropoda; class Insecta; order Zygentoma; family Lepismatidae; genus Thermobia; species Thermobia domestica. The sequence continues at coordinate 363,465,828 of NC_137454.1, forward strand.
AAATAACATATATATTTTCCAGTTGGAAATGCTGTTTTCGCCTTGAATTTCTTTTCTTTTCAATGTCGTAGAGAGAAAGAGAGAGAGAGAAAAAAATAAAAGAAAAAGGAATCTTTTTTCGGATTCATTTCCACGCAGAGAGAAGAATCTGTATACATACAGCCATAGCAAGGTAAGGCGGAACAAGTCGTTTCGAATGCGTGTGACTTGCGGAGTACCTGAAACAGCTAGAAACGGTCCCAGCGTCACGCTCTACAATTTGAGAAGAGTCTGTTTTTCCCACGGAAAGTCAACGTTTTCCTGGCTTTTCTTTTTTTCTTTATTTCTTTCTTTTCATTCACCACCTTCTCCCCCCGCCCCGTGTATACAATTGAAGGAAGAAAGACATGGTTCAATTTTTGGTCCAACGAGTATACCGCACATTCTTCTTTCCTAAATAAAAAGAGAAAGATTTATGGCAGGTTCGAAACCTATTATTCAGTATTGTTGTTAATATATACACAACACCGTAGGCTGCTTGAGCATTTTTTGTTTCTTGTGAAGTTTCTATTCAATATATTGGGATCACGACCTCTATTAGATTCAATATCAGCTCTATACATATTGAAGAAAAAGTAAAAATTGACAAGGCATATTATAATAAGGACCACGTGTTCGATTCTTTGTTACTTTAACTTTTTTTTTAAACTCTTTTCCCCATGGTTAGCACATAAGCCTTTCGTCTTCAGCTCGATTCCCGAGAATTAGGTGTCCCGGGTTCGATTCCCGGTGGGGCACTCGGTCGAAAAAGTGTAAAACGCTTTTTCGGGCTAGTCACCCTGAATGAGGTTTTCCTCATTCACACCAGGCAAATGCCGAGGTGGTACCTAATTATAGGTCCCAGACCGCTTCCTTCCTTCCTTTCCCCGGATTGTGTGCTCGCCGAGGGACGTCATCTCTCAAAACGTGAAGGGCTAAGTGGCCTTAGATGTCGAAAGCCCAGAAATCTAAATCCTAATCCCGAGAATTACGAGGTAATTGGGGCAAGCTGCTTGAATTAAGAAGTAGCGAACTATGATCTAGAAAGCCAGAAATGGACAGCTGCAGGAATAGTTTCGCTGGTAACACATTATTCGCCAATAAAATCATCTAACTACATAATGTTGTGTTTACGTACGTCCTCTGTGAGTAGTCAGTCTGTATAAGACGAGATTTGAACTACATCTAAAAAGTACAGGAACTAGCTGTTACAATTCATGCTGGTCATTAGTTTTTTTTTTAAGTCACCATGCTCTACAGCAAGTGTTCTCAATCTATGGCACGCGAGTCGCTGTTGGTGGCACGTACGACATGTGGTAGTGTTGATTAATATACTTTGGTGGTACGCCGGTAGAAAAGGTTGAGAAACCCTGATCTAAAGAAATACGGAAAAATATATAGACGTAATAAACTTTTAGTTACAGAACCAAATAACTAAAGTACGGTAGCGCATAATAATATGAAACAATTTCTAAATTACGAATGCATTAGATCAGCGTTTCCCAACCTTTTTCAACTTGCGGCACACTACAGGTGTAACTTGAATTCTCGCGGCACACCCATATTATATATCTATCTATCTATCTATCTATCTATCTATATATATATATATATATATATATATATATTATTTGTAAATATAAAATACCGTGGTATTTTTCTGTGATTACTGATCTCCTTCTTACAGAGTAGAAAGCTTGATCACGGGTTTTTCCCCCGTGGTAAATCATTATGCTTATTTTTCATTCTAATTTTAAAATAGAAAACAATTGCAATGAAATATATGACTCGAGTTTTTAAAAATCCACTTTCTCTTTCGAAAACTGTGTCTAACCTTTTACTAAAAAGGAAGATCACTAAATAACGAACAAATAAACAAATCTCCTGTACCTTTAAAACACAAACGTAGGTAATTTATACGCATGTTTGCTTTGTTGAATTTATTGAATGATATGTTAAAATTTCAAGTTACGAAATAGTCTGCAACAATAAAGGAGCAATAATGGTTATGACAATGATAAATACGTTTTTCAACATTAGAAATGTACAGAAAAGTAACACAGTATGAAACTTAAAATTGTAGATTTATAGTAGAGGTTCATAGTAATGTGAAATACAAATATACATTTTCCCTATGTCTTGCAATTTGGTACCTATAGAATTAATAATTTGTTTCGATTTCCTCGCGGTATACCAGCGAACCATTCACGGCACACCAGTGTGCCGCGGCACACCGGTTGGGAAACGCTGCATTAGATAGATGTGTATCACTGGTCGTAAACTGAAATGATTTTGCACATTGAAAGTAGTCATAGAAGGACTTTTTTAAACAGGGATAAAAGTAGGATATTTTTGCGAAGAGATGGACGCTCGTAATCATCCCTTACTTGTGATAATATTACAGACTCATCGCACTATTTCCAATCAAGAGGAAAATATAGATGGACGACAACCTTCTTAGAGAAATTCTTTCCTGCATTCTTCCTAGTTACTCATTACTGCAATTGGTTTCAAGACAGTCATAAGTGAAGTGCTATCACTGACGTTCCTGCTCGCTTCGTTTAACAACTGTGTGACTGGCCGAAACTTCCGCGAGGAGAGAAAGATGTTTCATTGGCAGTATACGTCTATGGATTACCCTATGTAAACAGTCTTCAGTATTTAAAGGCATTAACTGTTCCCCCCGAGCTTCAAATTAGTCTACCTGCACACTAGCGACATCTCTTGGCGTCATGTAGAAGACAGCATCTCAGCTAGCGACAATTATTGGTGTGACCGTGGACTATTGAAAATTAGCATGACTGACGCGTTTTGCGTTTATAATACAGATTAAGAAATATCTAACTTAAATATTTTGCCTAGATGTTTATGCACTCTGTTACTTCTTAAGGTTTCACAATTTGCATATCAGTATTACAGAGTGATCATCAATAATACAGGGTGGCCCAAGAGAAAATATGTGGTACCGTATTGATCAGCTAATTGCATTTGATCTAATTGATCTAATTATTATTATCCTTCAGACAGACTTAGTTTCTTTATTATTTGTTCTTAATGTGTTTTAACTTACATCTTAAGCTCGGAAGAGCCGAAGCAAATAAACCTATAAACTAGAATGTTGTACTTGATCAATTGTAGGGGTGTTACCTACTTTTGGGCCACCCTTTATTTGTGCCTAGATGTTTATGCAACTCCTTACTCCGTAATGTTTCACAGTTTGCATATTAACATTACTCAGACGTCATTATTATTTTGCCTAGATGTTTACGCAACCCGTTACTCCTTTGTTTCACAGTTTGCATATTAGAATTACAGATTGATCATCAATAAGGTGCTAAATTAAATAGGTTGTATTTTTCGAAATTAACTTCGCTTACACATACATTACTACACTTCGAAGCGGTTTCAATTTCATTTCATTTTAATCTCTCTTCATTCTCTGCTTTCTACCAATCAGTTTAGACCTACCATATTTTCTGATGTATCAAATATTCTACCTTGCTTTAATCGATCCTTTTATCAAAGCTTTCCGCATTTTAAGTATTCCCGTAGCTATTCTTTTTCACTACTAGTTTTCAAGGCGTAGTTTCGAATGACGTCGTTTGGCGGCGTGCGTGTCGTTATAAATAAAAATCCCTTTCTTCGTTCGCAAACAGCTTTTTTCGTTCTTCCTACCAACCAACCAACCAGGTGGCTTGTTAATTCTTCATGGGCTTCTACCTCTGGTGGCTCATTGTGACAATGGAATAGGAAATTGGTAGTCGATAGAACGAAGAGTCGTTCAGACTTTTACCTTCTGTATACTTTTTCTTTTAACTTTCTTTTAGAGACTGTTTTATTCTGGAAAAAAAAAAGAGATTGAGCTGCGTTACTGCGAATGATGGTAGAAGAGGTTGAGAGAATAGAGTGAGGAAGGATTGAAAGACACGGAACAAAATGCACGCGGTTTAGGGAAACGAAGAGGAAATGATACGAATAAATAAAATAAAAATGAGAGAAAAAGGTAATTCTCAGCAGTGTTTCCAGTTTAATAACTTATCTACCAAAAATAAGCATTTTCTTCAAACATTAACTCTCAGTTTAGATCCGTAACTACGGGTGGCCAGACGGACTGAGAGCTTCCTGCGACCACCTTCAGCCCCATCCTTCCAAGAAACTTTCAGTTGTCTGTTTAGATCAGTGTTGCCAGATTGTGCTACCTCGCTACTAAAATTTCAAATTGAACGGCACGCTACTTTTAGGGCTACTTTTAATTGTTACTCTTAAGAATGCGCTACTTTATTATTATTATTATTATTATTATTATTATTATTATTATTATTATTATTATTATTATTATTATTTTTATATATAAATTCCCAAAATACTATTAGTATTTTATAATACAAGTTTTGTTTGTTAAATATTCTATTCGCAACGAAAAATAGTTTTACTAAAAAGTAATATGCTCAATACTACTTCAATTCTTATTTTTAGAACATTTCAATCTTAAGAGTCTTCATTCCGGCGAAATTAAAATACCGTTAATTTTACAGTAATTATGTGATATCTTCAAATAGATAAAAAGATAATTGAAATGTGGAACAAGAGCGCCCTAGACAATATTATTTTACATGAAAAACCGTTATCACGACTCACTTATCTGCTTTCGATTTCGAGCCATTTTGAAAATCGGCATTTATTTTCGCGTTTCTAAACAGCTGAAAACGGAAAGCCACTAGGTGACTTGTGATAACGTTACCTCACGCAAAATAATATTGTCTACGGCGCTCTTGTTCCATATTTCAATTATCTTTTATCTATTTGAAGATATCACATAATTACTATAAAATTAGCGATATTTTAATTTCGCCGGGATGAACTCTCTTAAGATTTGAAAACACTTGACTTTCGTTGAGTTTCCGCTATTGCAGCATCACTGATCATGTTGTCTCTGTTAATGCCCAAGCTAAATAGTTGAACGGGGCTGTGTGAACGTGAAACATTGCAGATTTAATTATGTTACTATATTATCTATATTATCTATATTAACATATTGAACAAAATGCAACTAAAACTAAAAGACGTTCATGGCTCTTAGGTAAAGAATTTACCAAATAAATTAAAGAAGTGAGGAAATAACAGTGAATATGCGTACTGTAGACTTGGTAAAGGGTATCTCAGATTCTACAAAACTTACTTCAGCAAACATGTATTTCCTTGGAAATCAAAGGGTGATCTTTATCGTACTATCGCGATCTGCTCAACTTATTCCATACTGTCATTCTACTGTCTCTCATGCAGTACGGAGTTTGCCCTGCCACCAATAGTCCGGAGCTGCAGTCACCGCCAGACCGTTGCGTACTGAGGTATCTGATCTGACTTATTTCCAACTTCAGGTGTCTCCATTAAATCAATGACTATATATATATATATATATATATATAATATATAAATTAGTAAAACTGTATAGTTGCAAGATAATTCATTTTTATATTTGGGCTACTTTCGCTACATTAGTTCAAATTCGCTACTTTTGAAGCACATCCTCGCTACCTTTTTGATTTTCTGATCTGGCAACACTGTTCCCTATTTTATTTACCTGGTGCCTCCATCGCGAACCCTGCATACTTCACGCGTCTCTCCTTGCCGGTCGTTGATCTGGCAGTATTTGTGGTTTCAGATGCAGCATTCAATTTGAAATCTTCAATAATAATAATAATAATAATAATATACCAGCCGTGTTGTTAATAGAAACACAGTTCTTACTCAGTAATCTCCAATGTCGGTTATAGAAGCAGTTAAGGCTAGCTCATATATCCCTTTTGATCCCGAGAGATATCCCGACAACCCAATCCGGGAACTCTCTGAAATCAGGAAGGCATAAGAATAGTATATTAATTGACTCCATGATGTATTTTAAACTTCCTTAAGAGGCCTCATCACTGCGAAATTAAAATACCGCTAATTTTACAGTAATTATGTGATATCTTCAAATAGATAAAAGATAATCGAAAAGTGGAACAAGAGCTCCCTAGACAATATTATTCTGCGTGAGATACCGTTATCATGACTCAATTATCTGCTTTTGATTTCCAACCATTTAGAAAATCGGCATTTATTTTTGCGTTTCTAAATAACTGCAAACGGAAAGCTACTAGGTGATCCGTGATAACGGTACCTCATGCAAAATAACATCGTCTAGGGAGGTCTTGATTCACTTTTCGATTATCTTTTATCTATAAGAAGATATCACATAATTACTGTAAAATTAGCGGTATTTTAATTTCGCAGTGATAGGGACTCTTAAGGTTCAGAAACAAAATCTAGTCATAAGACCCTCTTCTGTTCAAAGCCAATTCAGTTTGTCACTATCCATCTACCGAAGAGTCTACATGTTCAGTGGTAAAGCGTTTACCTCTGGTGCATGGAGTTATTGGTTCTATCCCAGCTTGGACCAAGTGAGCTTTGTGGTGGACAGACACCGTGGGCGTGGGTTTTGTCGGGGTTCTCCCACGTTCTTCATTCACCATTTCGTTCATTTATCATCACTGTCTTCTTTAGCCTATCCAGCAGTAATTGTGAGACATAAAACTTAAAAGAATTCATTTCAATTCTACTTTACACGTATATTGTCTATATTCTCTACCCTCTTGGTTTGTTCGGACTCTTTTTTTATCCCATACAAGTGATGTATCCCGCTTATCTCGGACGTCTCGATTTAATTTTTGGAATGGCATTTGGTGACTTGTGGTTCCTTGCGTGATGCTGTTATATAAACCGTGCTTTTAAACGAACTCCGAGAGAAATAAATAATAATACGCTATTAGATCCAGCGAACAAGCTGGCCACGAAAATGAACGTTAAAATATTATTTTTCTTAAGGATAACTAAAATATTGTAAATTGTGACTGTCATCGAAATCTTGAAAATGACGGTTCGGGGAGTCGTCAAAATTTGAAAATAATGACTGAGGACCTTAATCTAATGCTTGAAATCGTGTAAACTATATCTAAGGGCGTCACTGAAACTTGAAAATGATTGCTAAGAGAATCTCTGAAGCTTAAAAATAATGACCAATGAGTAACCTAATGCTTGAAATAGTAAGAAAAAAAATGATTGGAGTGGCCTTCGAAAACAAAATGCTGTAAATGATGGTCAAGAAAATCATCGAAAGCTTAAAATGTTGAAAATGGTGACCAAGGATGTTAATCTAATGGTCGAAATCTTGTAAATTATATCTAAGAGTATCATTGAAACTTGAAAATGATAGCCAATGAAGTGATCTAATGCTTGAAATTACAACGAGATACTTTGTATAAATTGATAATTATCTGTATTTTTCGGCAGAAAGTGCTTCTACATAAGCACTATATCAGATATAATGTTAATTTAAAAATAACAAAAGAAGAATGTTTTTAATATATGTAAGAAACATACATTATAGTATAATTAGTTGCTATGTAGTTGTTTATGGATACCTAATCAACATGTATGTTTGCAAGACAGTTTGTGTGAAAATACGTTAAAAGAGTATCAACTAATAAACCATTTAATACCGATCATCGACTTGTAATTTCGATAGAAAAGGTGAGAATAATAGTGTATATAATTATTGAAGATATTTTTATGTGTAAACAATTACTACCACTCAAGATTTACTTATATCATTAGCCGAACCAGGTTGACGACTACCTTTGGTGAGTCGTTGTAAAATGATTATATATTAAATATGATTAATATAAAATATGATTGGAGAAGCCATTAGAAGGTTGAAAAGCTGTAAATGATGACGAACGAAGTTTGAAATGTTGAAAATGATTACTAAAAGAAGTCATCGAAAGCTTGAGATACTGAAAATGATTACTAAAAAGTCATGGAAAGCTTGAAATACTGAAAATGATTACTAAAAAGTCATAGAAAGCTTGAAATGCTGAAAATGATAACTAAATGTCATCGAAAGCTAGATTGCAAATTATCGTCAAACACAGTTGAAATCCTGCTGAAACTTCTGTAATATTAATTCGCAGTAGAAACATGAATTTCTTCATTAAACATGTTCAGTTAACTTAATGAAATCTGACTAGTTGTTTTGAATAATCTATAGAGTATAGGGTTAATTTTAGAATGTTTACCACATAGGATTTGGTAACACTGATTCTTAGTGTCGTGTGCACATAGAGTGAGCGAGAAATTTTTGCCCCGTAAAGAAAGACAAAACGATTAAAAAAAGAAGAAAAAACTTAACAGGGAGACTTGGAAGAACACGTAAGGTCTGGCTTTGAGGTATGGAAGAAACAGGCTAGCTTTTTAATTTGACATTGAATATAAATGAAGTGAAATTGCCTGGGACAGGTGTTCCCTGTATTCTCTACCTAGTTAGCTACGAAATAGTAATTATCTACCAGCCTCTATATTACGTGGATAGCTTCATGTATTATTAAATACCACTCCAGATTTGCTTGGCAGCATTCATCAATATTAACAAAAAAAAAAAAAAACTGTTTCCTCATCGTTTGTGTGCACTAAATTTTCCAGACATGGAAAGGGGGTTTGTGTTTCATAAATTGTTAACAGAACACATTTATAGTTCTTTATACATGTTGATACTGTTACCATTAAGTTTTCTAGGCAAAAAAAAAAAAGTACTGTAGAGTACATATTTTACAGAATGTCCGTAAAATACCGATTTCTTTCAGTTAGCTGAAAATCTTAGTTCTAGTGGCGGAGGCACGTACGAGATCAGTGAAAACCTATTTTCTCTTCCTTCATTGAAGCAACTTTACCGTAGATATTTCAGGCGTTTAATTTGTCTTGACTATAGCGGACGTTAGACATTTAACGGAAACAGAGACAATTGCCCCTTTGAGTTTGAGGGACACATGGCTTTTAATAAATTGTACAGAGACGGATTTAAGATTGATTGGGCCCTAAAGTCCCAATGGGGGCCCTTATATATCCAGCTGTGCAACCAGTTTGTTCAAAACGTAGGGACCCTATATATATAGAAATGAGCAGACGAGTGATATTTTACACAAAGGGGACCCATTGCTTACATCATAAGAAGCTATACATAACGCAAATTACTGTTACTATACATAGGTTTTATTTGTTTTTAAAACATTATGTATTGGAAATATACAACCAGTTCTTTTTTTCCTTGAAGTTTTGGGGCCCCCAAGCAAGTGCGGCCCTAAGCTATAGTTTGTTTAGCTTATATGTAAATGCAGCACTGAAATTATATACTAATATACAAATATAAAAAGGTGAAATTTATGTGCCGGTTGAACCCCCCCCCCCCTCCTTCGACAGATCTGAATGACACTACCAAGTGGAAATCAACGCTATTTTGTCAACAAAATTTTATTTTCGAGCAGCTTCCTTGTGGTTAAGCGGTTAGAGTGCGCACCTTTGGCGGGGAAGAGGGTTCAATTCCTAGCGGGAACTCATATCGTTCGGATCCTACATTAACATATAGATCCACGTCTCATTTAGCTTCGCTGCTGAAAGGGACGCTAAACTCAAATCAAATCAAAATTATTATTTTCAAATAATGAAGCAAACTTCGCTCTAAAAATCGTCTTGTTTAAAAATAAAGCCGGTTATCCACTTTTTTGTATTCTTATCAAGCCTTTTCACGAAATTTTAGAATTCAAAAATAAATTTAACAATAATAATAAAGCAATTCAATAATAAAGCAAGGGCGCCGATTTCTCTGTAAATTTGAGGGGGGGCATTCAGATGCAGAAGGTATATATGTGAGGATTTTAAGACAAATTGCATTCAAATTATGCCAAACATTGTATATTCATAAATACAATAGGGGGCACACATGAACTTTGGGGAGGCCCGGGCTCCCCAGCACCCTTGTCTGGAAGACCTTTAAATTCTATGCATTGGCTTCATGAGACAAGACAAGATTTGAATGTCTCGAACAAGTGTCGTGAAAGCGAATACTTCTCTCAAAAATTGCTTTCGTCTCGTTTTATCAACTATAGTTTATAGTTACAATGAAATCTTTCAATTTTAGGTCTCACGTTTATACCGGCTAGGCTAAAAGAAGACTGGGATGAATGGTAGAATCAATAAAGTGGGATAGAATGGGAGAACCCCGAGGAAACCCACACACACGGTGTTTACCCACCACAAAGTCCACTTGCAGCGAGCTAGGATCAAACCAGGGACCCCACGCACCAGAGATGTAAGATGAAAGATCACTAAACTTTGAACCCATTACGGTGATTCGGATTCTATCTTTAAACTGTAGGACCTGGTCTCTACCTTGAGCTCCTCCGTGGCTAAGCGGTTAGCATACGCTCATTTGGCGTGGAAGACCCGGGTTCGATTACCGGCGGGAATTCATGTGGTTTGGATTCCACGTTAATCAGTAGGTCTACGTCCCATATAGCTTCGCTGCTGAAAGGGACGTTAAACTCAAAATCAACTCAACTAAACTCTCATATTACCTCGGTACTGAAAAGTGACGTTAACTTCAACAAACAACATATTAGGCGGTTGCGGTGGCTTATGGTAGTGAGCTCAACTCTAGTGCGTGGGGTTCCCAGTTCGATCCAGTCTTTTCCTCGTACAAGCACAATGTACGTTGTTTTCTTCGAAGTTTCCTCGCATTTTCTTCCTACCGCCATTTCGATCACTATCATTATCTCCCTTATCCTCGGAGCATAAATGTGGAACATATAACTAAAATTATAATTATTACCCATGAAGCCTTTAATAACTTAAAATCTGTTCTGAAACAGGGTGCAACTACCAGCAGTGTTTTCTCAGACATGTAAGTGATAGGTGATAACCCCATTTTGAAGATATAAGTAGGTGATGAATATGGTCTTCCCCATAGAGCTTTTGATTCCGCTTCTCCCTCCCACCGAAATCGAGAATACTGAGTAAAACTGGCTACCATTCAATATCATTAACCATTGCAACGATGTATCATCAATTCTAACCTAATCTAACATAAGTGTGTCGCGATGTGACGGGAGGATTCGTCACGGAGCTTTAACTGTATGCAAGATCGAAAAAGAAGCGTTCTGCCATGACAGTAATTGTTTTCTGTTGCAAAACTAGCCACTTTGGTAATAAAGTATAATCGTAGGTTATATATTATTGAAAGAACGAAACAACTGAATTTTTAACATACCAAATCATCTGTGGGTGCGAATTCAATTATACACAAAAAGTTCAGAAAAATGCGTGACTGGACCGTGACTTAAACCCGGTATCTTCAGCATACCGTTACAGCTCTCGGTTTCGAGTCCTGGTCCAGCCATCCACTTTTTCACTCTGTGTATATAATTGTAGATTGTTTTCTGTTGCAAAAATAGCCACTTCGATAATAAACTATGATCATAGGTATATCGCATTTTGCGATACAATTTTTCATTTGCATCGCATTTCTAGGATTTTATGTAGCAAATTGCGATGCGATAACGCTTAAATAAAACACTGATATACCGTAATATGAATCTTCTTAGGCATGTAAATTGTCATGGTTTTCGGTGAAACAAGTGGAAATTGTACGAGTAATGCCAACTCAATCTCCAATCGAGAATGGAGAGACCAGTGAAGAAGGCTGAAATAGATTAGTACCTAATGAAGATATCCAAAACCAGTGGCGGCTCGTGGTACTTATACTTAGGAGGGCTGCATAAAATAAAACACCTTATTTAGAAATTAATTCCATACGATGGTCCTTCCTTGTAGTAAACTTTTCGATAACTCTATCATTGAAGTTAGGGATTTTTTCAACCATTTCCATTTCTATTGATAACATGGCAAATACCGTTAACCATTCTTCCCTTGTATTTCTTAGAAAAGTTTTCACTCTTTTAAGGGTAGAAGAGCATCATTCAGTAGTTGTATCACTTGTAGTTAGGGGCAGTGTTATGAATATTTTCAAAAGTTTGAGAAAAAGTGAAAGCAAGACTACTGTTTATAATATCTGGAGGAAATTCACAGCACCACCAAGTTTTCTGATCTCTTCTCTTGCATAAACTACACTAAGTTCAGTATGAAGTTCATCTTTATCAAAAACAGGAAAGAGCTCTGTACATTTATTGGAGATTTTTTTCTGGAAAGGAAGCACTAAATTGATCAAAATTAGATTTCTGCAGAAGTGAATATACATAAGTGGTCTGTAAAATGGAAGCGTAGGTTTACTTGCTTTAAAATAACGTCAGACTTCTTTGGCTGCGTTTGCTCTTGACTGTGTATTTGAAACAATTCTCTTTTGGTTTTGATTTTATGTTTCGGTATCAACTAGTCCTATTGATTCCCTGATTTTATTAATGTCAGTAGTGAAGACAGATAAATATGACTGAACTTTTCCTGCATCTATATGATAACTATGTAGTTGGTTATGTAGAATATCTAGATGTTACGTAACTAAGTTAAAAAATAGGCAGAAACAAAATTCTTCAATTCAGTAAGCATTAGGGTATATCTCTCCCACTACAAGGCAGACGCTTCATTTATTGTTGTAGTGCTTGAGGTCTCGGATTGTGACAAAACTTGGAAGCATTCAATTAGTTCTTCCTGCTTTTCATGTACCACATTAACAATCCTAGATTTAAAATTTCATCTGATTGGTCCACCACTGGGTATCCGCTTTGCAAAACAGGAATCTAAAACTGCTGTTCTGCTATGAGAGCGAGAGAAAAACCAGGATAGCAGAAAGATTAGAAAATAATATTCTGGCTTTACTGTTTTGTCTGGTGGCTCTTTCCATTACAAAATATAATTTATGAGCAAAACAGTGCACAAAATAAGCATTAGGATACACCTCTCTCACTTTGGCCTCGACTCCATTTATTGCCCTACTCACTACAGGTGCACCAATAAGAAGGTCACTCATAAGAACGAAACAGACCACTCTAAAAGTACTGCAAAAAAATTCTAAATGTATAGTTTGATATTTCATAAATTTTTTCACTTGTCTTTTGGAAACACTGATACAGAAGATAAAAACCACAACTAACACCACGCAAATATTGAAAGAATTAAATATAATCGAATTTTGAAAGAATTAAATATAATCGAATATTGCACAGCATAAATCAGTTGCCTACTAGAAACACCCCGCCAGCAGACAAACAAAGAAACCTTAAACAACATAAGTATACTCAGCGTTGCTAATGAAAGAAAGGGGGATTATACCACTCGAAGCTAAAATCAGAAACTAAATAGGATATGCCAGGGGATATTTTCCATGGAGTTGGCAAGCCTGAATATACGTACTCGTCGCTGATCAAAGCAGACGAACACAAAACGAGAAGAGCGCGCTTGCGCAAACTGTCAAGCATCCGAAAGGACTGCATGTATTGCAGTCCACACGTTACCAGTATAGACATGCTGAAAAGAGGAGGAAGTAGAATCACAGCATCGTAAGAAAGGCCAGGCGAGATTGTACTGACAGTCCCAGGGGGTGAAGTGGAACAACAAATTTGCTTCAAGGAGGTGAAAAATTGAACAACAAAACGCGCGTAAAAAGGACATAAATACAAAGATTGATTATTAAATCTCGTATCGGAAATATGGAATTAGGTTGGGGGGGGCTGCAGTCCTGCAGCCTTCCCCTACGGGCCGCCGCTGTCCAAAACAATTCTCAGATTCCCTAAAAATGGCTGCTTTGTCATTACTTGTATAATTTCCATTTACTCTTGGTCTCGCTGACCGTTGTCCCATCGTTCGATCGTGAAATACTTGACCATTGGACGGTCTATATTATACGAACAAGGAGGCTATCATAGTATCTTCCGTCTATGGCAAATACTCTACAACCAAAGTGATATCTTGCGCTTGTTCTGTAATGAGGGGGTTTTATATTACATCAAAAAACAGTGTAAAACCCGAGATCTATATACTCTTATAACTGCCTTTATAGTTCAGTCTATAACTGCCAGTTTACGACCAAATTATTCACACAAAGTGGGTCTAATTTTTTGAATTATTGTCGTACTTATACACCGTTTTTGGTCGTGATAAAGAGCTTTAAAAAAACGTTGGTTTATAGCCAATATACAGAGTTAATTGTGGGTTTCAAATATTGGTTGCCTGGTATATATATATATTTAAAAAAAAAAAAAAAGCGAAGAGAAAACGCAACGGACATTATCGACTTTTTTTTTTCTAACCTTCTCTGTTGGTGTTTGTTCTAGCGATTTGTGTTCGAAAAGTAATAACATACAGGGCAGACGAAGAGATCCACTCATGAGGACAAGCGGTATGATACACTATAGGGATTACGCATACTATTTGGATCATAATGATGATGCGAAATGAATACCTGCAGAGATCAAAGAAGAAATTTATTTTAGGAATGTGTTTTTTAATTACACACTACACCAGTTACATAGTTCCTCTCTCCACATCACACAGGTGCTCTTTTTTACACAACACACGTATGTATATATACATGTACGCATCGCCGAACTCCTCCTCCGCCTGTTCGATTTACTCCGTTCGCAACCATGCTATTCTGTGTTTCAATTAATTGCGGATTCTGCCACAGGTTTTGTAGTTTTCTCTCGGTAATATGAGCTTTGCCTACGGTTATTGGTGTTAAAGTGCATTTTATATATTAAAAGAAAGAAAAAAAACTGAGACTATACGATAATAGGTTTTCTGTATTCTACTGACTGAAATTCGATATAGTAGGCATGATCTTATTATCTAGATAAAATGGGTGAATATATTTTAGTTACGTTTCTGTATATTCACACGAGCAACAATTATATAATTGACTAGGGAAATGCTGGTTCTTCAGATGGGGAAAATAGATTATGGAAAATATTAAAAACCCTTTCCCTGTGGAAACTTTGTGTTTGGGATATAGTTTTCACTCTGTTGAAGTAGGTACTATGTATGTTCCAAAAGTCATTTCAAACTGTTCAGCTGTTTTGCTGTGATACGATCAGAAACAACAGATAATATTAATTTCAGTACGGCGAAAGTAGAATTACAGAATTTGTTCACTACCTTTTCGTAAAAGCGGAGTTTTTCGAGAATTCCCGAACTCCTGTCCACTTACCGTTCTGTTCGACTAAACTTTGGTCTAAATTTCGTTGGGGCTGTAACCAATCAGCTTAGTGGCTCCGAAAACAAAGGATTCAACAGTAATTACGTTTAATTGTACACCCGTTCTCACCACCCCTATTCCGATGGGGTTAAACTTGGACTTAGTGACACCCGCATCGGGGGTGTCACTATTCATCTAATGAACTTGGTTTCCATAGTGTGCAGGACAAAAATTAATGAACTTTGTTTCCATAGAGTGCAGGACAAAAATTAATGAACTTGGTTTCCATAGAGTGCAGGATAAAATTTAATGAACTTGGTTTCCATAGAGTGCAGGATAAAATTTAATGAACTTGGTTTCCATAGAGTGCAGGATAAAATTTAATGAACTTGGTTTCCATAGAGTGCAGGATAAAATTTAATGAACTTGGTTTCCATAGAGTGCAGGATAAAATTTAATGAACTTGGTTTCCATAGAGTGCAGGATAAAATTTTATGAACTTGGTTTCCATAGAGTGCAGGATAAAATTTTATGAACTTGGTTTCCATAGAGTGCAGGATAAAATTTTATGAACTTGGTTTCCATAGAGTGCAGGATAAAATTTAATGAACTTGGTTTCCATAGAGTGCAGGATAAAATTTAATGAACTTGGTCTCCATGGTGTACGGGACAAAAATTAATGAACTTGATTGCAATGATGTGTAGGACACAAATAAACTAATATAATTTTCATGGTGTACAGGATACAAGTAAAGAGTTAAGATCTTTATGGTGTGAAAGACAAAAGTAAGACATCCATGCTGTGCAGGGTAAAAAATAAACTAGTGTATCATCCATGGTACAGGACAAAATAGATCCAACGATTAAAGGTTGTCTTTGGTGGCGAAACTGTGTCACCGAGTAGCATTCTGAATCCTATTTTGTACTAAACACAAAGTAGCATAACACTATCAAATTTTGCAACCAGCCCAAGCTTTAAACTCCTTAATACAAAAATCTCATAAAACCAGGTGCCCATAATCTTTGACTCAAAACTAAAACATGTCTAATAAATTTATCAAATGGAATTGTTTGCTTACATTATATATATATATATATATATATATATATATATATATATATATATATATATATATATATGTGTGTGTGTGTTTGTGTAGGCAGAACTTTATAAAGGAGCAATCTATCCGGTTTTCCTTTGCCTTCCTATATGTACGAGCAACCTGTTTTTCCAAACTTAACATTTCTTACATACCAGTGGACTGCTGCTGGCTCCTTCCTCCTCCTCCTTGAACATGGGATATGATTTAAAAGATTAAGCAGGTGTCACAATGAATCAGAATAAGTGTTATGCCTGCACGGTTCTTTTTTTTTTTCTTCTTTCTTTTCTTCCTTCAATGTTGTATGTATGTATCTTTCTTTTGCATTTGACTTAACATTAGTTGCATGCAGAATAGAAGTTATACAATGTGATGTACGATGGGAATGACCGTCGCTTGCACCATTAATGGTAGTACTCCTGTAGTGTATATAATGTGCATGTATGGGACCTCAAGGTCAACCGGTTGAAATTCATTGCAAATGATGTTTGTGTTTGCATATGTAATTACGTGTAAAAGAGCGTGACCAAGGAAGAAGGTGCTACAAAAATTACACTCACTTGATTGTATTCTGGCAATTAGAAAAATAAACAGTGCAACTCTTCTTCCCAGTGTTTTGAGTGGTTTAAAAGAATGTGTTTATCCGTTTATGATGGAGTTAGACGAGTTTTAGAAGTTCGCGATCCGTGTTATTCAATCTGTGAACTCCAACTGGAAGTGCTTGTTTGCGGCTATCGCGAAGTAACTATGTTCCTATATACTGTATGCTTCTTCATCACAAACTGGCTAACGTATGTGGTTCCGGGTCCCAACCTGGCGGGGGTACTTGCTTAGAAAAGTCACCCGAGTAATGGTTTAGATCAGTGGTTCTCAAACTTGTTGTTACTGCGACCCACATTAAGTAATAAAAAGTACTTTGTTTACCACCTACTTTTGTTCAAATATACATTGACATTCTTTCTCAATACGTGTATCATATGAGATCGTACGCATGTGCAGAGAGGGTTATAGTGTTTCCATAGAAAGGTAACTAGAGCTAACACTACTCCCGACGCAATACCATACTAGTGACAGATTTTGATTCATCCACTCTTTCCATCCTAACCCAGCACTGACTGTACAACAGGGCAAGACTCTAAGTAACTACTTACTCTTTGCCTCATTTACAAACGCTTCTAATTCTCATTTTCTGAATAGTACTTCACAACATAAGTTTCTGCATCAAAATAAGATTTTCATAATTAAGAGGAAAAACTTTCGCGACCCACCAATGGATCACGACCCACACTTTGAGAAACTCTGGTTTAGCTACTGTTGCCCGCGAGATTAGAAGTATCTCGTCTCTAATATCAGACCAGAGTCGAGACGAGAAGTATATCTTTAAATTCGAGGGGAAACTAGAAGTTTCTCGAGACCTGTGGGCAACACTATTTCACCCAAGTCTTACATTTTAAACACTGTAGTGTTACGTGATTCAAAGTGTAAAAACTACGTATAAATTGATAAAGTTATTGTATAAGCACAATGAAGAGCATTTATCAGCGTTTTTAAAGATACGCAAATCATTACACAATATACTCTAGTAACAAATATAGTTCAAATGTTGTTATATCACCCCCTTTCAAATATCTAGGATCAATGATAACAGACTAAAACCATATTCACGAAAAAAATCAAATGTCCTGAAAACTGTTATCATTCAGTTCAAAACCTTTTGTCGTCGCGAATTCTGTCAAGGACTTGAAGCTTAAAATATATAAAACTATAATCATGCCTGCTATGTTGTGGGTTTGTGAAACATAATCGCTTACTCTATGGAGGGGGGGGGGGGGCATACACTGAAAGTATTTAAGAACAAGATCCTGATACGAATAGTCAGGTCCAAGAGTTACAGGAATGCGGAATGGCGGAAACTTCATAACGAGGAAGTGCATAATTTATAACATTTACCAAATATTGTAGGGGAATCAAGTCTAGGAGAGCAGGTCATGTAGCCAGAATGGAAGAAAGTAGAAACGCTTTCAAAATTTTGACTGGAATTCCAATCGGAAAACTATCATTAGTAAGACTTAGGAGCAGACCAGTAGCCAGTCCAAAAAAAATGTAGGGGGGCGCAGTAGAAGTTAGGTGGGGCCGATCCAACCATATTATATTTCATTTGCAAGCCTACCGTGAAAATTTTAGGGGGCCAGTAAAAATTTAGGGGGGGGCTAGACCCCCCTGGATACGGGCCTGTCTAGGAGCAGATGGAAGGACAATATTAGGATGGATATTGCAGAAATAGAAATACAAAATAGAAACTGGATCCAGTTGGCTGAGGGCTGAAGTCAATGAAGAGTTTTTGTGAACGCGGCATTGAACCTCCGGGTTCCATAGATCATGTGGTTAGTCATGCTATTTTTACTATTTATGTGGTATTTTTATGGTAGTTTTTATACCAAAAAAAAAAAAAAATAGTTATATTCATTGCTAACAATGAACAAATGACGTGGCTGATAGTAGACTAATTTCCGGGTTACGAGACGTTGGACGCTAGTGTGTCATGGCCTGCCATTCTACGGTATCATGTTCAGGCGCAACTTCACAGGGGACGAAAATGTTGCTATTAGATATAAGCCAGTCAGACTCTGTCTGGTACGCATGATGTGTGAATAGAACATCAGCTCTTCACGTCCTTGTTTGGTATCTCATGGCCATCCAAAATTTTCCTTTTCTCTGTAAATTATTCCGAACACTCGTCCAGTTTGCAAACCTGAGCTTTTTTTTGGCTTTCTATTGCCTTACTTCTACCCGCAATTGATATAATTTGCTGTAGATAATATTTTACTACATACTTAACAGCTGTAAACCCACCTTTTCATACTAAATAAAGCAGCAACAAAACTGAATCGGGATTTTACACAGACATTGGGTTATCCAGCGTCCCCACGTAAGACTGAAAAAAAACTTGTCAGGATGGGCGGTCGTAGAATTTGAACAAGGGACCTTCCAATTTCAAAACAACAAAGATAACTATTCGCCTACGCCAGCTCAGTTTCGTGGCAGTTTTGTCTTTTACCAGAATCGAACTAGGAATACGTCTATCAGAAAAGAGTTAAACTATTCATATTTGTAGATTGCAATGCTGTTTGTTGGATGCCATCCCCGAGATTTCAAACAACACGATGAACTCTAAAGAATGAGGTAGTTTAGTACACAAAATAAATAAATTAGCTTTTAGAATTAAATAAGAATCGTATATATATATTTCCCCCTTCATAAAAACATAGACTGGCGGATATTGCTGGAATGAAGTAAAAGGGGGGAATTTCTTGAGTCGTTCTCAGAAAAAAAAAAAAAAAAAAAAAAACTTGGAGCGAAATGGAAACGTGGAAGCGCACCAGACGCAGGCTTTCTACACTTTTTACTAAGTGGAAGCACGTCGCAGCCGCGATACGTGCTTGCACTTAACAAGCAAGTAACCAACGTGGAGAATTCGGGTTTGAAATTTACTGAAAATGTATTGCACAACCGTGTTTCTCGATCTCCTAATGATAACCAGTGTAGTAGTTGGGTGCTGCCTCTTCTGTTTATTATGAAGACGGTTTTAACAAAAGAAACTTCTTAAGGCTTTAACAGGACGAGATGAGAATCCCTTAAATTAAAGGATTTACGCTAAGTAAATAGAAGTAGTAGTTGTGTATACGCGAGATGCGTTTCTTATTCAGGATTTGCACTTTTAACCTTCTGCTTTCACTATTTTTTTTAAAAAATGTTGTTTAAGTTTAGCGTCTGTTTTTCAGCGTTGAGACTATATAAGACATGAATATACAGTTTAATGTGGAATCTAAACAGATCACTGTAATGTGTTAAAATTTCAACGCTCTCCCACTGGGAATCGAATCCGGGAACCCGTGCACCAAGGGCGCACGCGTTAGCCATTAAACCAATGGGGAAGGCATTTTAATAACTAGTAGATATAGATGGTATAACTAGTATTTTCGCTATTTCTCTAGTGCAATGCTATTCAACCTTTTTTTTTTTTTTCTCACGTACCCCTAGATACAGTTCGCCATCCAACTGTGTTTCCCTGAAGCTGTTTAAAAGAAATTAAATCGAAATGAACTAATTTAGCTTAATACACATATTCTGTTGATTAAAAAGGGGAACAAATAGAGACCCAATAAAAGGGTAATCAGTGTGCCAATCAAAAGACTGTTTACAGGGGGATAAAATACACATCCCCCCCCCAAAAAATCATGGGAAAGTTCAAAACATATGGGAGACATCCAGTTCTACTGAGGAGGATTTCCCCCTCATTCTCCCTGATAATTCGTGCACTGAGGACAATGTTAAAAATTCCAAAACTAAAAGTAACTTTAGAACTAACCTGTTAAGAGTCTTCATCCCGGCGAAATTAAAATACCGCTAATTTTACAGTAATTATGTGATATCTTCAAATAGATAAAAGATAATCGAAATGTGGAACAAGAGCGCCCTAGACAATATTATTTTGCGTGAGATACCGTTATCACAAGTCACCTAGTGGCTTTTCGTTTTCATCTGTTTAGAAACGCGAAAATAAATGCCGATTTTCAAAATGGCTTGAAATCGAAAGCAAATAAGTGAGTCGTGATAACGGTTTCTTATGTAAAATAATATTGTCTAGGGTGCTCTTGTTCCACATTTTGTTTATCTTTTATCTATTTGAAGATATCACATAATTACTGTAAAATTAGCGGTATTTTAATTTCGCAGGGATGAAGACTATTAATGAGATGACTGAGCTTGCTTCCGGGACGCCAACTCCTCGATTCTTGGTCGAATCTTCGAGAGTTCGAGAATCAGAGCTGATTCTGGATTCAAGCAATTTCTGTGCTTCGTTTTTTGTTGATGGAAATGGAAGAAGTTGTGAAATAGCACTGTCAGTAAGTTCTTTGTACTCTTTTCGAGCATAAATACAAAAGTCACAAAATGACAAGTTATCAAATTTCATTTGAAGTGAAACTGTCAACAGACATTTCCAGCAAAGCCCCAGAAACATCTTCGCGTACCCCCGGCCGAATAGCACTGTTCTAGTGTATTTTGTAGGAAGCGACAATATTTGCAGTTTTATGTCCGATCGGGACGTGCGACCCGTTACGACACTCAGCGCGCGCTCTCGAAGCACCATGTCAAATTTGGTGACGAACGGTTCAGGAGTCCCGAAGGAGTAAAAAGGAGCTTCGCTCCAATGACTTTCGTATCTTTAAGAGTCTTCATCCTGGCGAAATTAAAATACCGCTGATTTTACAGTAATTATGTGATATCTTCAAAGAGATAAAAGATAATTGAAATATGGAACAAGAGCGCCCTAGACAATATTATTTTTGGTGAGGTACCGTTATCACAAGTCACCTAGCGGCTTTCCGTTTTCAGCTGTTTAGAAACGCTAAAATAAATGCCGATTTTCAAAATGGCTCGAAATCGAAAGCAGATAAGTGGGTCGTGATAACGGTTTCTCATGTAAAAATAATATTGTCTACGGCGCTCTTGTTCCACATTTCGATTATTTATTATGTCTTTGAAAATATCACATAATTACTGTAAAATTAGCGGTATTTTAATTTCGCCGGGATGAAGATTCTTAAACGGTGATAAATGATGTTCATTGTATTCGTATAGTCACCTTTTATCAATTTACAGTTCTTATACTATTGAACCATATTATAACACTAAAATAGGGTTTGAGATCTAATTCTTGGGTGAACTAGTATTGTCCACGAGATCCGTGAAATTTCTCGTATTGAAAATGAGAATTGTCATGTTTCTCGTTTAGTCTCGAATTTAAAGAGATACTTCTCATCTCGTTGGCAACCCTATACAGCTTACTCATGAATTAAGTGGGTATGAATAAGGCTCAAGTCACGGACTTCATGCAATTGTTCACCTCTATGGTAGATATATTTTTGTTTAAAAAAAGGGGGAGAAGGGAAACTTCCGCTTCACCTGGGTAATTCCATGCAGATATACAAATATCCTTTGCTCTCTCCTAATATATCTAGCAATAGAGTAGACCTAAGCATTTTTAAACGTCCATAACAAATCCCACACCGCATGTTCTGGTGTTGATCAGCAGTGGTTTTTCACGTCGTCTGTGAAGCAAGAGTAATACATATTAAAAAAAAAATCTTGCCGTTAGCTACCAAAGGTGCTGGTCTCGCGCACTGTAATTTTCGCCCAGATAATCTCCAAAAATTGCAGTGTTGCCAGCATGTTTTCGACTGTACAAATGAGGGAGGGATGTATATGAAACAGCCACTTTTACACCAGTTGATTTTTTTGTATTGCACGATTGTTAGTGGTATTGCATTATATTTACACTTCCCTGCAAGCGTTTCCTATATATTTTTGCTTTTTCGAGTCTCGCTTCTGTTGATTTCACCTTTTTTCTCGAAACGTGACGAGACCGACATGTTAGAATTAAAGTTCCCTGACCTGTTTTTAGTTCTTGTTTGGGGGCGATGCATGCATAATTCTCTGGGAACTGTTGAAATCTTTTTATAGTGGTGTGTGCAATAGCCTCGAAAAAAGGTGCATACTCCCACGATCTTTTCCTGTTGTTGTTTGTTTTTCAAAGTTTAACGTCCCTTGTTAGATTTCCAGTGTATGTTATACGAAAGTATACCTTTCATAGAACGGCTTTGTCCATCTGTCTCTCTACCAAGTATCTGAGCACGACTTTGTCCATCTGTCTCTCTACCAAGTATCTGAGCACGACTTTGTCCGTGTATCCATCTGTCCGTCTACAAATACCTGAGCAAATACGGTTACATATAGCAAGAAGCGGTTTCTTGGGATCTGTTCAACATCCCAAGAATATATTCAATCTCTCTACTACTACTACTACTACTACTACTACTGAAAAAGAAAGAAAAAGAAAGTAGAACCGGAAGTGGTGTAGAAACACACTAGGGGCTACCACTTTTGCTTTCAATATTAAGAGTATTCATCCCGGCGAAATTAAATACCACTAATTTTACAGTAATTATGTGATATCTTCAAATAGATAAAAGATAATTGAAATATGGAACGAGAGCGCCCTAGACAATATTATTTTGCGTGAGGTACCGTTATCACAAGTCACCTAGCGGCTTTCCGTTTTCAGCTGTTTAGAAACGCGAAAATAAATGCCGATTTTCAAAGTGGCTCAAAATTGAAAGCAAATAAGTGAGTCGTGATAACGGTTTCTCATGTAAAATAATATTGTCTAGGGCGCTCTTGTTCCACATTTCGATTATCTTTGATCTATTTGAAGATATCACATAATTACTGTAAAATTAGTGGTATTTTAATTTCGCGGGCATGAAGACTCTCAAGCTCCGTAGAACAAAGCGAGAGAGCGAGCAATAAGTTTATGTGGATTCTGTCACAAGGACAATTTTGCTTGAAAGAGTATACTTCCCGGTGGTCCCACAAATTTCATGTGGATGTAATCAAGGGCACCCGAAGGGTAGGGCAGGGTGGGGCCCGAGCTCCCCCCCCCCTGGTTACGAAAATGTATTAATTTTCTTAAGATTTTCTTAATACAAATAAAAAAAATACCAAATGTAATATAACAACGAGAGAATTGAGCTCCCCCTCTAGAAAATTTTCTTCAGACGCCCATGGATGCAATAATAATCTTTGGCGCTAGACTAGGGTGACCAAATCGTCAACTAGAAAAAACGGGACAACTTTTTTACTTTTGGATACGTTACTCCCCTAAATATATATTTTTGCCTCTCCATTCTCTCTTTCTCTCTCTGTATCTCTCACCAAAAAAAGGACAAATTTACACTTTTTCGTTTTAAAACCTATTGAAGAGGTTGTGGAATTAATTAAATAACAAGTAACTATCAGCAGCTAACAAAAAATGAAATTTTGAAAACATTACTAAAATATATATGAAACATTTATCAATATCTGTCAATCAACAAAATATGTCATCGGTAGGATTTAAACAAAGTACTCTCAGCATCTCTTTCCAACTTCCTTTATTTTCTTTTTCTTACTTTTAAGCATTATTTCACTTACAATTAGTTTTCTTTTTACTTTCACTTTTATAGTTCTATACTTTTGTTCCCCTTTCGTAAATGAAAATACGTTATATCTTAATCAAATCATGGAAACAGTGTATTGTACTGATGACAGCGCCTCAATCTTCCACCGCCCGAAACAGAGTGTAAAAACAGGTTACATTTGTTCTTCATAAGGCTTTCAGCCCCTTGCACTGTCGTCTGCGGAGTGGGGAGGCCTAGGAGGGAAAACAGGGCAGCCACCACATCCAATATCGCAAACGTCGTAATGACGTTGCTTAGTAATTAGACATATCCCAGTATAATTACATAGCTTAGGAAATAATAATATAAATTAGAAAATATTAGATTGGGAAGTTTTTTTTGTACCCAATGTACGTAAATACGGGACATTTTGGCGTCCCGGGAAAATTTTTCGGGATACCGGGAATGATAGTGAAAAAAACGGGACAATCCCGTTTTTACGGGACGGTTGGTCACCCTACACTAGACCAAGAAACTCCTAAGTGGACTACAGTGTTCATTATTAATTGTTTTGGGCATAATCATCCATAACTTCGACAAAGAAGTATCCATTTTGATAGTTCTTTCTTTGTTTTAAAAGAATATTCTTTTCATGTGGTCCCACGGGAATGTCATAAAGATCTAACAATAATCTTCATACAATTTTGTAAATACTATCTGGCTCAGTTCTTTGGCTCAGACATTTTTGGTTTTCTTTATTATCTTTATTCAGTAAAACTTAAAAAAAAAAAAAAAAAAAAAGGTTAGCGTAGCGAAGAGCTATGAAAAGAAGATGACATAGTAAACAGAAAATTTGACTTTGCGAAAAGATTCTTTTTCGCATTTCACCTAATTTCTGCGAATCCATCTAGAGCTTTCGTTCACCAACCAGTTTATTCAGCAATTTCTCAACCCGTCACCAACATATGTATTTCCCTAGCTTCTTTCCCACCCAGAGCGTCTCATTAAGAAGGAATTTCTCATTACCTCGAAAATCATTATGGTCCACTTGTGACGACGACGCGTATGTCAGCAACCTCAGCGCGCTGATCTTGATTATTTCTTTTTGTCGATTCTTTCTCTTTGTTGACATTGTTATCGTTGTTGCGTAACAACGCTATTACTTTGTCAACATGGTGACATTTATTCCGTGAGACGTATATATATATATATATATAAAGTATACTGTCTTTGGGAAGTTTTTACCTTTAAAGAAATTGCGTTCTACTTGTCTGTATACGGTAAAACTTGTCAAGGTGGCCACTTACTAACAAAATGGCTAACTAGAAGAACGAAGTTCTATAGTCATATCTGTGATCAATTTATCATGGTGATGTACGAAATAGTAACATTTAATTATTTCTAGATACAACAGGCTACGTAACTCACTCACAGTGTCCGTTACATGTATTAAGCAATTATAACACATTCATATTATAATACGCTTATACTTATAATCAGGGGTAAAAGTGAAAGGGCCGCGGGGGAACGGCGTGATGCCATGCCGCTACCTACCGTTCCCCTACCTTTTCAGATCCACTTTTACCCCTGGTTTATAATGCGTTTGCAATATCATTAATGTTCTTTCATGTTAAATACAATTATTTCTTATTACAATACAAAGAACTGCCTTGAATTGAGTTATACTGTTAATATTCAAATCTTTTCTGTATTTTGTTAATCTATTGTAGGTCGTACTCAATCTCCATACTGGTGACCTTGTTTGCATTCGTGTTTAATCTGTCGCAGTAAAAGAAATTGAATGAACATGAGCTTCATGCTGGTAGTATTAATCTCTCACATACTCACAAACTAGTAAAAGATCGGATAAAATACCATTCTAAAGATGAATGAAGATGCGGTACAAATAAAATAACCAGAGATAAATTTCTAACAAAACTCTAATCTCGTTTGCTGCGCAATATGATGCTTTATTGTTTCTTTCTGTTGTAAAGCCTAAAAGTCAAGATGGTGTCTATAATGGATACTGGACGCGTTGTCAGCACTTTTTTTGCACTAGACCCTAGCCAACTGTTTTCAATTGGTCGCAAGGAAACCTGTAAGGTTTGTTTTACATTGAAGTTGCACCGCCCGAGTATGACGTAATGTCACGTGGTATTATCATGGGTGGGGGGGTCAAGGTAGAACAAAACGAGCCCTTCGGGG
The DNA here is from genome assembly GCF_964235325.1 of Thermobia domestica. NCBI lineage: Eukaryota > Metazoa > Arthropoda > Insecta > Zygentoma > Lepismatidae > Thermobia > Thermobia domestica. The sequence goes on from NC_137454.1 coordinate 363,492,164, forward strand.
CTTCTAACCCGCTTCGTTCGGTCAGCTGTGTTTCGTAACATAAGCAAAGCATTTTTATGCATTATATATTACATACGAGGGAAAATAAGTATTGTTTTTATCTTATTTTAATGTAATTTAAAAAAAAAAAGGTTAAGTCGGGTTTGAATCCACGTCAAAAGCGATTTTCATTATTACTCCGTGCGCTAACATACTCAGCCACGATGGCCGACACCACATGGTGTTTGATTTGTGCTATATGTATGCTACATGGCGAGAAACTGATAACTTCAACCAATCAGAACTGTGTATTTAGCTCCTATGGCTAGAGTCGAGCGCGAATAAAATTATGCGTTTAGTCAAAACGTAGAATCACTTAACCAATAAGATTTCTTCTTATATGGTACTACTATACCTAACTATTTGCTTTTATTTATTTTTTTTGAAAGTAATTATAAATATTACTAGTTACTTTCACAATTTTTGTCATGACTTGCTTGTATGCATTTTGTTTTATGTAATATTATTCTAACATTGTTAACGTGCCTGTATTATTCTAATAATTGTATTTGTTTTGTATTTTACAGATAATTCCTGATCGAAGACTGGACAAGGATCAGTGAGAAGGATACCTAGTTGGAATTTAAAAGGCAGATAATATATTTTTAGGATAATGGAAATTTAAAAATAAACTAAAATTCAGAAGGGAAGTGATAATGGTAATATTGTATTGTCTGGTTTGATGGGTCCTTTTTCTAGTTCAGATACAATATATGTTAATCAGCTAGGAAAAAAAAAAACTGGTGTAGAAGACATTATTACCATTACATTTTCTATAATGTAAAAAAAAAGAAACAAACAAAAAAATATAGATTGACAATAATTTGTTTCGTTTTGTAAAAAATAACTTGAAAAACACCTGACGAAAAACTCAAATTAGCCTTCATTCATTACACACAATATTATCCCCTTTTCCCCGCACTTGAACCTAAAAATACCCTTCTACCACAAATAAATAAATAAATATTAAAAAAACACCTCTTGTCGATATATTTGAAATGTGTAGATAAAATTCCACGTGCTTTCATTTTTTCTCTATTTTAATTTAAAATGTAAACAAAATTCTTTGTTTTTTGGGGGGAGTTGAGGGTGCTGTCAGGAAGATGCTAGAATTGCAAATCGGTCTTCCTTATTATTATATGTATTTGTTACCGCTGTATTACTGACTGTTGTAGTAAGTAAAAATGTTAAAAAGAGAATCTGAAAATTTATGAAACTAGGCAAAATATGATAAACATGCAAAATTCATTTTTTTAGTTATGTAGTGGGTAACACATTAACTTATGAGGGAAAAAAATGCTCTTGTTGCAAGGGATTCAATTAAAAAAATAGAGCGAGACTGTAATATTTTATAACAAAAAAGCCCTTGAATTTTTATTTATATATATATATTTTGTATGGAAAAACAGTACGGTAAAACTCCTTTAAGTTGTACACACACATATATATATATATATATATATAGATATATAGTTAACTTACCACTACTTCTAGCAACATTCGTTAAATATGCTAGATTACTTGTTTACAATAACAAATCTATAAGATTCGATTAAACTGAATCATTGAATCTGTTCTGGTAACGAGACTTTAAAATAACATTAACGATATGTTAGCGGTTACACATATGCAAATGGTATAAGATACAGAGAAGTCCAACACTAAGGAGTTTGTCTATACTTGCAAAATAATTCAGTATTTTTTTCATGTTCATGTTTTTAGTTGTGCAAAATAGTTTTTTCCCCTTCCAATCTATCTCCAATATGATTTTGCGTGTATGTTTGTTTTTTGTGCATGTATGTACGTATGTATGCATGTAAGTTTCATGAGTGTGTATGTATGTATGTATGTGTTAATGCAAGATAAAGAAGGATGATGATTTGCAATTGAAGAAAAAAAAAATAATTCTTTCAGTCCAACGAGTACAAGGTCTAAATGTTTAAGAGAGGAAGGGATACAGGCGTAATGAATATACTGTGTAGTACTCACAAATTACAAAAGAGAGAAAATGAAATAGTCTGCTCATAATTAACTTAAATCTTTTGTATACATGAACGTTGTGTTCTTGTTCAAATTTTTTCAATATTTATCAGCCCGTCCATACTTTTAACTGTTGCTGATTACATAACCGGAAAACCAAATGAAGTGTCGAAATCATGTTATTTGTATCAGTGCTGTTAAAAGAAAACATACATAAATGTTCGATTCTGGAACGATTATTCGATCACATTCGTTTAATCGATAGTTTGTTCAAATAATTAGTATTCAAATCATTATTTGATCAGTAATTTGATATTCGGGTCTTTATTTGATCAAATAATTTGGTATTCAATCAAATAATTTTACATTTGAATCATTATTAATAAATAATCTGATTTTCGATTAATTATTAATCAATAATTTGGTATTCGGATCATTCGATCAAATTTTGTATTCGAATCATTATTCGATCAAATTTTGTATTCGAATCATTATTCGATCAAATAATTTGACATTTTGAATCATCAATATATATAATTCGATTTTCGATTCATTATTGATCAATAATTCTGTATTCGAATAATAATTTGGCATTCACATCATTACTCGGTCAAATAATTTGATATTCGAATCATTGTTCGATCAAATAATCTGATATTCGAATCAGTATTCAATCAAATAATTCGGCATTTCAGTCAGTATTCGAACAGTTATTCTAAATTCGAAACAAGTTATTCGAATATCTGAATATAAAAATATGCAAATATTTTAACAGCACTATAGTCAGTTTTACCCAGACGATAAGATAGTATTGATGTTTCATCTCCCAAAATTAAACATCTTTTTAAGCTTAAGTATAATGTTCTCTATACTTAATAGACAGGTACTTACTATGACTAACAGTCCCATTTATATTGTATAATCCATTTTAACATCTCTTCCCTTTTGTTAACATTTGTAGATGCATAAATAAGGAACATGACTGTTAATATATATATAGTAGTTCTTTTTATTATTATTATTATTATTGTACCATGAATACTAGTCATTTTTGCAAGATTAAGTTTCTTTGTCCTAAGCTCCTAAGGTAGTACATTGAAATAAATGTAATTATTTTATAAGAAGTGATTATTAAAGAAGAAAAATATGTATATGGAAACAAAAAAAGGTGCTGCCAAAACTATTGTAAATATTATATATAGTATAAAATAAAAATCATTTTCCCTTTACCTTGTGTTTTGTTACTAAATACACCTGTTGTCAAAAAGAAGTCTATATATACAGGGCGTTACAAAAAAGTCTCAATATTTTGGCAATAGATACCTCACATTAAAAAAAAAAGAACAAAAGTTCATATGGACGTGTGGTCGGAAATGCATAGTTTCGTAGTTATAAAGTGCCGAAAATGTGAAAAAAAAACTAAAATTTAAAGGCCCATAGTTCCTTTACTATAGGACCGATCATAGTTCGGTCAAGATATCACTGAGGAATAGTATGTGAATTATTCAAATATCTATATCTTTTAAGAACCTCCGGTATCATTTCACTTTGAAGGGGAGAGGGGAAAATACATAAAAATGATTTTTTTAAAAATGACCGATATTAATGTCGAATCCATAGTTTGCGGAGTCGCTAAGATGAACAGTGACACTTTCGATGTTGTTTAAATCCAAATTCAGTCCCCATTCGTACTCCTAAGGGAGGACTGTGACATGTAAAAATAATTGAAAATTACATATATTACTATCGAATTCATAGTTTCGGGGGTCCCTAACTTGATTGAGGACAGTTTTGATGTCCTTTATGTCCAAATTGAAACATTTTTCCCCCGTGCGAAGAACGGGTATTTGCTAGTTTATTTATAGGAAAAGAAAATAACTTAATAAAATTATTTGTTTAAAATTGCATATAAATCGGAGAATAAAAATTAAAATTACAGCAAAATAATAGTGTTACGTAACGAAGACGTACACCCCCTCCTTCCTCCTTGTCATACTTCGTAATACAAAGCCGAACCCCCTCCCCCCGTTGCCGCGTTATCTAATATGTGGACGACGTTAAGCTGGACAGATTAACTGAGGACTACATATTGAATTTGAGAAGTGTCACGGAAGCTTCAATTTAAGAAGTGACCTGGTGTAAGGTCGCCCTCAAGACGAATCAGAGGTCTTCCAGTAGAAATACACTTTCGACTAAGGTTGCCAAGTAGGAAAAATAAAATAACTAATACCCGGTCATAAATCCTGACCGGGTGAAGATTGTACTGTATTTTATACCTTGAAATGTGTAATAGAGCCAGATAAAATAACCGGTCATCCAGTAAAGATCAGTTTGTAACCGTATCTCGGGGACATGACTTTCATTACACGTTCTTCGAGATGAGATTAGCTCAACATTTGTTTCATAGGCAACCTTAGTTGATAGAATTTAACGCCATTTTAAATTCAAAAGAAATTCATAATTTTACGTCCGACAATCATGCCCTTAAGTCGAAGTAGGTGAACGACTAATGAAAGTGATTGAATAATGAAAATTTTACGGGAACGAGATGGAAGAACTCCGAGGAAATTTACAGACACGATGTTGTCCACCACGAACTCATATGGTCTGGGATCAAACCAGAGATATCTCGCACCAATGGTGAGCGCTGTGCCACGGTACTACCGCTCCTCCTAGCTTAAACTTGAACAGCTCACCGGGATTCAAACTTCGGTCTCTCGGTCTTGAATCTAATCATATAGTCACGAGGGAGCTTTTGCCAGTAATGGCAGAATACTTAAAATCATAAATAACAGCTATAACTTAGTTATTACACTTTCAGTACACAGATCACACTCTGATACGATGGCGCTCTGAATTCTTACGGTGAAAAGAAGTCTGATCATTGACTGGCAGTGATAATGAAAGATTAATAACCTATAGAACCCTTAATTAGGATAACCCTTATTTATTAACCCTTCAGTGACTCGGGGGCTAAAATCGCCACTTGACCGTACAGGCGGAAGGGCATTTACAAAGCATCCTTTCTTTTAAAGTGAGAAAACTCCGCACTGGATGTATTAAGTAAATTATAAGTTACGTCATAGCAATCATCACTGCAAAAGTTACTACGTACTGCAAAACTCACCACGACGTAGTGATGTCGTAGGTTGCAATTACGTAGGTAAGTCAGAACTGAGGAATCAAATAGTTAAGAGTGGACTGTTTTACATTGAACTTTTGGTGCAGATTAAGATATTTTTGTAACAGGTAAAATATCTTAATTCAGAAATGAAGATTACTGTTTACGAACTTAGTTACGGTGCAAAGAAAATATGTAAAATCCGTGAACACAAACAGCATTTAAAAGGACAGATTATTAGGTAATTGTAATGCAAAGGTATCTTATAGTGAGTACATGCTCATGCTTGTTTTTCGCACTTTTCTATTATTTCGCGTGATAGCACCGTTACTAACGCACCTGCTTCTACGAACACAAGCCCTCCACGTATGTCTAGCTCTGACTTAAAAAAAAAAAAATAGAAAGATATCTATCTTACAGTGACCATCTATCACAGGTTGGTGCATGTTTATTTGTCGTATTTGTGGCACAAGCTTGCAGACGAAATTGATGGGCAAGCGTCAACAAATAAGAGTGTAGAAGGCATTAAAAGTTAATTAGTGAAATGATTTTATGCTTGCCCAATTATTCTAGGGACAACCACCTGTTATATACCCTATTTGTGTTAACTAGATCAGTGCTATCCAACCTTTTTTTCTCGCGTGCCCGCTAGACACAGTTCGCTATCCAATTGTGTATCCCTGAAGCTGTTTAAAAGAAATCGAAATGAAATTATTGAACTTAATACACATGTTCTGTTGATTCAAAAGGGGAACAAATAGACACACAAGGGGACAATCAGTGTGCCAATCAAAAGACTATTTACAGGGGAATAAAGTACACATCCGAAAACATTAACATGAGAAATTTCAAAATATATCGGAGACATCCAGTTCTACTGAGGATTTTCCTCTTATCCTCCCTGATAATTCGTACACTGAAGATGATAAAGTTAAAAATTCAAAAATCAAAAGTAACTTTAGAACTTACTACATGTATTTTCTCCAACTTAATCATTCAATAAATATTGGAAATACGCTTATTTTAGGATCACGTACCCCTAGAAACATCTTTGCGTCCCCCCGGTTGAATAGCACTGAACTAGAGTATCGGAGCATCTGACAAGAAGAAACAAGAAAGCGTTAGGATATTACAGTATTCACATGAAGAAATGTGAAATGTTGTATCAATTGGACCCGTATTTTTAATCTGTACCATCATATGATCAGACTTTCTTTTGTACTAAGTTTAAGAAACAGTTTATAATTCAACATAATACGTCATCAAATGTCATAAGTTTTGCGAAACCAAAATGAAGAAACCACGATATTAGGAGATTGCAAGAACCTGGTACTACTTCCAAGACTACACGAGCAGTCACGATAATGGAAGACAAGAATAATACATCAAATGTCTGAGCGAAACGAATCTAATGGGAGAATGAAAATTTCTTCAACACAACAAAATAGATTGCAAAATGTATATTATAGAATTGTAAACGTAATATCACCAAGATAAAAATAATCTAGAATTGTATTATAGGGTTTACTAATGGTTTCGTGTTCCTTAAACTTTCTGATCAATTGTTAATTCTCGTAATAATTAAAGATAGATTCGTACCGCTAAAACTTATTGGGCCTTATGCAGAGTCGTTTCAACATATGATTAGTGCCATACTAAGGATTTGACTAACGCATAGTTATCAGAAATATATCAGAATCTCGATTAGCACGCAGTTGTTGACTAAATTAATGTGACCAGTCTACTTAGAACAGAGGGTACTCTGGTTTAGCCACAATAAACTTACATTATGAGAATACAAAGGCAATTAATCTGTCTGTCTTTCTTTCCTTTCATCTTACAAGTCTTCTACAATAACAGAACTGTTTCTTAAAGTGAACAGTGAGAGATAGGTAAAAATTTTCAAGTTTTCTGTGGAATACATACAACCCCAGAGAAAATAGCAAAGCAGAGGTGTAACGTAAACAAGCAAACGTCTACGCGATTTAGCAAGGGATGGCAGTAATCCAGCACCAGACGGCTCTGGCAGTCTCATTAACGAGATTAAATATTACAGGAATTTTTATACTTTGGCGCTCAATTGCAGAACTTGCTACTTTATTTCCTGATAAGGAAAACAATTAAACAAAAGTTAAGCTAAACAAAACCGAAATTCCTGAAACAATGAATCATTTCAGAAGACTGACAGAGCCATCTGGTGCTCGATTACTGCGATCCCTTGCTAAATCGCGTAGACGTTTGACTGTTTACGTTACATCTCTGTAACTGATCGAGAAGTTATTTTTCCTTATAATTACAATATAATCCTTCTATTGTCGCTAATATTGATTGACTTCTACTTATTCCCCCCCTATTTCATATATTTTCATTTTTACAGACTACGCATGCGTCGGTCTATATTTCGTAGTTGCCACATTTTTCTCAGTCGATGTATTAAGGATAAACTTCTAATCATACCCAAATCAACTTATTAGCTAAAGTCCAAGCAATTCCGAAAAGTACGTCCTTCTTAGTGCAGAACTAATACGACACTAACTAATCGCATGACTAATGTTTGATTAACGAATTCTCTCTGAATAGCACTCATTATGTTCAATAATAAGAGTTGAGTTGAGTTGATTTTAGTTTAGCGTCCCTTTGAGCACCGAGGCTATATGAGACGTGGACCTACTGATTAATCCGAACCACATGAGCTCCCGCCGGGAATCGAACCCGGGTTTCCCACGCCAAAGGCGCGTACGCTAACCGCTTAGCCACGGAAGAGCTCATTCAATGATAAGAGACATTCGTCAAACGACTGATGCTCAACTAAATACCTAGTGTATGTTAATTTTAATCGTTTGTAAAATCGTCATGTTTTACAGGATTTCGTTTAATAATTTAATGAGTATCTAACAATTCTATAAAAGAATCGAAAGATTCATTAATGGAAATAAGGTAAACGATTACTTTATGAAATAATTAGTGTATAAAAATAATAGACAGAAACAGAAAAATTGTAAACACGATACTGTTCACTGATGGTCTGGTATCGAATCTAAAATCCCTGACCAGGGTCGGTCCTGGGTAATTTGCCACTCCGTATAATGGAATCATTTGTTGCCACCTCTTTCTCCGGAGAGAAGAAATCTTAAAAGCCACGCTTTAAGTGTGCTACCCCATCATGAACAACTATAGGGAAGGAAATGCACTGGCACTCAGAAAGGCCTTAAATACAATCTCGTTGTGTTTGTCTTTTTCTTTAAATAATCTATTCCGATGACCATTTTCTTATCAGTAAAACAAAATGTTCATTTTTCGTGAGCGATTACCATCTTTGTGCAGTCTATCATTGTTGTAATACAACCAATTTTGAGCGAATTAGTTGTAACTACGGTACCAGTATTAAAGACTGCAGTAGATTCTATGTTGTAACCTGCGTCCAATGAATAAATATATTTATATTGCAGTATATACATCGAATTCAAGACGCCATCGAATCTGAGGCGCACCTGAATTTTGGACGTCTAAAAGCTGACAAAACGGTGCGCCTTATATTCGAAGAAATACGGTATATCTGCAGAGGAAAGATGGTAATCCTTTTTATGAAATTCAATATCGAGCTTCAATCTCAATATATCAGTTTGCAATTCCAGTGCAACTAGCTCTTGTATCTTTATTTCTTGATTTTCTTTCTACATCTCTTAAAAATTAAAAAGAAAAGAAAGAAAACTTGTTTCCACCTTCAATGATAAGAAACTTAATTGTGATAAAGACAAAACTAGGTTTCATATCAGAACTACGATAACTACCTAAATGGAACAGGTGTTCGCTACTGTTCGAGAATTGAGTTCTTGTATTTGACAACAATGAAGCAACTCATGCTGGGATTTGTTTCGCCATTTGCTTTAGCACTGTCCATGTAAACTTAAACTAATGCGACCTAAACATGATTTATGAATGTAGTATTCAAACAGGATGCCAAATTAGTAAATTTAACTACCATCATCATGAAGTCTGTTTCCAACAAGAAATATTTATTTTAAATATAGTTTTGAAAGACTTAGCTGCCCCGTGCAAAATGCACATGTTGCACATATGGTAGAGCCGCTCCTGCCATCAAATTGAGAGCTTTACTACTGAACCATTATGTTCAAACCTAACTGATTCCATTATGATTAATGGCAGCAGAGTTGGTAAAATAATTTTATTATATTAACGAGGCGCTAAGTAGTATTTTATGATATATTACTCGTAACCGATATTTGGTTTGTTGGGACTTAAAATTCCATTTAGCACCGAGGTTATATGGGACGTGGACATTCGCACCTTCTCTAGAAAATTGACACCAGTCAAAAAACCTAAAGTTCTAAGTTCATATCCCTCGCGAGAAAAATGACATAACTCGTAACTTGTTTTAAAGTTATTTTATAATCACGATGTTTTTTTTTCTTTTATGTGTGAAAGTGTTGTAAGTATAGCTTTAAAATTATCTCAAAATCAGAGTATATTACGGCAAATTTCGTGTTATGTCACTTTTCTCGCGAGGGATACGAACTTGGACATTTTTAGTTTTTTTTTTTTTTTTTTTTTTTTTTTTTTGACTTGTGTCACTTTTTTCGAGAAGGTGCAATATAGCTTAACGTGGTATCCGAACCAGATGAGCTTCAACCGGAAAAGCGAATTCGGGTCTCTGCAGCGAACACGTGCACGTATACCATGAAGGAGCTTTCTGACGAAAGTTGTACTACAAACGGCCAGGGATTCTTGTAAATTTAAGATATGATCAGGCCCGCAACCAGCCACATAGGTTTGGAAGGGGGGGGGAGTCATTAAAAATTCTCTTACACATAGCTAAATTGTGTTTTTTGTATTAATAATAGCATTTTGTGTAAGGTCTATAGTGCTGCCAAAATGTCTTGAGCCGTGGCTAAAATGCGAACTAAAGCTCACACCCACGCGTTGAGCCAATGAGGACTCAGTTGTTGGTAAGCAAGAGAGACTTGCAGCCGTCTACGCCAAAGGGAGTGGAATTCCTTAAGCCGACAGCAGCGCTTGGAACGGATGACTAGGTGTCAAGTCAATGTAGTAGTATATATCTATAGGAGGGCCACGAAAAGTTTAGGGGGGCAGACCCCCTAGCCCCCCTCTAGTTGCGGGCCTGGATCGATGTAGAAATACAAAAGTGATGTAAACCAACGTTAACAAAGGAAAAAAAAACTCGATTTTGTATTAAATTTATGTGAAACGACATTGTCGAGAAAGATTTTTTTTTTGTTACCAGGTACGAAAATATTGAAAAATTTCAGTTTAAGAGTCTTCATCCCGGCGAAATTAAAATACCGCTAATTTTACAGTAATTATGTGATATCTTCAAATAGATAAAAATATAATCGAAATGTGGAACAAGAGCGCCCTAGGCAATATCATTTTACATGAGAAACCGTTATCACGACTCACTTATCTGCTTTCGATTTCGAGCCATTTTGAAAATCGGCATTTATTTTCGCGTTTCTAAACAGCTGAAAACGGAAAGCCACTAGGTGACTTGTGATAACGGTACCTCACGCAAAATAATATTGTCTAGGGCGCTCTTGTTCCATATTTCAATTATCTTTTATCTATTTGAAGATATCACATAATCACTGCAAAATTAGCGGTATTTTAATTTCGCCGGGATGAAGACTCTTAACGTCCCATAATTATGTCCGTTAAGATAAAGAAGGCGATGATGAAAGCAAGTGAATGATGGAAAAATTGGTGGGATGAGAAACTGGGACGAAACGGGAGCATCCCGAGAAAAATCCACGGACACGATGTTGTCCACCACAAAGTTACTTGGCCGGGCATCGAATCAGGGACCCCCACATACCAAAAGTAAGGGCTCTACCACTGAGCCATCGTGCCCCTGTGTGTGTCTAGATACGAGACAAGAGAGTCTCAGCTTCTGGCTTTCGAAGCCATATGTAAAGCTAATGCGGGTGACCTATGCAAAGGTGTAACTATTCCTGCGTAATAGATAGAATGAAGATAGACATTTCGTAATGTGATGTTAAACCAAATATGCAATAAAGTTGACCTACATCTCTTTTCCATTAAAGGCTCGTTAATAGTAGCGCAATGACAGCGAGTGTAATGTTTGTTACAGTAGTCAGTCTGAAGAATCAAAGAAAAAAACTATGGAAAGAATGTGCCCGTTCTGTAATGAGTAGTTAAATACTAGATTGAGTGAGTAATAGTAATATTGAAGAAATGGCGAAATATACAGTGCGTTCTGCTTGCTTTACAATAAAAAATAATGAGAACATATACACAGAAGATTTTTTTTTCTCAACTTTCAGTGCTTTCTCCAATATTTACTCTATTTTCTGTTACATACAGTAATGAAACCAGGAAGTGACCCGGGGAAAATCCCTCTAGAGTTTCAACATTTCTCATGCGAATGTTATATAGTGAAACCTGTCCAACTGCGCACTCAGGAATTTTTGTTGTGGTTTCGTCCAAGCTTTGGGGGGGGGGGGATCTACTATGTAGTATTAAACGGGTATTATTCTGCATGCAGAAAGACAATAAATAATTGTAAAATACTATGTTTTCGGGGGAAAAAAATACAACTAAATTGTTTGTATATAAGAGAAAGAGTACAGATCAACTTTTCATTCTACATCAATCATTTTCCTGTTAAACAGGTACAGTGTTATTGAGAAAGTGTACAGATGTAAGCTGGGTTAGGAAGTTTTCTGGGGAGGGAGGGTCGGACTCCATGGATCTGTCCTTAAGTGCGCCTCTGAACCTATGTTGGCTACGATTGTAGTGATGAGCGCAAGAGTCTTGGTCTTGCAGTTTTTGCAAGAGTCTTGCATGCAAGACCAAGACCAAGAGCAAGACCAAGACCAGGTATCCCGATGCAAGACCAAGACCAAGACCAAGGGGTGCAAGACCAAGACCAAGACCATACCTGCAAGACCAAGACCAAGACCAAGATTCTTGCGCAAGAGTCTTGCACAAGTATGGTACTACTTGATTTTCTATAGAATGTAAAAAGGAAGGGGAAAAACCATTACATCTTTCACGTGAACTTCTAGGCTCCAGTAAAAATACCACCGGAGTGAATGTGTTCCCAGTAGTTTATGCAATCCATGTGAGTCGATCTGCTCCTGTAACGTATGGCTACAGTATGTCGTTTTTTGAATCGGTTGTTCACGAGACGACCGACAGCATAATTCTATGAATCGTTACAAGCTATAATAACTTCAATGTCTGATTTACTTTGGCCATCATTTGATCATTCACGACGGCCCATGATTGGATTTTGGAAAATCATACGAAGAATAGTCGTGTCCATAAGAAGTGGATAAGCAAAAATAAACTAGAGCATGTTATGGACACGGTAGCTCAGTGGCAGAGCGTTCACCTCTGGTACATGGGGCCCTGGTTCGATCGCAGCTTGCGCTATGGAGCTTCTTTGGTGAACAAACACCCTGTACGTGGGTTTTCCCGTTTCCTCGTACTTTCTTCATTCCACCATTTCTCATCATCACTGTTTCCCTTAGCCTCAGTGTAATAATCGTGGGACATTAAAGTAGATATTTCATTTCATTTCAAAACATATTAGTGGTGTTCTTCCAAAACTAAAGAAATGTAGTATTGAACATCGGCAATTCCGTACACCATAGGTGCCGACTACATGGGTATGGCCTTGGCTCTGAGGTTCAAGCATCCATTGGAAATTTTTAATGTGTAGTTATAAAATTAATATTGAAATAACATTTTCATGACATTGACAAAAACTTAGCGCATGTGACCGCAAGTTTGATTTCATGGGCGGATACTTATACGTTGAATAATTGTTTATCAATATAACTTATAGCCCCTTTAGGTATACGGCATATCTAGGATTCAATGATATAACATTATACAACAATAAATAATCTATATTCACAACTGAGAGTGATTTCGTACTTATTTCAAATAGTTTGAAGTTTGATGCCGTTATTATGTATTTCTAATATAAGTCAAAAATATTTATATAAATTGAGTTTACACAAAAGACATAAACAGTTGAGTCGTTTTCAGTTTTCACTCAAATTATTCTAAAATATTGGGGGCGCGGTGGCTCAGTGGTAGAGCGTTCAGCTCTGGTGTTTGGGGTCCCGCCAAGTTAACTTTGTGATGGACAAACACCGTGTGCGTGGGTTTCCTCGGGGTTCTCCCATTTCCTCCCACATTCTTCTTTACACCATTTTCATTCATTTTTCATCATCCCCGTCTCCTTTTGCCTAGCCGGCATAATCGTGGGACGTAAAACTCACAAATTCAATTTCATTTCATATTCTAAAATATTAAGAGGTTTAATATTATTATTATTTTAATTTTTGCCTCTTTTTTTTTTTTTTTTTTTTTTGGTCAATATTGCAAAACATATTATCATCGTCATAATAATAGCTATTCTGCCATTATTGGCAGGTCACTTGCTGCAACTGAGAAGCTTCGATGACTGTGGTCCTCAGCTAGTCTCTTCGTCTTAACGTAGCAATTTTCTGTCTTAATATCTTTCTTCAACTACAATCTCCTTCGCCCCCTCCCTCTAACACGTCCCTCATAATACAGTTCCTCCTCAGCCAATGTCCTCCTCTTAATTACATCTAAAATTCTTCTTTTCTCCCCGACTGCTACTATTTCTAACACCTCATTCGTTTTCCGTTCAACCCAGCTGATTCTCTCCTTTTTTCTCCATGCCCACATTTCGAAAGTCTAATTGTTTCATCGTTTTTGCGTAATGTCCTTGTTTCTGCCCCATACAGTAAATATTAGAATCAGTAAAACAAAATTTCAATATTGGGAGTTTGTTCAATACAAAGGTGAGCTAATCGTGGTTGGAAAGAAAAAAATCTGACGCCTTTGGAGTGTAAAAATAATTTTGCAATTTATGGTATTTCAGTAATCTGTGCCGCCTTGGTTTTCTTTCATGCGTCTCACTGTCAGGGGTAGCCTCCCCAGTTTGGGAACCAGTGGAGTATTGGATCTGTTAAATCATATAGAAATATTACGAAATGTTGTGATTTATCTTATAAGCAGTGAAGCGTGATCACCCATTGAAAAAAAAAGTTAAGATCATCGCCTATGTTGTACAGTATCATCACACTTACACGAAGGAAAAATATATTACATTTAGAAATATACATTGTATTTCCCTCACTATTGACGCGATGTAGGATTTATTACCCCTTATATCCAGAGTAAAATTTACTTATGAAAATCATAGATTTCTTAAAAGCAAAACTTGCAAGACTCTTGCAAGCAAGACCAAGACTGGGTGTGCAAGACCAAGACCAAGACCAAGACTAGGTGTGCAAGACCAAGACCAAGACCAAGACCGAGGGTTCCAGTGCAAGACCAAGACCAAGACCGCATGCGCAAGACCAAGACCAAGACCAAGACCACCCGGGTCTTGGTCTTGGTCTTGCATTTGCACATCACTATACGATTGGTTCCATTGAAAGGTGTCCAATTTACATAAATTTTGAAGCAAAATCTATTGTAGATTGTATAATACGATTTCTGATGCAATAAACTAATATTCTATACATATTGATTTAAACCTTGAAAATAAAATGTAAAAAAAATGTTTTTGTATTACGTAGCGTGTAACTGGTTAGCATGCACGCCTTTGGTGTAGGAAACAGGGTTGCCAACTCTGGAAAATAAGAAAACCGACACCTCCTCAAAATTCCCCATGATATGAACAAGTATCTCTGTTCGGACCCATCCATGGGAAGGGAATGTACTAACGTGAGCAAATGTGCATTAGCACCTGTATTTTGCATGCCCTTAGTACATTCACTAATAAACTTAATAAGATACATTCTGCCATGAATGAGAAACTAAAATCGGCATTCGGCATTTTATTGTATTTACCAGTAACTGCCTCTTCTTTAAAATTATCGAAACAGAAGAGCAAAAGTAGGAAATTTGATTTGTCAATTTTTGTAGCAGTTAACTTTTTCTTTTATTCCAGTAATATTTTGTATATTGTTATTTATAATTTAGTATGTTTAATTTTGTATGTATATATTTTAATATAAAATATTAATCTTTACGTGACAATTTTGGATTTGGAAAATGAAATTTATTCTTTACATTTATACTTCAACTACATGATTTTTTTAACTAGTCCTTCACTCTCAATAAATGTATAAAATTCCTTGTAAGTAAATTTCAAATTTTCCGTGATACAATCCCTGTCATATCTTTTTAAAATTATCTAAACGGATGAATAAAATATATTAATTGTTGATAGATGGTGAAAGGTGACAGTTTTGGATTTACAGAATGAAAGTTACTTTTTAAATCTATACTTCGAACTGTATACAAATTTGAAAAAAAAAAAAACGGTCATAAAGGGGCTGCTAAGAAGTTTGTACCGCTCACCAGGTTTAGTCAAAATAACAGCAATATTTCCGGCCAGGCCGGAGAAAAACCGGCCAGTTGGCAACCCTAGTAGAAAATCTGAATTCGATTCTCGCTAGAAATTTATGTAGTTCGAATTCGTCATTAAGCAGTAAATACATGTCTCATATAACCTTAGTTCTGCAAAAGAGAAATTAAAATACAATTATGTATCCAATCTTTGATTTTTTTTTTTTTTTTTTGTTAAACCGTAATAATATTTATTTTATTGTTTAATTTTGTAGTCTTATTGATAGTCTAGGAGGCTTAGGTGGGCGGGTCATGTAGCTAGAATGGAAGAAAGTAGAAACGCTTTCAAAGTCTTGACTGGAAGACCCATCGGAAAACGACCATTAGGAAGACCTAGGCGCAGATGGGAGGACAATATTAAGATGGATCTCGCAGAGATTGGAATACAAAGTAGAAATTGGATGCAGTTAGCTAAGGATTGGAGTGGAGAGCTTGTGTGAACGCGGCATTGAACCTCCGGGTTCCATAGGCCATAGAGTTAGTTAGTTAGTTAGTCTTACTGATAATAAACATGTAAACCGAAAATCAACAGGCAAACGAACTAAAGTGATCAGAATTTTAACTCACTAAAATGGGACAAATATGAATCGGGTAGGGGTTAGCGGCGGATCTAGGCCAGGGCCGGGAGGGCCTAGGCTCCCCAGTTTTTTGTGACAAAAATAATGTAAGCTATTATTTATATATTTTTTGAAAGTTTATAGTAAATTCATGATATACCTATCATAGTCTGGGTTCTGGCAGCCCCCCCCCCAGTTTTTACTTTCTAGATCCGCCACTGGTAGGGGTGGGGGGGGGGATCTGTCAACCTCTGCTTCCTAGATTGTATTGCGCGATAAGTGTTTTTTTAACTACAAAATACACACTGAAACGTATTCGAAAGCTCGAAGCACTCAAGGTCATTTAAAAGTTTCAAGCATGACCTAAAATAAAATAAAATTATTATTATTATTATTATTATTATTATTATTATTATTATTATTATTATTATTATTATTATTATTATTATTATTATTATTATTATTAATGTTCCACGGCTATAGCCTTAACGTAAATTATATTAATGTTTAATGAAAATGAATGATTGCAAGATAATCCCCCAGGAATCGAACGGCATCACGGTGCAGCATAGATACGAGCAGTGACGGATCTAGCCCAGGCCCGAAGGGGCCTAGGGTCCCCCAGTTTTTGTGAGACAAAATAATTTAAGCTATTATTTATATATTTTTGCAAGTTTATAGTAAACTTATTATATATCTATCATAGTCTGGGGTCTGGCTGCCTCCCCCCCAAATTTTTATCTTCTAGATTCGCCACTGGATACGAGCTAGCCACTAGATAAGCAGGGAAGGCTGAATGGCCTTAAATTTCCCATTGAGTATTGGTATAAAAAGTAGCTCTGTACACAGTCATTTCAACGAAAGGGTCTATAATTTGTTCTGATAACGGTACCTTATAATAACTGACACGTGTGAGCTCTGATAAATATTTACGGGACACCTTGTTTAGTTTTACTTAAAAATCTGAGATTTAGGCGTCCCGTTTGAGAATAAGAAAAAAAGAGGAGAAACTTGTAACACACATGCATGTATACACAACTAAATATTGCGGTTCTAGTTCGTTTAAAATTACTTTAATACCCACTAAAACTTACTTCGATAATTATTTCCATAAATTAAACTATGTTTGTTCCTTCTAAACTTTGTATTTCCTTAAATACTTATCATTCATTTTGTAGAAATTAAAAAGACACTTCCATCAACTATGACTTCCTCACTTATTATATTTTAACAGCATAAAGAAAACAAGTTTAAACCAGTCTGGTCACAACATTTGTTATCATAAGGTACCGGACTATTATCCTTGTTGCCCAAGGTGACCAGACGTCCCGTTTTAGCCGGGACAGTCCCTTTTTTCCAACCGTTGTCCCGCTTTTTTCTGATTCTCGAACGGGACACCTAAATGTCCCGTTTTTAAGTAAAAATGACCTAGGTGTCCCGTAATTATTATTGAAAATATAGATCGTCAATGCAAATTTTACTCTCTTCCGTACCAACACTCGTTGCCAAGGTTCAGCCGTGTCTAGAACTTCTGAATTTTCAAATGGGAACTGAGTTTTCGTGGTTCAAGTGGGAATTGAGTGGGAATTCTGAGTGTTCAACTAGTTAAAAGAATTGTTGGGTAGAACTTGCAATTGGGAACCATTATTTGTTGTGTGGTACACATAAAGTTAGAAATGGTGTGTTATCACTCTTATTTGTGTATTTTGTAAATTGAGAACATAGCTGTCCCAAAATGTAATCTGGAAGTAAGATATCCCCCCTTCCCGTAGCTGATTCGTGTGTGTCCCGTTTTCGCAAGTGAAAATTCTGGTCACCTTGTTGTTGCCCTAAAACTAAATCGTTGCAAACGGAATGGACTGTTCCAGCTAAACTGGAACATCTGGTCATCTTAAAAAGAACATACAATATATCTAGTTATTTTAAACACTCTTTCCATTAGCCAATCCACTTAAAATGCTTCGACAGAACTAGTTTAATTAGAGATAGTTCCCTATGGACATATGTGAACAGATATTGATGTTTTAGCGGTACGTCTAAAACACATGTATTTGTGTATTGAGTGTTACTTGTGCCGTTAAAATGTACACGATTTGTCTTAACGTGGTGATAAACCAATCATCTGTTAACATAGCTTCTAATGGGACCCTATTGTTGCATTTATACATGAACTCGTATTGTTGAAGAACCTCAAGCAACTGTATGCCATCAACGTACAACAATATTTTCTAGCTCCGTACATCATATGAGTGCATAACATCATTGTTTGCGAAACAATATCGTCTTGTCTTCACAACAATACAACTGGGTTACATTCCATGTACTAACTAACACTTCGCGTTCATTGCCTGCCAACAAGTTAATTGCAAACACGCCCTGTAAGCAGTGTGGGAACGTACAATGTTCCCTTTTCTCTGCAACGGAGTTGCATTTCGATTAGTGCAGATCAGATAATTAACAGGCAATAAGTATTTCTCTCCTCTCTTTTTTTCATTTTTCTTTTTTAAACTGAATTAGTAAACTCTAAATGAAAGTAGATCTGTGGCACTATATCCTATTCATAATGCACAAAAAAAGTATCAGTTTGTGAGTAACGCTTATGTGTGAATTTTGAAACATTTGAGTTACAGGTTGCATAAGCATCTAGGCAAAAAATATTTAGTTATTCTTTTCCCATTGTAAACGCAAGACGCTAATTCCCAGCAAGTGGCAGTCAGGCTATTAGTTGTCGCTAGCTGCCTTGCCTCCTACATGACACCAAGATATCTCTACAACGTGCAGGCAGTGATACCAACCCGTGGAAAAAAATACTATATTGTGAGATGTTTTCGACATTAATTTTTCCAATAGGGATGAAATCAGGGCTAATTGTCTCCTTGTGTTTTTTTTTTTTTCTGTAAACAATAATCTATTATATTAGTCAAACATAAAGCAAATATACCTGCAGAGGAAAGATGGTAATTCTTTTTATAGAATTAAATATCGAGCTTCAATCTCAATAATATACCAGTTTGCAATTCCAGTGCAAGTAGCTCTTTTATCTTTATTTCTTAATTTTTCTTTTACATCTGTTACAAAAAAAAAAAAAAAAAAAAAATCTTTCCATCTTCAATGATAAGGAATTTGTGACAAAGACAAGGCTAGTTTCCATATCAAAGCTGCGATCACTAACTATTTGTAACAGATGTTCGCTACTGTTCGAGAATTGAGTTCTTGTATTTGACAACAATCAAGTGATTCATGCTGGGATTTGTTTAACCATTTGCTTTAGCACTGTCCATGTGACCTAAACGTGATTTATGAATGTAGTATTCAAATAGAAGGTCTCAACTACCATAATCATGAAGTCTATTTTCAACAAGAAATATTTATTTTAAATAATATAGTTAAGACAGATTTTGCCACGCCGTGCAAATGCACGTGTTGCACATATAGTAGAACCGGCCCTGGCAACATTATTATTTTAATCGTCTCGGATTGTTAGGACTATGTTCCACTTGAACCGAACTCAGTCTTCTGATACAAAAGACAAGAGCTGTACCAGGAAGCGGAAGGGCCTATTTGTGTGTGTTGAAAAGAATAGGTAATATGCTTCAGTCTTGTCAAAACGTAAATAATAGGATTCATCTTTCATAATCTTGATTAGTTAGTTGGTCTTTTTCAGCATCGGGGCTATATGAAACGTACACTTACAATTTAAGGTGAAATTGAGGCACGGTGGCTCAGTGGCAGAGCTCTTACCTCTGGTGCGTGGGGTCCTCAAGGGCGCCGATCCTTGGGAGCCGCAGGGTCCCTCCCCCAAAGCTCATGTGGGCCCCCTATTGTATTTATGAATATACAATATTTGCCATAATTTGAGTGCAATTTGTCTTTAAATCTTCATATATATACCTTCTGCATCTGAATGCCCCCCCCCCCAATTTAGAGAAATCGGCACCCTTGGGGTCCTTGGTTCGATCCCCGGCCAAGTAAGTTTGTGGTGGACAACATTGTGTTTGTGGATTTTCTCGGGGTACTCCCATTACCTCCCACACTCTCATTCCACCAATTCTTCCATCATCATTCAGTTGCTTTAATCATCGTCTCCTGTAGCTTAAAAGAGCATAACGTGGGATGTTAAACTGAAAAATTCCATTTTAAAGGTGAAATTCAAACCACAGTAGTGCCTTAATATTGCAAGGCTCTACCCGTCTGGAGCTCCTTCGTGGCTAAGTGGTTAGCGTACGTCCTTTGGCGTGGGAGACTCGGGTTCGATTCCCGGCGGGAACTCATGTGTTTCCGATTCTACGTTAATTTGCAGGTCCACTCTCCTGAACGCCTTGCCACTGAACGGGACGTTAAACTCTAAATCATCATCATCGCTCTACCCATCGGGAATTAAACCCGGGACTCCGTGCACGAAAAGCGCACGCGCTAACTACTAGACCAGAGGACAGGGGTTAATAACCTTGGTATTGCATAACGACATGCAGACAAATCATCCAATAAATTAATCAATGTAATGATCAAGCTCAGAAATACAAAATAATTTATGTTTGTTGACCGCTACCTGAAACTGAACCTATGACCTTGCGAGAGGTGAAGGTGGGTGAGCCATAATGATCTAAGATTACAAAACTAATGCAGATAGTTGACTTAAAGAAAAAAAAAGTATCAAGTTTTTTAAACTGAATAACTAAGTGCAGCTACAAGCAAGAAATCCCATTTCGCGATTCGCTGACGAAACCTGTGTTCGAAAATTGTATCTGCGTTTGTTGAAGAGCTTCGTGAAACTGTTTTTTCTTTCTTTCTTTCTTTTTTTTTTATTACTTTCTTTTAGGAAAGTACTAGCAGGCAGAAGGACGAGAGAGGGGCGGGTGGTGAGTCTACGTTTTTCCGAATCAATAAATTACATCTCGCGTGGCCTGCACGCTAGCTTGTGTCGCATGGACGTCGTTTGCCGAGAACGCTGAATAATTGGGCTGACAAGAAAGGTAGCCAGAAAAGGGGTTCTTGTTCGTTCGCTTGACGTTTTTTTTTAATATTTTTTTTTGGGGGGGGGGAGGGAGAACAAAGTTACCCTTGTTCATAATTTCCCTAACTTACTGTCAACAGTGGCACCAAAACAGAAAATAATACTAAATATTTTTTATTATTATTATTTTGTCGTGTAGACAAATGTTTCTATTTCATTTGTCAAACCACTCCGGTTTTTTTTTTTTTTTTCTGTTTAATAGTCTGAGCTTAATGCATGGTTTTGAAACATTAAATTAAACGTTTTAATTTTATTGTCAAGTGGTTATGCTCTTCCGTTAGACTAAAACAGTTTTTTTCCCAAACGTGATTTCAACTCAAAGATTTCATTTCCTTTTATTTTTATTTTCAGCTTAACGTTCGATGATTATGCGCTTTGGGTTAAGGGAGACGGATAATTACAATTAATTAATTATAATTAAACCAAGTGAATGATAATGGAAGAATTTGTGCGATAAGAAAGTAGAGGCAAACTTGAGTACCCCGAGGGAACCCACGGACACGATGTTGTCCACCACGAACTTACTCGAACTAGGACCCCACAAACCAAAGGTAAGCGCTATAACATTGAGTCACTTTGCCCCCCCATGTTAAATTGGAAGATTTCTATTTCATTTTCTAAGTAACTTTGTATATACCTGGCAACCCTATTCATTGCCTCGTTAGTGTTACTTGCGTTATTATTGGTGTAAAAGCCTCAAAAATTTGGATGTTTGTGACAGTGTAATTTCCTTGGTTTGTAACGCTAATAAATGTGAAAATCGCAGGGCCGTTTTTATCCCCGGCGCCCTAGGTACTTCAAATTGTTACGCCCCTCCCACTATTTCAAGAGCACCCCCCTCCTTCAGTTATTATTTAAAAAAAAAAAAACATATACCACATTGACTTGATCCCTAGTCTTCGTTGCAAGCGCTGCTATCGGCTGAAGGAATTCCACTCGCTTTCTCTTGCTTAGCAACAGCTGAACCCTTATTGGCTCAACACGAGGGTGTGTGAGGATGTGATCTTTAGTTCGCATTTTTGCCACGGCTCAAGACATTTCGGTAGCACAATATCTTGCCAGTTTTGGTTCGGGAGGGATTTTTCCTTAACTCTCTTACTCTTTTCCCTTTCTTTGTTTTTGCTCTTTGGAGCGTCTTTCCATTATCCACCACCTAGGATCCGACGCCATGATGGTTACAAACAAGCACTGATAATTGCTGCTAAATAAGCAAAGTGACAAGATAATCCAATGCATGTATAGGAGATTGAAATTTATTGGGCTCAGTTTTAATAATAATACACTGAACTTATCAAAAGTATATTATAATTGTGGTTTTCTTTTTTCATTTTTTCATCATGTTGATGTTCAGTTTATTATATTGAGTGACAAGCTAGTAGTTTTAAATGGACGGAGGTTGCATTTATAAGTTTCTCGTAAGTGAACAAGGAATCATTTCCACAGTCTCGGCTTTTGTCTGCTAATAGCAAAAAACACGTATTTTTCCTAATATTAGTACAGTTAATAGTTTGTTTTCACCCTCCAGTTATTCTCAGACAATTGTTCTTAAGTATTCTTATTTATCAAATAATATAAATCTCTATTTTCAATTAATAAAAGGTAAATTATACGTATCACCTATTAGAGATCTAGCCGAAATCTAGTTTGTAACCAGGTAGCTCAACCGGGATGGAAATGACGTTTTCTGCACTAACGTATTTTAATTTTTTCTCTTTTTTTCGACCTCCAATCTTTTTCGCCCTAGGCACGTGCCTAACGTGTCTAAGCGAAAAAGCAGCCCTGTGATACTGTAATTTTTATTGTAGCAGAAATCTGTAATATCTAATAACGTGACATAGTGCCATTACTTTTTTAGAGTTGGCAACACTGTTAATCTGGGTGCACAGGGTGTTCAACAACTTCTTCCTCTCGATACTTCTGCCGTGTCGTGACAAAACGCTGTAACTTTGGCGCAGCAGTTTTGCGAAAAAGAGCGGTAAAGTTTTCATCCGAAAATGTGATCTGTATCGTGTAGAACCAGTGTATCTTGACTTTGGAAACACGTGGTTACATGTAATGTTACGTAAATGCATGTTGTGTGATTAAATTTGGTGAAAATTGATTGGTTGACCATTATTGCCTAGTTACACTGGTTCTACACGATACAGATCACATTTTCGGATGAAAACTTTACGGCTCTTTTTCGCAAAACTGCTGCGCCAAAGTTACAGCGTTTTGTCACGACACGGCAGACTTGCACCATATAAAATTTCAGATTAAAAAGAAAAAAAAAATAGTTTAAAACTTACAAGAGCATTTCAAGAAAAAATTTAAATTCTTTAATAGCACTTCAGATTTTGAATAGCTTTTACTCAAAGCTTCAAGGCTAAAGGTATAGGCATGCACAACTTGCATTTACACGGCTGCAAACCTAACCAAATCTATAGCAAACTTGCTACTTCCTCGAGTGCAATCTTGCCTCAAACTTGCCAATAATACGTAATATATACCGTAGTAGCAAGAAAGCTTTTGGGCCAGTTGACCCTTGCTTGACTTTTGACTTTCTACGCTTGCACTTGAAGCGCATGATTTCATACAATCTACCTTTTGTTGTACTTGCAAGCGATGCTTTAGACCCTTCGCAGAGCGTCATAGCATGACTGACCGTTCATTGGCTATTGACTTGACTTGACTTGTAAAAAGCTTGCATCAAGTTTGAATAGAACACTGAACGCAAGGTTGCCCCATGTAACTTCGCTACTGGGATCCAGCTTGCGGTATGCTTGCACGTTTTCTAATCAAGCTGGATGCAAGCTTGGCCGACTTGCAATTCAAGCTTACAGCAAGTGGTTTGCAAGTTATCTTGCTACTAGGGTAAGGCTAGCCTTAAAATTTGTTTCTACTAACACATGTGTCAAGCATGGCTGAAAAAAAAAATTACACTTGGAAAAGCTCATACACAAAGAGAATCTCTAAGGTTAAGTCTAATGTGCATGCTTTTTTAGCCTGGTCTAGCCGCATAGGGCTACAAGTTTTACGACAAGGCTATCTGGACTCAAAGCATGATTTAAATTTGCACTTGACAGTCATACATAGAGACAAGGGCGACTCGACCGTATGCGCAACACGTGCATTTACAAGAGCCGGCAAAAAAACCTGGCATAAAATATTAATTATATTGTATTAAAAATGTTTTATTTAAAATATAGCTATATATTTGTAGTTCGATGTGGATACCAGAAAACATACTGTAACTTTGTACGTCCTCACTAACTTACAACTCTTCTTCTTCTTTTTCTCATTATTATTATTATTATTATTCGGTGAATTTTATGTTTTCATTAATGCTATTGTAATCATGATTAGGGTAACGTACTTTTCATGGCTTTCAAGATGTTCTTTCTAGGAAAGTGTGGACACCAAATGTACAGGGTGGCAAATTACAAGGTTGGCCCTGTACAGAGGTTAAGTGTATCAAAAGAAATTAAGGGTAAACGTTGACGTGATTGCTTGCTAGATCCTGTATATATGAGTCATTGAAATCCCAATTATTTTGAATGGCTCTGTATAACTGTTTGTTTGAAACTCAAACGAAATTCTAAAATATGGGAATAACCATGATTTATACTATAATATTAAAACACCGAAACCTTCTGATTGCGTCATATCTAGTTTGTTTTCGTCTTAGAAAATCCCATTAAGTAATTGGATAAACACACTAATCTTCATTATTTTTGTTACATTATTAATTAATACAGAAAACATCACGCGGAAAAAAGAAAAGAATGGAAAAAAATACGGTAGTTGCTTATTGACGCGTGAGGCTAGAAACAAGAATTACACAACACACCACTTTTATTATTTTGTTCTTTTAAGAGAAGCGTTTGTGGAAGTCAGGTGCTTAAGAACATGTTCTAAGAATCCCTTAACTACTTAAGTTAGTTGTTGTACTGCAAAGAAGAGCGCTATAAAATATAAAAGAAACCACCTGAGTCAAAAGGCACAACGAACTAAAGCAAAATTATGACGCAACGTTTTGTTCACCAATAATAAATTTACTAACTGGGTCAAATAAAAGTCTTTTAAGCCCTCTTTATTTCTTCATAAACTTACAAAACAAACTTTAAAAGACTTGAAATACTTGCACAAGTTGTTAAAATTATGAAATGAGTCCTGAGTTGTTTTTTTCAGAGGTGGAAAGCCAAGAAACCATATTCTAAGAAACATGAACTTGTATGCATTTGTTTATCTAGGTTTTAATCAATCAAGATGGCGCTCTCCGTTAGGGCCGGTTCTACTGTATGTGCAACACGTGCATTTGCACGAGGTGGCAAGTTTGGAGGGGCGTCAAATCTGTCATATTATTTAAAATAAATATTTCTTGTTTGAAACTGACTACATGATGATGGTAGTTAAATTTACTAAGCTGACATTCTATTTGAATACTACATTCATAAATCATATTTAGGTCTCATTAGTTTAAGGTCACATGGATAGTGCTAAAGCAAATGGTCAAGCAAATCCCAGCAGAAATTGCTTGTCTGTCGACAAAAACTTAATTCTGGAACAGTAGGGAACACCTGTTCCATTTAGTTAGTTATGACAGTTTTGATATAAACACTATAGCCTTGTTTTATCACAAAGAAGTTCCTTATTATTGAAAGTGGAAACAAGTTTCTTTCTTTCTTAAAAAAAGTTGCACTGGAATTGCAAACTGGTATTTTAAGATTGAAGCTCGATATTAAGTTCTATATAAAGGATTACCATCTTTCCTCTGCAGGTATGTGTTTGATTTATCTTTCACTAACATAATAGATTATTATTTAAAGAAAAAAAGCAGACACAACGAAGTTGTATTTGTAGTGTTTAGGCCTTTCTGAGTGCGAGTGCATTTCCCTCCCCTTTGTTATTCATGATGGGTAGCATACTTAAAATCATAGCTTTTAAGATTTGTTTTTCCTGGAGATAGGAGGGGGTGGGAGGAGAAATGATGCCATTCAAACTAGTATGTAAAAGTATGACAAGTCGGTAAGGCGTCTATGAATTGATCCCGGGGGAAGCGTCTATGAATTATTTTCTCGGTTTATCCTTGTTTCAGTACGACTCAGGTGCTCTCCCATCCCACCCTCTATAAAACGGGTTCCTGAGAAATCTTGAGAGTAAGGCCGGCCGCGCCTTGAACAGAGGACAGTTGGGTCGATGTACAGCACTGTAAACACTGCAACAAAGGCACGTACCGGATACGTTCGTTAAGGCTTCTTCAACGGTGCAATTGAGACACATGGTCAATACACTCGGGCTCGATCTCTCCGCCTTCCTCTGCCGTGGCTTGCTGTCTGGCCAATGAGTGGCCGTCCCGGTGAGAACACCCAGTCGAAAACGTGTAACAGTTTTTATTTTATTTATTTATTTCAGGCTAGCCATCCTGAGTGAAGTTTTTCCTAGGTTTTCCTCACTCACAGCAGACAGATTTCGGGATGGTACCTAATATACAAGGGGTGATCAAAAAGTATGGTGAATGTAGTTATACAGTGCCATCTATCGATGTTGTACACATTTCAACTAGTAAGCCCAGTAGCCTAAACCTTTGGCACAGTCAGTATCGAGTTTGAACGAGTCGTGACATGTTAGTTGGCTTCCATAGGCAGAAGAGTGAGGGCGTGTTAAGAGTGTCTGTCGTGCGCCAACATTAAGTTTTGTTCTAAGCTGCAAAAAAAAAGTACCAAAGAAGCTCACGAAATGTGAAAATCAGTGTATGGTGATGAAGCGGTGGCATTGAAGATTGTTTACAAGTGGTATGAGCGATTCGAAAGCGGCACGAAGTCGGTTGAAAACGATAGAAACGTCCTTCGACATCAAAAACATGTGAAATCGTGCAAAAGGTAGCACAAATGATTTGTTCTACAGGCGAATGACTATCATAACAGGCGAATGAGAGCTTTCCGAAGAACTAAATATCTTTTATGGGTCCTTGAATAGCATTTTAACCCCCAATTAAATAGCCAAATTGCTACATTCTTTACCACGAAAACGCACCGGGTTAAATCTTGCTTTTGTTCCGCAAGTTTTTGGTTGGAAAAAGTATTCCTGCCTGTCCATATCCCCCTTACTCACCAGATTTAGTTCCATGCGAATTCTGGCTCTTTCCAAAATTTAAAATCGTGCTTAAAGGAAGACGATTTGACACCATTCCTGACATTGAGAGGACGCCTTTCCAAAAGAAGCCTTCCAGCAATGCTTCCAGTCATGGATTAAACGTTCAGATAATTCCATTGATAGCCAAGGACAGTACTTTGAAGGAGATTAAATCAAATTCCATGTAAGCTTATTACTTTGTTTCTCAAAATTATTCACCGTATATTTTGATCACACCTCGTAATGGTCCCAGACCCACTCTGACCCACCACCCGCGGTGACCCACTCTGACCCACCACCCACGGTGATCCACCACCCACCATGTACCACTCTCATCTACTTTGACCTACTCTGACTCACCAAAATCCATCGTCATCAACTCTGAACACGATCCACGGCCTCTTCTGAACTGACTAAAGAGTTTACACTTGTAATAAAACAAGGCTGTGAAATTGTCACTAATCGGAGTTTGAATTTCTAGTCAATCGCTCAAGCACCACTCTGTTACAATAACGGTGAATCTGACCTTTACGATAAAATGGTAAAGTGTTTATCAGTGAGGAAATTGAAACAGTTCGAGGTGGGGGGAAATTAGTGTGTGCCTAAAATATACTTGTGCTAAGAGAGTATTCTTGCAAGTGTTAATTTCTGAACGCATTCCACAAGAATCTTCTATTCGCATGAAAATACCCCTGTACAATATGAAAAAGGTTATGGTTTCTCAGTTCACAGTACCGTATTTTTCTCACAAAAGACTTGAAAAATCAGTTGTTCATAGGGTATAAAGGTGCTCGGGTACCCTATGTGAGAGCATTTCCATAAAGTATGCTCATAATTGTAATTTGTGTAATCACTAAAACACCATGTTAAATTTAAGTTACAAATATGCATAATTGCAATTATTATGAATATTTATTCAAAGTAGTTTACCTAAAGCAAAGAAGAGACTTACTAAAAATTAGGTACAAAGTTGAATAACACAAATAAGCCATTAGTAATACAAGTATACATTTTCCGTAACTCATAATTTTCCACCTTAAAACAAATCTGAAATCGGATTTATTTCCTGTTGGTAACTTTTCGGCGGTAAATCATCCGCAGTGGAATGATGTCCATCCTTCAGCCAAGAAATAACTAGCTCGTCTACTTTGAGCTTGTCTAGCGGTGGGCCATTAACATTGATGAAGAAGTGAGACGATGTTTGAGCACTTAGTCTAATATCAGTCATCTCTAAATTCATAAGGGGAAATCCCCATTCGCATTCTGTCGTGGAAATTGATAATACTTCTACCCGATTTCTTCAACTTCTCATCGATAATCTACTTGTTAGACTTAAATCTGATAACGATTTTTCTTGGTCAGATTCGAAATACTCAGCAAGAAATATCATATCTCTATCACCATACAACATCTTTTCCATATCGACCATGTCAGTTGGCAATGTCGACCCATGTAGAACAGAAACTTCATCTACCACGCCTTTGATAGGGAATCTTGTGAATAAATTATCAATTAAAGCCTGACAAACTGATTATTTCTTATTTGTTTATAAATTTAATTTTTGTAATTACACATGAAGGTTTGATACCATTGCCAAGTTCCCTCCCCCGTCTAGAAAGCGAAAGGTAACGAGATTCTTGGAAAATATTCAGAGGTGAATGGGAATTTCCCTCTTTCTTCAACTTCAATTACCACACTGCTGTTTGCCATGTGCCAAATTACGATGAATTTCAATTAAATTATCATAGTATAATTATTTCCTTGTTGAATTATCAATAATTTTCAGTGGAAAAAAGGATGAAATTTCAAAGTTCCAAATCATAGTAAGTAGACCAACGTAAAGGGAAAAAAGTGTAAAATTTTCCATACATTTATGCGTACAATCCAAACTTCAAATTTCCGTGTAATTAAGCTTAAAGTACAAATTTTATGCATATTTTTCTCACAACTTTATGGGTTGATTGCCCTGTGCTCTAAGCGCTCCATATAATAAACATAAGCTTCAGCAATTATTATAGCAGAAAGCAATGGATATATGAAGCCAAGCACTGTATTTTTTGTTTCTGATTTTTTTTCTTAAATAACATCGATCGTTTTCGATCATTTTAACAAACCAACTCACTACCAATTTTTAATATATAGAAAGTGCCCCTTCCCCCCACATAAAGGAGAATTTTAAAAAATGCTAGGACACATTCTGTTTTATTTTCAATAAAGAGTTAATACACTGAATTTCAGCTCAAGTTTAGCGGCTTGCGAGATTTTTTTTCGCAAAAATTCGGATCCTCACTACCTCCTTAGGATATTATGCATTATAATAAAAGCAATATAACATCCCAATTTGGATTAAGGCCTAACTATATACCAAAAGTAATTTCAATTGACTTTGCAATTTGACCGTAATGATCAGGCACACATAGTTACATTCAATTTTTTATATAATAATTTATATATTACCGTGATTCAAAAATGTATTTTTACCAGTAGTTAGCTCTGAAAACTCACAGGTCTCGAAAGCCAAGTTGTAGTGTAAGTCATGTTGCTATCATTACTATTAAAAATATCAATAGCCAAAACTACCTGAAGTTCTTTTCTCACTTGGTTAGATATACCCACTTCAGGTAAGTAGGCAGAAACAAGTGGAAAAGGAAGGGAAATGAAGGTCTTGAAAGTAAAACGGAGACAAATTTACCAGTCTTCAGAAGATACTGTCTACAATGCAGTGAGCAGAGAGGGTCGGAAGATCATACTGAGTCGGTGGATCATGGTGGGTGGTGGGTGATGGGTCATGGTAGGTGGTGGGTCACAGTGGGTCATGGTGGGTGGTGGGTCACATGCTGTTGACCCACTCAGAAAACTTGACCCACTGACCCACTCCATCTCTGCAAACATACATAGGAATATCTTAACAAAAAGTTATCATTCTTCCTCACACTTCTGATTCTAAATCAAGCATGTTAGCCTTGGTTTCTTCATTGCATACACATCAATAGTTTAGTTTACGAAATCTTCAGTAGGACTGTCTTCAGTAGGATTTTCCACGACTTTCTGCCGTGTCGTGGAAAATCAGCGCTTGGGGCGAGAGTATACGACGGTAGCCCCGTACGTGTGTGTGTGTGGTCGACAGACCAGCCGCGAAAGGTGAGAAAATTTTAAAAAGTAAACCCTGCTTTTCCTTGACTTTGAGCAGTTTTTATTACTTTTTTCCTTTCATTTTGTATATGTGCACATGCCCACATGTGCATATGTGTTTCATTCCTCTCTTTTTTCTTTCCTTTTTCCCTCCCGAATTTTGCGCCCCTTACTTCGGCGCCCGGGGCCGTTGCCCCTCTCCCATTGCACGGCACTGAGCAGGATCTTCGTCACCTTCATATCAATCTTTCACTTATATACTACTATTATATTGATAAATTCTATATAAATCTCTAACCCAGGAGGGATAACTGTTCCTCCCTGATCCCTCTGAATCTCATCCTTTAACTCACTTATTTTTAGTTAAAGAAAGGTATGTTTACTTTAACAATCGTAAAACACATTTACGTGTGTTACTTCCGATGCGAGAAATGGAATTTAGGCGCTCTATTTCAAATAATGCAAGAACTGTACATTTTCAAGAACTGAATGAAGTCTGCTGACATCAGAGATCATATAGATGATCAAAGCCCTATCTTTCCTTTCCTATCTCAATCTGTGCTAGTGCTACCTACAGTACTAATAATATAATATAGGGCGAGAGTATATTACCTACTAAAATACAAACCTTTCTTCAACAGTTGACAATTTCATGTTCTCCAAAACTTGGTCATAGCGTTAAGAAATACAGGTTTTATTGACTATTTTGGTATTCTATCTTAGATGTTAATTGTTTAATATTTATATAGAATGGGTCTGCGTCATTTATATGTATATTGAGAGATCGGATTTCGTCTGCACGTGCGCGGAAAGAAAAACAAATAATTGGGTGAAGTAATTTCTACATTTTGTGACTGAAATTTTTGAAGTTTTTCCGGGGGGAATGAATTTTCTTCGGGGGGAGATTATCCCCGGGCTACCCCCTGAATTCATCCCTGCATATCGACCATGTCAGTTGGCAATGTCGATTCAAGGACAACAGAAACTTCATCTACCAGGCCTTCGATAGGGAATCTTGTGAATAAATTATCAATTAAAGCCTGATAAACTGATGATTTCTTATTTGTTTATAAATTTAATTTTTGTAATTACACATGAAGGTTTGATGCCATTACCAAGTTCCCTACCCCGTCTAGAAAGCGAAAGGGAACGAGGTTCCTGGAAAGTGTTCAGAGGTGAATGGGAATTTTCCTCCTTCTTCCCCCTCAATTACCACACTGCTGTTTGCCATGTGCCAAATTGCGATGAATTTCAATTAAATTATCATGATGTTGAATTATCGACACTTTTCAGTGGAAAATGGATGAAATTTGAAAGTTCCAAATCAAGGTAAGTCGACTAACGTAAAGGGGGGGGGGGGAGTGTAAAACTTTTCATATAATTATGCGTACAATCCAAACTTCAAATTTCCGTGTAATTAAGCTTACGGTACAAATTTTATGCCTAATTTTCTCACAACTTTATGGGTTGATTGCTCTGTGGTGTAAACGCTCCATATAATAAACATAAGCTTCAGCAATTATTATAGCAGAAAGCAATGGATATGTGAAGCCAAGCACTGTATTTTTTGTTTCTGATTTTTTTCTTAAATAACATCGATCGTTTTCGATCATTTTTACAAACCAACTCACTACCAATTTTCCATATATAGAAATCCCCCCCCCCCACATGAAGGAGAATTTTAAAAAATGCTAGGACACATTCTGTTTATTTTCAATAAAGAGTTAATACACTGAATTTCAGCTCCGTAAGTTTAACGGTTTGTGAGATACTCAATTTTTTTCTCAAAAATTCGGTTCCTCACTACCTCCTTAGGATATTATACATTATAATGAAAGCAATATAACACCCCAGTTTGGATTAAGGTCTAACTATATACCAAAAGTCATTTCATTTGACTTTGCAATTTGACCGTGATGATCAGGCACACATAGTTACATTCAATTTTTTATATAATAATTTATATATTAAAGTGATCCAAAAATGTATTTTTTCCAGTAGTTAGCTCCTCTAAAAACTCACAGGTCTCGAAAGCCAAGTAGTAGTATAAGTCCTATTGCTATTATTACAATTAAATATATCAATATCCAAAAGTGCCTGAAGTTCATTTTTCAATTGGTTAGATGTACTCACCTCAGGTAAGTAGACA